>NC_056466.1:11790390-12100390 GCF_008729295.1 Plectropomus leopardus
CAGCACTATTCTATTGCTAAGGGGGGCTGGAGGGAGGGGGGGCTTTTTTACGGATACCTCTTCCATCTTGATGTTCCATCCAGCACAGCAGGTTTGGCAGCACTACAGTGAGCACATTAGCGCACGGTTGTGAAGAAACCACATGTTATCTCCTCTTTGCTGACAAACACAGAGAGAGCAGCGGAATACGTGCCGGCCCCGCTTTTTACAGGACACCTATCATCAAGAAGCTTTTTGTTAGATTATAAAAAATGTACAATACTTTGCACCATCTCTGGGTTGTAAAATTTTAATGGCACTCATTCCTCCTACAAAGACCACAGCAATGAGAGGGGCTGGTCCGAGACCGCTTTAACAGTTGAGGTTCAGTATTTCTAGTAAGATACAGTTAGCGGAAGAGCCAAAAGGGATAAGTAAAGTAGAAGCATTTCACAGAACTGCATTACCCATTCTAGTCATACATGCTCAGATATTAAACATTATGAGCTTCTGTATGAGTAAACAGGACAATAAATAATTTAGATTAAAAACTACAAGGCTCACTTAATAAAATGCAGTTTGTTGAAAACCACTGCAATCACAGAAAAGAGAGAGAGAGGGAGAGAGAAGGACAGAGAAGGCAGTTATCTGGGGGTCCCAATGCTTGAATAGAATAAAACTAGAATATGTCTTTATTCTCATTGTACAAGTACAACAAAATTGAAAATGCAATCCTTGCAAGAAGAGATATAAAAACTATCTAAGAAAACTACTCAAAAGGTAAAAAAAACAACTATGAAATAAATAATATAAAAAAAGGATGAAATTAATAAATAAAATAAATAATTAGAAGCCTCAAACAGAAGGCACACTACACACACATCCACGTGTGTGTGTAATGTGTCTCCTGTGTAGGCGCAGATATGTTGTGTTTAGCAGTGACCAAAGAGGATCATTTCAAATCTTTTGCAACACAGTACAGCAGTACATGCTTTCAATGGAGCCCTCAGTGATTTTTTTTTCCTCCAGGGTCCACAAGCAGGCCCTGTTTGGCCCTGGATCGGGAGTCTATCAGAATATTTCATATTTGATGGTGACTTGCATTCGCTTTTTTTTTTTTTTTTTTTTAATCCTACGGGGTTACAGCATCAGGGTCAAAACACAAAGTTAGTGCATGTTTCAGACTGTAATTTTCAATCACATTTAACAGTTTCCATCATTTCAATGTTTTTTAGGGTTGTCAAACAATTCATTTTATAGTTGTGATTTTAATTGCAGAATTTTCATAGTTAATCACAATTATTTGCATTTTTTAATCACGTCTTTCCTATACATTATTTTGCATTAAAAACAAAAAAACTGTAACAGGGAGACTCATGGGTACCCACAGAGCCCATTTTCATTCAAATATGTTGGGGTCAGAGGTCAAGGGACCATAGCCAAAATTCAGCCTAACTTTGGAGCGGCATTTAGCCCTCTTACTGAGAAGATAGCAAGACCATGAATTGCATTCCTTAGGTCCTCTAGTTTAGTATGTTATCAGTGTCAACACGCCATCTCAAAAACTCAGCCTATTACAGCCTCCGAAAGACAGGAGTGTTGTCCAGCAAGCAGTGTTGATTCATGCAATAACAAAAAAAATACTAAAAGAACACAATGTGCAGACCATAATCGCATCACGATTAACGCAGTAACACTGACAGCCCTAGTTTTTTTTGCATTTGTTAAAGATTTCTGGAGGCATTGTCTTAGCCATGTTATGGTTTGTTGAACATCAACATCATACTTCTGTCAAAATTTCCATTGTCTCGTTATAACTACTGATCAAATATAAAAAGCAAGATATAAATTATACCACTTCTAGGACTATGGGTCCTGTCTGACAGCTGGTACACAGCAACTGTTAACAGCACCTACATTGTATAAGCAGGGAATGTACTTGCGCCCATCTGTGCACCCAAGGTCGTGTAGGTCTTAGAATGAGGTTTGGTCAGGTGCATTTTTGATGTATTGCTATTTTGAGACAGCAGAAAGCATTGGCGCCACTGACCAACAAAAACCTGCTCCAAAGTTAAAAGTGCAGTATTTTCCTGCTATTTACAGGATGATATTGCTCAGATCATAAGGTGTGCCTACATAGCAGGTTCACCACACACTTTCACTCTGCTTGTTTAACACATAGATATGTGCAGATGGGTGAAATAATACATCATTAATGAGGAAAATAATAATTTCTTTCTCTAAAATGTAAACATAGAAAGCAGAGCAAAGCAGAGCAGAGCTGCAGTCCGACGCTGTGCAGATTGACACTCTAGTAGCAAAGTAATATCACTTATTATTACAGAAGCTTTAAGTTTAGTTCTGTTTCCTTCTGTCAAGTTTTTAAGTATATTTTTTAGTTTTGCTGCTTTAATGTCCCACAGTTCTTGCTGCACTGATAGTACTGTTCAGCAGAAAACCGCTTACCTCTCCAATTTGCCAAATCCGCCATATAAATAGCAGCGCGCCAGGTGCACCTGCACCTGGCTTTCAATGGGAATATGAGATGACAGTTCGATAGGTTGAATTCACATTACACTCAAAACACACTTATAATTACATTAGTAAATACAAGGGCTGTAACGATTCACTCAACTCACGAGTCGATAGGATTCACGGTACTGGGTTCACAATAGATTTTCTCACGATTTTTTTAAAACACAAAATTAGATTACAGAAAAATTATGACTGAAAAAATTCTGCTAATTATTTCAAACCAAAATTATACAAAATACTAAATTTTCTCTTCTTTTCTATGTCAAATTAAAGACTCCCTTTTTATTTCTGTGGCAGGGTATAAATGCAAAACACAAACTATGCAATTAAACATTGACAATGTCCACTGCAGTTAAAAAAAAAAACCCTTTCACATGAGACAAAGGTGGCTGGTGTGGAAAGGTATGCTTTTAGAGGGGAAAGCAGAGAGGGGGAGTTTGACGAACTAATCTGGCCATTTCGAACTCGTGGGTGATAAGTTGGGCACTCTCTTTGGCTCTTGTACTCGTTTGGGTGAGCAGGGTTGCAAATGCGCTTGGTTTGGCCGTGTAGTTCTTCAGGAGTAACGTGCATGGGTGGACCGGAGCTCATTAAAATGATGCCAGCTGACATGCTGCATCATGTTAGTTGTACTATTTGTGTAGTTCAACACTTTCTTGGAATATTTACAGACTGTTTCACAATCGCCTGTCACGGAGCCTTTGCTTTGTCTTATTTATGTTGGCAACCTGTCTCTAGACTCGGACATGATGGAGAAAGTTGAGCACGTAGTGACATAGCACATCAAGCAAGCAAAGGCAAAAGTAGATTACACCCTCTGCTGTTCAAAAAGAGTATTGTGGTTCATTTTTCATTTCACCAATGTAATTCTCACATACTTTTTATCGATTTTTAACTAGCTCACAATGCATCGTTACATCCCGACTAAATACCCTTAGCTCTATGTGCCTTATTTTGTCATGCACCATTTAGCCAGCATAAGAGGACTTAACACACTTGGTCATGCACTTCAAACCATACACTATAGATCGTGTAAACAGAGCATAACATTGGTATTCAAGTAGCCCTCCATGTCCCTCCAGGTAATCAAAGAGAAATGATGCAACCACTAAAAAGGTCATTTCACAAGTCTTTGCTTAATGCATTTGTGAGATACGAATGTTAAACATATTTACTGAGTTTAATAACAGCAGAATGTTGCAGTGTCCCAAAGCATGACATAAAATCAATTTGTGTATACGTAAATTGACAATGACAAATTAATCTGTCATTTTTTTATAATTTTAAATCAATTAAACACTAAAATATCTCCTCTAGAGTCTAGAATGTCTTCTCTTTTCATCATTTAATATTTTAAGTTCTTTGTCATATCTAAATATTAACTTCATGTTAAGATGCAATTCATTTACGTACCAAATTTTTTAACTGTATTTCAAGATGCTGATTACAAAATGATTCTCAATGTATCTTGATGCCTTTTGATTTCTAGTTTCATCCTATTTTATCTAGAGTTTGACCACACTATAATCCTATACTTAATACTCAGCATACAAAAAAAGTCAGACAAATGCCCTTCCATTATATTTAACACAAGAGATGTTCTGTTAAGTTGGATTTCATGTTTAAATTTGTCAATAGCATGTCACCCTAATAGCTTTTCATTAGGCTGCTTGTGGCATATTTGTTTTTAGGATTTTTAGAGTTTTTACAGTTTCTGTTCAGTGTTATAATACATAATATAATAACATGGTTTCTTCTATTATTATGTAACACTGTATCTCTAATGTCCTGTGATGTTATTTCACAGTAAAACATTATTATTTAAAACTAACAAATATTCCAATTTAAAAAAGCAATAAAGCAACACAAAACAAAATAAATGACATATGCACACAAATGCATTGTAGCAAAGTGAGCTATAAGAGAGGATTTAACAGATGTTGATTTTGCCTGCCAAAATCCCTCACCGTATTTTGCAAACAAAGACTATATGCTCTGCTTGGTTAACCTTAGTATCAAATGCTGATAATCTATGAAATGGATTCCAGGCTTAGAGATGGTTGTTCACAGCAGCTCTGTGATGCAGTGATACGGCTGTGTTTTAGGTGAGTGTGTTTCCATTCTGCTCTCTTATTGCCTCCTGTCTCTGCTCAGATTGTGTATACATTTCCCAAACCTCACCTCGTGCAGCCTTTCACAGAGGGCACTCTACCATGCTGCAGACTGTATTGGGCTTTAAATAAAATTTTGGAGGGTATGTCACTGAAATGACTGAACTGATGCAGTCTCGAGGAGGACAGAGGAGGAGGGTGTCTGAGGCTGGTGGCTGATGCGGTGTGCATTCATAAAATACACCTAATGGCTTGTTTTATGAACAGCAGTGATTCATTCTTTCCTTTTTTTCTGTTCTTTTCTTTGAGACTGATTGGTTTTGAAAGATTGAGACGATAATGCTGTGAGATACAAATGAGGAAGCTGTGAAAAATCTCATTTGAAAAAGCAAGGGGAAGCGTAGCCTTGTAAACAAAATTCTATTTCACATTGTTAAAAGGTAATTTGTCTCCATCGTGCCTGGCAGAGCCTTCATAAATAAAACAGTGCACATTGCAGGTGAGCACTCCTTCTCCTTTCTTTTGTTTTTTCTCCACTTTTTGTTTTGTTTGCTTGACTGCTTGCATGCAAATTAGACATATATAGTCAAATGGAGGCTATGAATGGAAAAAATTAATAATAGGTAATGCCTGTGGCTACACTATTCGGTGAGATTTTAATTGCAAATTTTTAATAATATAAACATTCTGAAATTTGTGGAAAGTGTAAAAGGAGATTGATTCTCTATTAACTTAAGATTGTTGAAATTTTTCATTTAAAGTAATGTTTTCTTTTACGTGACTATCCTAAAATCACTTAATGCAATAGTGATGGGCCGCCAATGCCTATATTGGTATTTTTGGTTGCTGTGATGTTAATTCTTGGAGTATCTTCAAATGCTTCATATCCCTAAAATCCGTACAACCTAAAAAAACAAAAGCCTTAGCTCTCTGCTGCAAAAAGAATGTATGCTCGAGATGTTATGGTATTAATTTTAGATCATTTTAAACAGGATCATGCAAACACTCTCCTGTGGCTGTCCACAGAACGATGTTACTTAAAAGAGTTAAAAGCCACGTGAATGGCAGGAAAAATGAATTATATTAGACTGAATATCTTTGCAACTTCAATACATCACAGTTAGAGCAGAGGATTCATTTTAAAATAACTGGCACATGCATCAATAATTAAAATAATCGTTTGCCACAGCTTTACAATACACTGTCATATCTTCAGCCAGTTTTGAAAAAGTTGATGTAACTGTAACAGTTTAAGAAATGACACAGGCTCTAAAGGTGTGTTATATAAGTCAACTGTAGTCCAAAGAGTATGTTGCACTTTTGTGCAGCAGAGTATGTTGTTCGGTTGAATATCAGCTTTCATGCCCATCTACTGCCCTCACTTCAATGTCCTTAGATTCAAGTGCTGTATCTCAGTTTCACACAAATGCTGTTTCAAATGTTTCTCACCTTCTTCACACTTCAAAGACATTTTAAGGAGTGGAAGTTATTTCTAGAAGCTTTTTTAAAAGCCTAAAGGCCACGCAGTTTTAAGAGGGAGAGCTACTGCTGTGTGTTTTGCCATTGTGGTTATCTGATAAAAGCACACTTCTCTTCTCTTGGTGCTTCTTTGCTGCACTTACTAATGTTATTGCTGCAAAAAGTTGTGCAATCGTATTTTTAAATATATGAAATTTTATAGAAGATGTCTTTAAGCTCCTTGCATTTTTTGTTTCCTGCAGTTTTTAAATATACATTGCATTGCAACACATTAATTTAGCTGATGCTCTTATCCAAAGCAAATTTACAATAAGTGCATTGAAAATTTTGATCACCACCACCAATACTGCAAGAACCATGCAAGTACATCAACTTCATCAAATATGCTGACCTACTTGAAGTGCTGCATGAAGAGAGACGAGATAAAGTATGAGTAGGATACTCAGAAAATGTCTTGCTTAGTTGTGCAGTAATTTATTTTGGTCTGGATGTGTATGGCATTAAGGCTGTATTGGGTTGCAGTTACAAATGCAGCCACTGAGGCAAAAATCAGCACACATCATTGCTCCCCTGTCTGCCTTTATCCCAAACTCTCAGCTACCGGGCAGGTGCAGATCCTGCCTCTCTATTATGTGCGGGCTTTGACACATGCTGTCAGACTGGAGAACAAGTCTTTCTCTGGGAAAAATACACCTGGAGACAAAACCAACCGGTGCCTAGCAACAGAAATTGAGAGTAAATTGTCAGAAATAAACTTACTGTCGAAAGAGGATTAAGTCTGTCAATGAAGGAGAAAAGATCTGTAGGAAAGCCATTTTGGACACGACCAGCAACTGATAGTGGATTTAGAGAAAAATCGTGGATGGTTTAAGCTTAAAACAGTGGATAAGATAGCATTTTACCAATGTGTGCTTGCGCCACTGTTGTGATTATTGGTTGATAAACAAATTTGATCCCTTTTACTATAAATAAGCACACGTTATCCTCTGCTATTTGAGAAGGTCTTCTTATTAGATAATGTAACTGGTATCAGGTGACTGTAGGGCACAGATAGTACAGTATAGTTTTGATATAATATCACTATGCAAGATATCTTCAAACTATTTTGTGGTAAATATTTCCCATAGCCCTAAAAAAATGTTTTTAATGGCACAATCCTAGCTAGAAATGCAGCGACGGGTCACCAACATTCAGGCACAGAAACACCGTTTGAACCGCCTTGACATCTCAGTCGGTGCCTTCCACAATATACAGCGCACCACTCCACACGTAACAGCGAGGGTTGGGAAAGCTGTTTAAATGGAGCAAAATCTGTCAGCCGGTGGCAGCAACCTCGTAATTGTCAGCTGAGAAAACAAACAACGTCGGTGGACAAGCCATGGTACCATTTCTGGTTGATAAATAAATGCCTGCAGTGACAGTGAAGTTCGAAATATGAAATTATTTAAGCCTGAACAACATTCAACAGTTCTGTGTTTTAACCTTCTCTTGACATGTTTGTGTTTGTAGTGGTCATGTGGTCTTGGTGACGTACATGCCGCTCTCCCTTCTCAAATTTAGCATCGGATGCGGAGTATTTGCTGGCTACGGTACCCATCAAATGGTGTGCAGACTCCACCAACTCGGCGCACCGCAGGCCTACGCCGGCGTGGAAAGGGTGCAGACCCACTAATAAACAAACAGTGCTGCTGTTTTGTTGCTTTTGAACACTGGTCTGCAGCTTGTCAGCTGTCTTGCCTATGTCACGCCATCCACTATCCCCTCTACCTCCAAAAAACAGATCATATAACTGTCTCTACACAATCGAAAAAACTGCCATTTAACAGCTGCATTCTGAACATGCTTGTCAGTGAATCAGGGGTCTTCTCACATACATCGATAGTGCTCCATCATCTCACAAGTTGTACAAACAAGTGAAAATACTGAGACAATTGATGGACTAGATAAACTCCAGTTTTGACTTGTTTCAGAGTAACTAGGCCTTGATACAACGTTCCATTTCATTTTGACAAAGCACAGTGTTTGCTTGTCTGATGAAATGTGCATTTTGTAGGTAACTATAACAGATATGCACCAAGTTATCAGTTTATTAGATGCAGCTCTACACCTGATCCAACAGCCGTGCAATAAATACTTTGCGAAGCTTATGATATTCAGTGTTTTTTTCCAGCCTCAGAGAGGTGTTGATTCAACACCACTGAGATTCTGCAGTTATTGGTGGTGTTGGATTGCATAATAAAACATTCTGCTTCTCTCATGTATGTAAATGAAGGTCGACAGAGCACTGCATCAGATTGTACAAGTAGGCTATGCCTAATAAACTAAAAGCCCTTTTTCTCCACAGTCCTCAGCTAATGTTTCCAGCATTTTGGCTTTTTGCTGCAAGCAAAAAGGAATAACATAAGATCAAATATGTATTGAAGAAAAGGCCCTCAGAGCCTGTAACCTCACCTCGCTACACTGCTGGCAATGTTACTCAGAGAGATATCACTAGGGTCCATTTTGGCTGATAATATGCAAGTAGAGCAATTTGATAGCAAACCTTAACAAGAAATTTTTTTTTCACCTGTGCAACATGTGTAAAATAAATGGTTAATGTTGCTCATTGCTCATGCTTTTATCTTAATGTTGTTTGTCTTTAACTATTGTACATATTGTATCTTCATATTGTTGTTTTTTTATTATTATTATTTTAGGATGCCTATTAACATCAAGCAAGGTGAAAACTAGCTCCCTGGATAACTCAAGTGCATTACGTTTGTTTAAATGTGGATTCATGTACATTGCCCCTTTTTAAATAAATCCATTTCAAATTACAATTACAAGCTAGAACAGTCTGAAAAGTTTAGAAACTCACATCACCTTACTGTAAAGCAGCCTTTAAAACCAGGGAAAGACAACACTTATGGTATTACAGTAGTCTAATATCACGATATCCATACTGACATATAACCTGAACCTAGTTAAAATTCATTACTGGAAAATGAAATTGTGGCTCTAGTGGTGACACAAATATGAGCCAATTCAAAACCATGGTTGAAAATTATGATTAAAAGGAAGTGAGCTAGTTGCTTTCATGTGTATCCAATTGTGAAATGACAAGGAGCTGTAAAAACAAAGCAAAACCAAAAACCACTATGGCCATTCATTCAGTATTTCTGGACATAACAATTCACTACTGCTGCAGCTGCCAAACAAAAACAGGGCAGCACACAAGTTTTGCACAACACAGCCGGCAACTGAGAGCAGACGCAAACTCATATACCATAGACTTTAATAATACATAAGTATTATACCAGTCTTGTACCAGCTGCATGCAACAACGACAGCAGCAGCAGGAGGACATACCACCGGGGCTGGAAATTAGCACATAATAGCACATTATATAAACATATAACAATGGAGAGGAATCAACAAGACACATTTTGAGATATAAATTGTGCACTCCCTTCCACCTGGGATACCCACACCCCCAAGGCCCCCACAACATACACCCAAGTACATACAAACATATATACAAATATATTCAAATATACATACATGCACACATCCTCATACACAAATATACCCAAAATATACACATGGACAATCAAATAAAAAACAAAAAAGAAAAACCCTGCCCAACTGCCCACAGCTGAAACCCAGAAAAGAGAGAACAGCTATGTGGCAAAGCCAAACTCACCAGAAAGGGCGGACAACACACACAATATGCATAAGCTGCACACACAAACATAAGAGCGATGCAACACCAGTATAACACTGCAATATATTTGCACAATGATCAAACCAGCTGACAGGCCCAGACCACCACGATTCGACTCAGACAGAACACAAAGCACTGCAGTAGAGTATTTACTTGCAGTATTAGGTTTGACCAAGGACTCATGTTTTTTTTTTAATTGGCAAAATGCAGCCGGGCTGTGGAAAAGTCTAACTGTGCAATGTCCTGATCGTGGATGTATTATCATAAAAGGTCCTGACAGGAAGCAGACATTCTCTCACAGATAGATGTTTTCCATCAAGCACTCTTTTTTTCAACAATCACCTTCCAAGTCATGCAAATCCAGCAGCAACCAACACTCGAATTAAATCAGCTGTATAAAATGCAAGCAACAAACAATAACAAGTGAGCAAAAAAAAAACACACGCTCTTACCTTCGGGAGTTAGTCTTTCTTGTTTCTTGAAAAAGTCCTTCATGTTACCGAGAATAAATACGTTCGTAACAATCCCGTGACACTTCTCGTGAGTTGTGGAGACTTTAGTCCGTTAAATAAACCCCGAAATCCGTCCGTTATGCTAACTGGTAGCTTGCAAGTTGCTTCTGCGGGGCTCAGCTCCATCTTCAGTTCCAACTGTCAACGCTGCAGCAGCAGCTAAAACTGACCAGGTTAGCGTCAGTTTGTGCAAGGCCTCCTGTTTTTCGATGTATTTACACGTGGGTGTGAGCTACGTGCACATAGTCAGCTTTGCTAGAAACAGCAAACGTTAGAACTTGTGCTCTTGTCGGAAATTATTGTTAAAGCCGCAGCAATTGTTTTGCTCTGTGAAAATCCACTGTTTGAAACATGCCGCCATCATATCTATCCCGTAGATGCACGCCGTGGTGGGGCTACCTGCGCAGACGCACACCTAAGCACTCGTGCATTCGCGGAAACTCTCGCGCGATTTTACGTACTACGTTTCATTGTCTTTTAGTCTAGAATAGACTGTATATAAAGATCGTTATATATAGACTATAATCTAGATTGAAAAGTAGGTCCACGCACATAGGTGGATAATTTATCACAAACTGTTAATTTCTCAATCCTTTGAAATGTCTTTTTTAAGATTCTATCAGGTCCCAGGGTGAAATAATGTCCCATGGGGTTTATTTTTAACCCCGCATTAGCCTACACTCGAATAGATGAGGCAATTTTACAACTCTGAACCTTACAGGTTAATAATAAATAGGCCTAAAGAAAATATAGATGTGATTTTAACATTTTCTTCTGCTTTTTTTGGCCCAAAATAGTGTCAAGATATATTTGAATCTTAAAAATAAAAAATTGTTGAATTCCTTGGGTCAGAATTGTATGGTATAATGTCTTCGTTTGCCTTTGTAGTATGTTGTTAACTTCATAAGTTATGCCATTTTCTTTCTTTTTTTTTTCAGGTTCTGGTTCGGGGTATGTGTAATAAAGGGTTAAATATATACTCCATTGGCCAGTATTTCACCCAGGGATCTGGCAGAATCTTAGACACATCAAGGATTAAGAAAAAAAACAGCTGGCACAAAAAGAACGCCTTATGTGCGTGGACCTATTCTTCTGTCTACACTATAGGCATAACAGAAGTATCATATTTCCCTAACACTAACCAAGTGCTTTTTCTGCCTAAACATAACCAGAATTTAACCACAACGTTTTCACATTAGAAAATAGCAACACCAGAGTATAGAGACTCCCCAGGGTGTCATAAATCTAGGGATTACCGTCTTG
Source organism: Plectropomus leopardus (assembly GCF_008729295.1). Taxonomy (NCBI): domain Eukaryota; kingdom Metazoa; phylum Chordata; class Actinopteri; order Perciformes; family Serranidae; genus Plectropomus; species Plectropomus leopardus. The sequence continues at coordinate 11,801,973 of NC_056466.1, forward strand.
ACTTATGTAGGGCTACAGTTGGCCTACCCACTTAAATCTTAGCTTTGCGGCCACCCTGTGGTAAAACCGTACCAGTACAGCTCCCAAAGAACTCATTGTGTTAGGACCAAATACAAAAATAAATCTATGACATTGACATATATCTAGAGTATTTACAAAACTTTAGCTAATCTGAAGTCACTGTACAACCACATTGCCTTGGATATAACATTAAAACCAAACATTAACTTGCAAGTCACTATGTCCGTTAAGTGACAGTGATGAGAGAGCCTATAGAGGAGAAGTAGCAGACCTAACAGCATGGTGCCACGATAATAATCCCTCTCTAAATGTAAAAATAAATCATTGTCATTGTCACACTCCTATTTCCACCAGTGGGTCATCTGTTGAGAGTGGTGATAACTTAAAATGTAGTGGTAGACACATCTCAGACACCTCCACATGGTCAGCTATAACACCAACTGCATCCTTAAGAAGGCACAACAGAGATTGTACTTTTCTGAGTTGTCTCAGGAGGTTTAAACACCAAAACTTCATTAAACTTATATAGCTGTATGTACCATTGAGAAAGTTCTAACAGGCTGTATTAATATTTGGCAACCTAACTGGTCATGACCACAGATGCCTACAAAGGACAAAAGAAAGGAAAAATCACTGGCAAAGAAAAGCTTCATGACATTAACACCACACGATGCAGAAGGAAAGCCCAAAACATCATTAAGGACACCTGCCTGCTCATGCTCTTTGCTCGCTTTTTCCATTGAAAAACATTACAGGTGCATCAAATCACATACCACCCGTCACAGTTATAGCTTCTTCCCTCAGGCAGTTAGGTTGCTGTATAGTTGACGTGTCCATATGCACTGCACTTGCTTGTCAGCTGCAGTATTGTACATTGTTGATGATGCCTTTTTGTACAGTGCCACTGAGCACAAGCTTTTCATTGTAATTTTTTAACTTAACAAGTTAACAATAAATTTGATCTTGAAACAGTACACATTAAATTGTCAAAAGCACATCATCACAACTACAGTAGATAACATTTCCAGAGTAGCCTCTGTCATGGCAGCAGTGCAGTCCATAAATGATGAACAGCCACGAAAAGCAACATTTTTATTGTGTTACCTTTGTGACTGAGGACTGAGTCAGTGATGTGAACTGATAACAGCACTACAACAGGATAAGGAACAGCTATCTGAACTTGTGTTATTGTTGGCTCTTGCCCTAATCAATCGTAATGCAGTTAGCCAGCTGTATCTCGCCTAATGTTTCTCATGAAAATGATGCAATGCCATCATAAAAGACTAATGTTTCTGCTGCCGGTCTCAGATTTCTTCTTTATCTACTGCAGAAGCAACAGAATGGAAAAGGTCAGCGGTGAAACATTTACAGATACTGTATGAAGGAGGACCCACACCCTCACAAGGGCTATAAGGTCTATAAAATGGTTCATGTGTCTATTTATTCTAACAATCCCGCCCCTGTATCTTAGCTAATATGAACTCCTAGATCAAATAGACCATAATATGTCAGGTCTGCATGGCCACAATGCAACAATATTGTGCTTTCGTGCCATTCTGACATACCTTACTTGAGTATTTACATTTGATGCTACTTTATACTGCTACTCCACTACAGTTCAGCAAGATATATTTACTTTCTCAGGGCATATTCAAGTCTTAAAAAGTTTTAAATTCAGTTTCTGAGGTTTTAATTGCTACAAACATTTTATCTAATTTCATTTATTTGTCTTTAATGTGCTTTTGATAAAATGGGTCAAGCTCCCCTGTATAAAGGCCCAAATTTCTGATGTTACAAATATTTAAACATACCTTTTGGGGCACCCAGTAGCCAGTAGACCTGGCACCCCATGTACAAAAGGCTATGTCCTTGCTGCAGTGGCTGCAGGTACAATTCCAGCCTTGGCCCTTTGCTGCATGCCATCCTTTCATATGCTCTTCACGCTGTTAGTGTCCTGTCAAATAACGGCAAAAGCCCCTAAAATATCTTACAAAAAAAGAAAAACATATTATTGAACCTAGTACAGTCCTTTTACTATATATTTGCACCTACCTGGAAAAATGTAAACTAACCTAACTCATTCTAATAACTTTATTCTTACATAAAACCTACCTCTGCACATGACCACTTACCTTTACCTGCAATGCTTGAAAAGGAACATAAAAAGATGCCTGTCTTAAATTTGGCTCAAACTTTCTTGAAAAGGACTTAAATTTACATTCAATTTTAAATATTGAATACCTGTAGACAAGCTTATTTGTCTGACAGCTATAGTTATATTTCAGATTAGGATTTTTTGATATAAACAACACAACTGGGCTGATGTATAAAAATACAACACACTGTTTAAGGTCAAACCAGTCGCTAACAACATTTTTGGCTTTTGAATCCTCACTAAAAAACTGTGTCAGAGTCCTGTGTCAGAAGTCTATAAGTAATCAGCAGTTCAACCAAAGAGACATTTCCTTTTAAACCTTCCACATGGCTTCATTTTAATAACTGTTCATATTATCCAGCAGTAAATCAGCTCTGCTGTAGTTACAAGCTTGATCTGCTCAAATCGGCAGTGAAAGAAATACAACACTTGGGTGAAAGTGCTTACTTTTGCCCCTTTATGTCACAAAATACAGTCCATCTCTATTCAAACAGTGCTTCAAAATCATTCAAAATAATCACCACTGAGTTTGAAGCAGAGACTGAAAAACTAACTTGTATTTTATTTTTTAAAATAAAGAAGAAAGAAATAACTGCTGTAACATTTACACTGGGCTTCATGCTGCTTTCTGCTGTTTACTAACCTGTTTTCTGGCGTGTTCATGATGCTAAATGTGCCTCACTAGTAAAAAAGAAAAAGACATATTCATCTACTGCTGGTGTGTAAACAGCTCTGGTCTTCTGGACATGAAAAGGAGTCTATTGCCTATTTTTTGCATGTTTCCCTATGCTTGCAAAACTTGCATATATGCACCATTTATAGTGAAAAAAGGGTACATGTTTGTCTTCTTTCCTCCACCATTAATCATTATTTGACCTCTCTGCGTCTCTACTTAACGTCCATACTTAAGTGATATTTAAATGCAGGGGGGGGGTTGAGGGTTCGAATCTGCTGTCGGACTGCAGATTTCCATAAGTGAAGTCTGCATGTTTTCAACATTGTCTGCATTTCGAGGGGATCCACTGGTCTGTAAAACCTGTTATTTCAGATTTTCCACTTACTATATGAACATGGTGTCTGTGATGGACTGTAGCTATTAAATACTCTTTACAGAGGTCTCTGGGCACTTTAGTAAACACTAACCCCTCCATGGGAATCCAGTGATGTTGTAGATACTGTAATTGACTGCCCACTTCAAGAAATCGTAAAAGTAAATTATAATGAGGCAATACAGTACTTATTTTTAGTGGGGGAGATAGAGAAATGGGCAAAAGCTGCTTTTCTCATAACATTAAATCAAGACCACCTGCATCTTATGCACAGCCAATCTCACCTTCATTTTAACCATATGGAGTAAATCAGCACAAGGCATTAGTCCTCTTGGCATTCATTCATAAAAAGCAGTAATCGGGAGTAGGATAATTTTATTAAATCTGCCAACACATGCAAAAACACAGCCACTGTCCTCTAAACAGAAAGCACATAAACGCCATGTTTTTCTAACTTACAAGCACTGTATTTTCTTGTGCTATAATAGATATTTTGATTCTGCAGTAGTAGTTGGACAGCAGCTGCATCTGGTAAAAACAAGAAAGCAGGATTTTCCGATATGTTGTCTCGGTCCTTGTGGGATTTGCTTGTCTCAAAGCAGCAAGGTGCAGTTTTCGCTTTTTGAACCAAGCAATAAAAAAAAAACTGCATAATAATGAAAAGATGGACACATCAAAACAATCTGATGCTCTTTTTTTATGAAAGCTCATCAGTGTCAGAAGCCAGATATTGAAAGATATGAATGTTAATGTTCCCCTCTGCTCTCATCAATGTTAATATTCTTGGCTACAAATGCTGTCTTCAAAATGTCATTAGACTGTTGACAATATGCCTCATCTGATGTTTCTGTTTTTAAAGGTTTCTTGGGTCAAAAGTAAAACTCATTAAACAAAACAACAAAGCATTTCATACTCAAAGTGCGTCATTCGTAACACACCAAAAAGCTACTGTGTTTTTGGGCTTTTAACAAGCTGTGGGAGGTGATTATATTTTTGGAGGGCAGATTATTTAAAGCGACTATAATCAATACTTTCATGGTTCTAAATGAATCAAATGAGCATGTGAAAACAATGTGAAAATGGTAGCTCATAATTATAATTATCACCATCTGCCGCTCATTTCCTTTAGCTTTTTGGTAAGTTACAGCTCTTTGTGTTAACTCTCCAGTCTGCATTTTTACTGTTTAGGTTCACCCCTTCTGCACTTAAAGCATAGTTTTTTTAGTTTATTTTTATGTGAAAAAGGTCTACATGCGCTAGCTCAACATCAAACAGTAATTATCAACTACAATAAGCTGGTGAAAATAGCAGTGCATTTAGCAGCTTAAGAGCCACATAAATCCTTCGAAAGTTGGTAGAAACCAAAATCAGAGAGAAAATCTACTTGACTGAAATTCACCAGGTGTCACAAATAAAACTTTATATGAATAACAGTGTTGCTCCATAACTGCCGGGTGTGTGAATAAGCATGATGACATGTCAACGTTGTGTTTACAGCTTGTTTCCACTGCCCCCAAGTGGCCAAAAACACCACGACAGTTCTCAAGAAGTATTTCTTGGTAGAAAGATGGTCTTTTTTTTGTAGAACTCATCTGTCTATGTAGTAGAAAGATGTAGATAAGACACAAACTTGGTGCTATATGAACAGAGAAAACAGAGGTGGCATTTGCTCTTATTCAAGAGGTAGAAATCGACAACTACAAGAATGCACTGCACCAGGTTTTGGGAAGGTTACCTCTGAAATGTAACAGGTTACAGATTACTGGTTACCCTGTTAAAGGGACAATATATTCGGATTTAACCCATTTTTTAATTACTAACATTTTGATTAGTTACTGTAATTTAATTAGGCTACACATTTTTTTCTCACCAACTGTAATTACAATTGCATTTAGTTTGTAATTCAATTACATTTAGTAACTCCCCAGTATTGACTGCACCTGACCAATAATGGCTCCTGCTGGTGGGTCACAAAGTGACACAGGACACAATATAGCAGCTTGCTGGTAACAAACGATCTCAAATCACAGTGAAACAGCAGGCTAAAATATGTTTGTTAAAGTATTTTAGGCCAGGAAAAAGCAACGCTGTAACAGATTCTTGGTTTATATTTCATAATCACTGTCTAGTTATACCATTTGATCTCAGTTTTTTCAGTACCCTTTTTTACAACACAGGAAACAGTGTGGCACCTACTTCCCATTCAAAAATTCTTTGTATTACAGACAAACATTGCACTACAACATATCTTTTTTTTTTTGATCAGCGCCACCTTGTTTTAAAGTTTGAGAAAGGCGACGGTTCTCTTTCCCTATCTACTGCTATATTGTTCGAGTCTGTGGTGGTGGTGGTTTACAAAAATGCTAAAGTACAATCTGTAGTTTGAGCAACCACTCTAGAGCAGGGTGCATTAGGTGCTGGTAAGATGGAGGGAAGTTTACCATGCTTCATTTTCACATAGTACTCACAAAGCTGGTTTAAAACTGGCAATGTATTCCTTTGAGTTGCTACAGTATTCTCCCACAAGTGTGAATACTTCAGTCCTGCATGCCCTGATTTTTTTCATTCCAGCAGTCAGACAATATTGCAAAGCTTTTACAGTGCAGAAGAGAATTCAGCATGATTCCTATGTCAGACTGGTTGACACAAGGCCGCCCACCGCAGCACAAACAGCTCTCCAGCCAGGAGCACAGGAGTCATTAGAAATGCTGTGTATTATTCATGCACACACTTGCAGCATCTGCCCAAATACACATTTTCTGTTGAGTGTGTTGGAAAAAAAACTGTCCGGCCACTAGACGCCTGGCATGGAGCCTGATTTAAGATAGCATTGAGACTTAATTTAACTTTCACACTGGGACTCACAGCATCATCCAGGAACACTTACTGTAGGATTAAATCATCATTTGTGGCTCTGTACGCACATTCACTTAACAGGATTTACATTGATAACACAGCAGTGGTGAACACAGATGACAAAGAATGTTTCTTCCCAAGTCAAGCCAGCTTTAAGTAAATGTGCCCAGAGACTGTAAACTTTGCCCTGAGATCCCATTATGTCATGTTAATTCACATATACCTCCTGGCTAAAAAAATAGTACGCAGACACTGGTGACCTACCAAACCCATGCAGTTGCATAATAAAACTGTACTGTAACATCATTCTCAAGGATGTTGGATTTTTTTTGTGACAATAAATAAACTGCATTAGCTATCTGAAGATCTGAACTCATTACTTATTTATGAACTTTAGAGAAGTCATATTTTAAACGCTCTGATTGTACTACAATACAATACACACTGAAAAAGAGGAGAGATGCACAAAAATCTGAGAAAATGACGGAATAAAAAATTGATTACTCCACATGTTCCTTGCCTTTTCTTAACATCTGTTGTGGTCTTTACAGATGCTGGTTGCATCAGCCCCAGGGCTAGATGCTGTTTCGAGGCAACTTGTCAAGATGACTGACAATGTACTGATGCCTCAGCAGCTTTAAGGGAAAGGAGGGGCAAACTAGCACCATACAATGAAAAAATGCATATTGTGACTTTAAATGTTCAATCTGTAACTTGTTAAAGAAGAGTTTGAGAGTTGAAGTCAAACTTTAGATTATACAGTATGTTTGCCCAAGTTTGACCAAGGTTTTATTTTGGGGATGACTGGAAATGGTTTGTCCATTTGCTAAACCACATTTTATTTCAAAGTTATAAAGCAATTTCAAGAGGCAAACAAGAAAAGGATGTTTACAGTAGAAATAGGGGAAGAAAGCATCACAACGGAGCCAATATAGACGGGAAGAAAAAAAAACAGTTTCTGAAAACTAAGTTTTTACTTCTGTGTGCAGATAGTCCAATAAAATCCTCTCAGGGCTGCTATTGTGAAGGTTCTTGTGAACCCTACCAGCACCTTTGGGCTGTTATCAGTGGAGCCACGTGTTTTCACTGCAGCCTCTCTCTGTTGTATTCTCGCTCAGGCTGGAGGTACATTTTCTCTGCCACAGCAGCTACACACAATCTCATTTTAAACAAAAAGTAAGTAACTGGTAAACATGCACCAGTCAATCATGTGAGTTGTGGGTGCGCTGTAGTTGAGTAATTAGTGTGTTTCCATGACAGCTGTACACACAGAAAACACTACTAATTGTGACAGACTTCTCAATGAGGGATAAATAAAGTTCCTCTTCTTCTTCTCAGCTTGTTCTTATTCAGAACTTGTAAAATAGCACCACATTGACAGCGCTTTTGACACAAGTTCACAACACCAAAAGGCACCTTCCACGTGCACATGAATCGCTGCTGGATAGCATCACATGAAAACATAGCCAGACAGAACCGGTCATGCTGTTATTATACACTAGTGGAAAGCAGGACAGCACCTGCCGCATATACATGAAAGGTGCCAAGATGGCGTTAGATTGAAATGCTACCAGTAACGACGTAATATAAGGAGCCTGAGGGTGCCTATAGGGGAGATGGATGGTTCAAACATACCCTGGACCTTCTGTCAGGAGTCCAGTGTTTGCTTCCCATCTGAATGTGATTACCATGTGCCTCCTCACTCTAATTTTAACCATCCATGCCGTCATGTACATTTCTAATGTCCCAGCATTAGTTGCTTGTGGTGCCTAAACATAACCACGTGCAGCGTCATCACACCATGTGCATTTGTTTACATCACACCAGCAGCTCTATGAAATGTAAACAACAAATGCAGAGGGATACCTAAAACATAATAGTTAGATGCGGAAGTACGCTGCAAAGCTGCAACATGTGACAACTTGCGATGAGAATGTGTTGACAAGGAACACTGAAGGAATCCTAACTAAGAGTTTAAGCTTAGCACGTTGGAGAAGTTCGTTTGCAATCTGCAGTCCTGACCACTAGATTCCTCTAAATCCTACACACTGCTCCTTTAATTCACGATGCAATATAATAACTAGGCCAGAAATAAGCAAAGTGTAATACATTTTATAAGACCCTCTCTTCAGGTCCATACCTCCAACAAAATCCTCCTTTGGCTGGCTGGCCCTTCATGAGCTTGGGGAAGGATGGGAGTCTTGAGACAGAGGACGACCTCGCCCTGACAAGTGTTACTTTAAAACGTGTAAAACACTGGATCCACACATGGAGCATCAAATGTTAAGGGTTTGACCCGCTCAGTGATGCAGACCTGAGGGCCTGGGGTGTCAGCTTTAAGGACATGACCCTGAGAGGTGGATGATGGATAATTTGGTTGGAATGAACATCACCTTGTCACTAATTCCATGTGCAAGTATGTGGTGAGGTCAAACAGGCCTTCAACCAGGTACATCTCTGAGAGCTGGCCTGGAGGAAGGAGACGTTGATGAGAGGAGTGTCCCAGCTGGCTGATGTGAGAGCGAAGAGAATGGCACAAACAACTGGTTAACAACAAGACTTGCACTTGGTGTGGGTTGCCGTTTTCTGAGCAGTGTTTATCTGGTGCTCAAAGTCCCACAATATCTTGCTCTGTCATGGAGGGCAGAATGGTTTCAGGAATTTTCAGTTTATAAAAATAAAGTTTTTTTACACACAAGAAACAGATGGAGGACTAGTGGTGTCAAACAGGCAGGAGTGAAGGCTAACAGGAGTCCACAACAAACAGGGTTGTTGTTTTTTTTCAACTGCTAACAAGTAAATACAAATAAGACACTTGTAAAAATTCTTAATTCAGCAACATACCTTCACCACACTGCCAAATCATTGATTTTATTTAGCTTAAAACCACATTTTGTCCATTAACCCTTAACCCTAACCTATGACCCACCTAAAAAGTGTTGAAAACAACATCGAGAACAACATCTTATTATTTTATATTTGATTATATTTTTTCTGTGATATCATTTTTAAATATAAAATTATTGTAATTATAAATACAGTTTTCTGGAAATTTCTCCCTTTTTTGGATACCCTCTTTTTTTTAAAACTAGCTTTTGGATAATTTCTTGTCACCTTTTACTAATTTCTTGCAGTTAGTTCCAAATTTGACATTTCCTGCCAAGTTGGTCATTGTCTTTTCCCCCAATGTTTTTGAAACCAATTTGCTCAGGTTTTAAAGGGTCATATAGCTTGAGAGGCGCAGCTCAAGAAGACTGATGTTGATCCAGGTTTCAAAGGGTTAAAGACAAAGTCTGCATTTCAAAATGTAAAAAAAAGTTCTCATATACTCTAATTCTACAGCCTGGTAATACTATCCTGAGCTTAACATTTGAAAAAAAATTCTGGTTTACAAATGCTTTATGAGAAAGGAAATGCATTACATACATTTGTTTGACATCAAGAGTACACACAATCAATTTGTGGATAAACACTGAAAGTAACCAAAACATGTTTGTTTACAAGAAAACTCTACAGGGTGCCCATATTTGAAGTCAAGGTGCCGATTTAAGTTTGATTGCTTTAATATTTTGATCCTTTGAAAGTGAGTGAGTAACTCATCAATATCATGCCCCATGTCATTAGTTATGGATTTTGAAAATATATAAAATAGATAATAGAAAACGCACATGAGGTAAAACATGAGAAAAGACAGTTTAATATCAAAAAATGTTGTTGATGTGAAACAAAAAATGATGAAAAAATGATGTGCACTTCGGAAATATGAAAGAAATGTAACTAATGCACCCCTGTGTCACTGTGGATCAACAAGTCAAGCACGAATGTTGATTATGCTTATACCCTGATTATAATGACCCTGCTCTAATAAATTTAATTAGGTATAGTTGTCAATACTTCTAGTAATCAGTGTTTTGCCTCACATTATGAGTGTGCATGTAAACATTATCACAAAGATTAACCTCTAATATTACAGCAGATACATTTACCAATATAAAATAGATGCATCTAATTGACTGATTTTTTTAATTCATTTTAGAGACAGAGGCAAAAAAAGAAATCACTGAAGCTTAATTACAACTTTGGTGATGTTTTTTACATTTAAAAAACATCATCATCATCTGTTACTTCTGAATCTGGTCCAACATTTTCCTTATTCCAAAATATGTCTTTCTCTGATAATTATAATTAAGCTTATCGCACAACTGTAGTCTTGTAGATTAAGCATAATAACACACAAGTGAGCATGAATTTAAATGCTATTACATAACCTAACATTTGATCTAATTATGTTTTAATACATCCAATTATTCGAGGCAGATAATTCTTTACCATAAAAAAAGAATCAGTGGCTTGAGAAAACAGTTTCTAAAAGTGTCTAAAACATCCTATTTTGCAAAATTAAGGTAAAGTAAACAAATAATAAGACCCCGAAAGCTGCTCTAAGGAGAAATCAAGGAAAGCTAATTGAGAAAAGCAATTTATTTAGCTGATTTAAAGTTTCATAGTGAATTTAATTACCACTCAGTGAATAATTTCCTCAAGTTTTTCTCATTTCACACAACCAGGGCCGTAATTCTCAAAGTTAAACACAGCGTCATAGGGCTGTTTTTTTCTGTCCCTTACAAAGCTCATTATCCACTGCCTTCTCCTCCTCCCTCCCTCACATCTCCTCCATCCTCTGGCTTACTTTACTTTCCTTCTTCGCAACTCATCGTGTTCACTGCAGCCAATTTAAAAGCAGCTTAATCCTGGAGAGAATACTGTTGCTGCTTCCAGTTGCACTCCTGTGATTGATGTCTGGCAAGATCTAATCTAATGCGCAATGTTTGTGTGATTGACACCACACAGGTGTGCTCCTACAAATGCTAGTGGATGCACAAAGCACGCTGGGAGTTTACTTTGTGCTCGCTGCCTGCTTGGAGATTAGAGCCGCATGGCAAGGCTGCAAAACTAGCAAGTGCTTTCTGATTGCTCTTGAAATCAGCTTGCAAATCAGGGCTTCGCTTGTCCTCTATTGCCGTCTATTTCTGTAATTTTCTTTTTTTATCAAAATATTTGCAACAACCTTGATTGGCCAAAAGGGTGTAACTGTGACATTGTGTATTAAAGCAAGCTCCTCTAAAAAAAATAAAATAAAAGTGGGACATGTAGCCTGAGGGTAACATTTCATAAGCAAAGTTAACCTACTGGGATTTAATACACACATAGATTTTGTTGCATACAACAAACACAACGTTTACTCAAAGTAACAAGAAAAAAACAAAAACAAGATGCAGGTTTCTGTTTATATTCCCAAGAGGCAACGCATATATCAAATGCATGTCGCACACACATCTCTTGTTCGGAAAAAATACTATACAGCTAATTACCCATGGGCCCTTCAACGGATCAGTGGGTGCAGCTAATGGATGTGTTCATAAATGAGCACCATTATTTTTGAAAGACTCCTGTGTAGTTTGTTCAAAGCGAAGACGTGTAGTATTAACTACATATCGATTTCCAAGATGGTACCTATTCAGCCCAAGGGAATTGCTCACATGGCGCATGTGCCCAAAAGTTTCTAGCTTCCGGGTTTACTTCTACGGTATGCGCCTCACTGAATATACACAGTATCGTTTCTTCTGTTTACCCCGCCCATCAGTTCCCACTTGACTTAAAAGCTTTAGGTTGTGATGACATCACAGATTCTTGAATCACTTTTCTCAGCTTGAAGACAGTTTTTCAAATATTAAACCTCCATGGATTAAAAAAATCATAATACAAAGAGTCATAACTGGGATTTTTTTGTAGTTTAAAAGAGGTGGATGGAAACTCACCTCGTGTCCTCTTCTTAACCACCTTTGTTGGTGCATTTCTATTTGTTTCACTACTGCTGCCAAATGTAAAAGTTTACTGAATACAGATTGTGTCAGTACACTGGGACTCCACTGTTCCTAACTCTAGTGTAATTTACAAACTTTAATACTTTAATCTCAACGCTAACAGTGACCAGGATCTATTGTGCGTGTCTCACGAGGTGATTACTGATAAGATATACCATTAGAAACTGTATACACCGTCTCTACTGTATATTAATAACAATGTATCACATCCGTTGCTGTCATCACAGCAGGTGAATCCAATGATCTTTCTTTTGTTGTACCTGAAAAAGCACATTGTGGGAATTTTCAGAGTCAAGAACAAAGGTATTAGTCTTTTAAAGCAGCATACTGAACATAAAGAAAGACCTGCCGTTTGTCTCAAAGGGTACAAAAACAAAAGATCCAGTGTTTATTGTATTTAAGATGCCAATACAAGCGCTGACATTTTGTTTGATTGAAATATCATTAAAGATTGTTAAAGAGCTACAGATCACCCACCAATAAATGGATGTATCAGGTTCACCCCGCATCATCTCGGAGATGTACAGCTGCATGTTCTTTCATTCCTTCCCTTTCATGATTATTTCAAATGGCACCGACAACTTCAAAGGCCTCCGTTGTCGGAAGATGTTGTCTCTCCCTACTGTTGTGTCTCCAGTCTCCTGCCCAAACACTTCTTCAACACAAATGGAATAAAATTAATTGCTAAGGAGACTAGCAGCTGGCAGGATGTGGCTCAGGCAAGACACGACTCCCATTAATATGGAACAGATTCTTTATACAAGAGAATTCAAGAGTATAGAGAAAAGTTATCAGCTTTACTACATATATCTACATATTCTTCTTGTATATCTGCATAAATATTGTGCTCATGTGTCCTCCCTAGTACACTAGTTTAACCCTATATTCAGAATAATTATTGGCATACTCTTCTGCAGACTACAAATGCAATATATTTGTACGTCATTATGGAATGAACATCGAAATCTTAACTTGTCTTTACGCCTGTTACAGTGCTGTGGTTAATGTGTGGTCAGGGTTAGGCACAAAAACCACTTGGTTTTGGTTAAAAAAAAAATCATGTCTCTGCTAGAAATTCAGGAATGTTTTGATAAAAAACAACCACTTTTGTGGCACAATCCCAAATTGAATTGCAATCTCTCAGTAAAAAAATTAATGGCACTATCTCCAGCTAAGATGCTGCAATGTCTACATAAAAAACAACCACTTTTTGTGGAACCATCCCAGCTGGAAACACAGCTTTGTTTCAGTATAAAACAATCGCTTTATGTGGCACTGTCCCAGCTGGCAATGCAGCTTTGTCTCGATACAAAACAACCACTGTTCATCACAGTATCCCCAGCGGAAATGGAGCAGTTTTATTTGTAAAAATTAACTACTTTTTGTGGCACTATCCCAGCTGGAAATGCAGCTTTGTCTAGATAAAAAAAACAAAAAAACAAACAGTTTTCTTGTCTGTAGGTCTTGAACCTGGATGATGCAACATTAACCATTCAATCACCTTCAAGTTGACAAACTTAAACACTACGTCACTTTAGAAACTTTGATGTGATATGTTTGACACGTACAAATGTAACTTATCTGTGGTTTGCACAAACATACAATGCCAACATATTCTCCTGCCGTCTGAGCTGACCAACTTTTCGGTCAGCTCAGACGGCAGGAGTGAGTCTTGAATGTAAAACTTAAATATGTTTTCCACAAAACCCAAACATGCAGACTTCAGTTTTTTACTCACATTCTGCATGATTCAACCTCCTGTGATGCATAATCTGAGGTTGTATTGATCTGTCAAAGTAATTTCAATGCACAGACATATCTTTGATTAGGAAGAATGTTTTTTTTAACTCTAGAAATGTGCCTGTTTTTATGCATGTAAGTTGTGGCAAAGCAAAATTTAATTGCCAACGATTTGCATTTAGGAATCTGTTAGCATCTTAACTGCTTAAATCACTTAACAAACCATATCAAATGCTCTTGTCTGGCCAGCACAAATCACATAGTGTATCACTTAATTTGTTAGTCATGTTTTAAGTGCTCTCTGCTTGCTTGAATAAAAAGTTTTCCTATTAACTATTTATTGTTAATGCAATTTGTTCATTAAGAAGGACATTAATTGCACACAGAGCATCAGATGGGTAATTTACTTACATAAAATACAATTAATTGATGCCACTACTTTTACATGGCAGTATGTCTTATCTTTAAAATGTACAGCACAGTGTAGCACGTCTTCAGGCATCACACACACGATACAGATTTTCTTTACTTTACGCCGCAGAGTTCCTACTTGATCTGAAACCATTAAGGCACTGCAAGTGCACACGAACACACACACACACACACACACACACACACACAAATGCACATGCAGAGTAGAGAACGCCTCTCTTTATATGTGCCTGGCATCTCTGAATTTAATGAGTAGGTAAAGTGTCTCACAGCGCTCACTGCTGCGCTGTTTGGCAAGCACAAAAAAATGATCGTCGAGCATGAGAGAATAAAAAATAAATTGCTGATTGAGAGGAAGGAGAAATAGCATTTCAATGTAGTGGGAGATATTGTTAATGCCACCTGTGCACCCTGGGATACTGTACAAGGGCACATAACCTACATTTCCTGGCACACTATTATGTCATTTCTGGACAAAAGTTACATAACATCATGTCACGAAGGCTATTTAAACAAAAAAAACATGAATTTCAATGACCTTTCATTCTCTTTCTGTCCAATAAAAGAGACAAATTTGGACAAAGTCAGAGGCAAGGGTACTTTTAAAAGTACTTTTCTATTGTGAAAGTACCACACTCTAAATCCTACAGTTCTACAAATTATTCATTATCTAAAGCCGTGGTTATTTTGGCTTCAATATATTTGCTTCATTTCAGTTTATCACACTATCACATTTGCCACGGTAATGCTATGAATTTGTGATTAATTATTTTTACCCCTTTGCAAAGTGTTCACACATTTCCACCACTCTTTACTCATTTTACTGTCACGACACGTCGTGCTGATAATCCTTATATCAGCTGTCCACCCACTACCGCCACAGATAAATCCCTTTCATTTTTGAAAATGTTGTTTATCTCGTACTCTGTGGTTTCGGTAAATAGGGAAGAACTAAGACAAATGTGCCCCTCAGTGGGGATGGCTGCTCCACATATGCCTGATTTAAAAAAAAAAATCCTCAGAGGTAAATATTTATAATTAACATCTAATTAGCTTACCAGCTAAAATGGCTAGCTGATGCCCAGCAATTTATTTGATGTGATTAGTCAGCGCAGTGGTACTGTTGTTAAATGTGTCAACACAAATTATTTGTTACAGCGAAGCAGCCGTTAGAGAAAATCACTTAATAACTAAGTGTGCTCTCCTGTCGCACGCTGAATGCACCTTAAATGAAAGATAATGTGGTGCAGCAGTTAAATAGTCTCCAGTTTAATTACAACCTTCAAGAATAAGTCTAGTAATCCACAATAATAAAAATTAACAATAAACTGATCCTGCCAACAAGTATTATCTGGTATAACTTAATCTTCTGTGTCCTTAACCTCTAATTCTGTCCTAAAACTATTAAAAGCAATCAGTGTGTGGTTGCACTGGGTGACATGTTCCTTCATTATGAACATAGGCATTGTAGTTTATTTTGCGTCAATCTCACATGAACTGTCCTGAACACCAAATGTGTACTCATCCACAGCTGAAAATAGTCCCTAACAAATGCACTGTTCAATGTTTGCCAAAAAATGTAGTTCCAACTTCTTTTAAGAAATTATTTAGCCTTTTTTAATAATGAAAATATGAAATGACCTCAGTTTTTAATGGATAGATTTAATAGACATCGAGTGGTACAACTTGTTATTTGGGTCTTTCATGGCATTTGTGTACAGTAATTAAAATATAGAACAACACCAGTTTTCTTTAAAGGTCCAATGTGTAGGATTTATTGGCAGAAAGGGAATATAACATAATAGGTATGTTATCTTCAGTGTATTATCACCTGAAATTAGGAACTGTTGTGTTCCTTAGAATGAGCCATTTATATCTACGCAGGTAGCGGGTCCTAGTCTAGGGAGTTTGCTATGTTGCTCTGCCATGTTTTTACAGTAGCCCAGAGCAGCAGAACAAAACATTGTCTCTAGATAGGGTCAGTTACGTTTTCGTGTTTTTGTGTCGGCCACCAGTTAGCAGCCCCTTTGCGACCAGGGCATTGGAATACTGCTGGGTTTTTAATGTGAAATGGCTTTATTCAGTGCTTTTACTGTTTGTTTTTTTACTGGGTCCATTTGTTTAGGAGAGGAGGAGACAATAATAATAATTCGGCTCCTGGTTAAAAAACCTCCTGAACAATGAACACTGAAGGAATTCTAACCAGGAGAAGTTAATGGGCTTCCATGGGAGAACGAGATCAACCTTTTATGCTAAGATTTTCCCAAAAGATGCACTTTTAGTTGACTTATGTATGTCGAAATTATTCTAACTGGGAGTTGAAATTTTATGAGATTTGTGATAAGCGTTTGAACAATAAACTGCTATACTGTAACTGGTACTTTTAGAAGAATGGTAGTTTTCCAAAATACCTTGGAGATGACACCCAACAGATTGTTTACCTGTTGTTGGACAACCACGTCCAGCTTCACACCTGTGTCCGATATCACCAATGTTACTAACGTTAAAGTCACCAGTGTTGAATCTGGTCCAGTTCACTAATAAATCACCAGTTAAGTTTGTAGCAAGCCAGGTGAAATTAAATCAAGTTTAAGAATAGCTCTCATACCCTCAAAAGCCTTCATAGTGCCAGTAAGTTTAAATTGATAAATGAAGACAACAAACCACTAATATCATATCATAAAGAAGAGAGAGAGGGAAAAAAAACCTCATTAGGAAACATGGAAGAAACTTCAGAATGTGTCTGACAGAGAGGGAAACCATCTTGTAGGCAGGCGTGGAACGGGCACTGAGAGGGGGGTAAATGGAGATTAAATGCTGAGAATAATTTGGAATATATTAACAACAAACAAAATGATTGGGAGAGTGCTGGAATGAACATGTTGGTGATTTGGGGGTATACAACTGCCATTTCTTGTCATCAGAGTCATCATACCACTGACTGACTGACTGACACTGAGTGCAGTGTGCATGAGTGGAGTTTTACTTCAGGTGTGAAGTTGTTTAATGGGATGGATGATATGTTTGAATGAAGCAAATAAATTTACATTTAATTTCAGAGATTTTTATAGCATTGTCTCAGTACAAATCAAATCAATGAGTAGAAGAACTATTCCATGTAATGTTCCCAAACTCCAAAACATCCCACTTTATTTTTTTGTTTTCTTCAGTTTTTGATATTGTAAAATTGGCTGCAAATATCATTCCAAGTTGCCTTAAATAACTCTTTAAAAGTCTTAAATCTAACTTGCCTTGAACTGTATGAACCCTGTATCAGCTATACTGTGTTGGTGTCTACACCTTGGCCTTGGATCAAACACAATAGATAATGAACCGATGAGATGCTTGACAAACAGGCTGGAAAAGCTCAGCAGTTTTGGGTGATGCTCAAGACACCACGGGGACGTGTTTGCTTGTGTCACCTAAGCAACTAGAAGAATTACATAACTTTGATACCCATATGATGACATTCAGCACATTTTCTTCTGCTGCTCAAAGGCTATATTTCATAACATACAGTATGAGACTGTTAACTGTTAGGATCTCCCTGGAAGGACACATTTGAACCTGTATCATTGATTTTCGGCAAATTGTGAAAAGCAGGGCTGAAAAATGAGGCCACACAATAGTCAAAGTAGTCAAAAACTACAGTTCCTTGAATGGCATTAGACGCTGGCTCCAGAAGCAAGTCTATTCCCACAGACACCCTGTTAAAAGACCCAACTTTACAGCAGAAATAAACATGTTTACAGCCTGGTACAAAAAATGGCGTAGCCTACATCTCTATAGCTAATTTCAACTTTGATGACAACTGTAAATAAAAATATGTTCACTTCTGGCTCTAAAAAACCAAGATGGTGACAGCCAAAACACCAAACTCCAGACTTCAAAACAGGAGTCCAAAAAAACCCCAAAACAAATGGTGTAATGGTGCCCTTTTTGGCAAACAAACTGTAAACAAACATTGGCATAATATCACCCAGTAAAGCTTGTGTGGTGTGTGTTAGCTCCTTGTGGTAATTTTGTGTATTTTTGAGGTAATTGAGGTCTTT
This sequence comes from Plectropomus leopardus, assembly GCF_008729295.1. Classification (NCBI taxonomy): domain Eukaryota; kingdom Metazoa; phylum Chordata; class Actinopteri; order Perciformes; family Serranidae; genus Plectropomus; species Plectropomus leopardus. The sequence continues at coordinate 11,820,160 of NC_056466.1, forward strand.
GTAATCATTTTAAGTCTCTTTGTGGTTGTTTTGTCTCTTTTTTGGTCTCTGTTTTAAATTTTGTGTCTTTCCGATGTAATTTTGTGGCAGTTTTTTGCTTTGTGGACATTTTGTGTCTCCTTCTGGTTATTTTATGTATTATTGAGGTAATTTTTGCATCTTGTTTTTGTATTTTGTGTCTCTTTGTAGTCATTTTGAGTCTCGTTGTGGTTTCTTTTTTTTTGTCCCTTCATCATCATTTTCTGTCTTATTGTGTTGCTTTGTAGACATTTTGTTTCCCATTGTGATTGTTTAGTGTCTTTAAGTCGTCATTTTTTGTTTCTTTGTGGATGTTTTTGCAGTTTTTATAGTCAGTCATCTGTGTAGTTCCTTTGCATGTCTTTGTGGTAATTTCGTGGCCATTTGAGTCTCTTCCTGGTCAGTATGTGTTCATTTGAGTGTCATTTTACAGCAAAGGCCACGGGGCCCCTGGGCCTGTGCCCTTTAGGCCCATTCAGTAATCCATCTATGCCTGTTTGCTCTAATGTCTGGCTCTTTAGTTGCTCATGCTCCACAATGTTCACCTGCTTGTCTTTGTTTTCACTTTAGTGCTGGGCAGATAGCATACAGTGGGATTATCACAGCTCTTTTCACTGAAAACAGTTGCCTGCTGGGGCTGGAAACCAAAACAGACCAAAACAGTAAAGCTCTGCAGAGATGAGGGGGAACTGCAGAGTCAGGTGGTAATTCGCTTAACACTGCTTCCGTTGGCTATTAACTTAATTATAGGGACAGCACCTTTTGAATCAGTCTCAGTGCTCCATCTCTCTCACTGAGTTGAAAAATACCTCAAGGCCCTGAAAGAGAGGAGTGGTCTTTCACCCTTCAACTTCAATCAAAGGTTGTTGAGCCAATGGAGCATGAGCAGAACTTTTGAAGTATTTTTCTGAGAGTGTAGCGGCTAAGAATTGACCACAGAACACCTGTCACAGTAAATCATCCAGCGTGTAGATCACATATTCTAGCTGGTGAAGTTTACCTTTCCCCAGAGGATGCTACAGTCTGATATAGTTAGTGTATCGCAAGATGACATCCTCCAGTCTAATCCCGAGGAATTGTTTCGGCTCTGAATATGAAAGCCCCCCTGGAGTATAATGTCAGAACAATAGTGTTAGTGCAGTGAAATCGCTGACTGACTGGCATTAAGTACAGGAAGTCCAGAAACTTTTTGCTGCTCGATATGCTCATTTTATTTTATTTTATCTTGCACATGCAACGGAGTCCAGCGAATTAGATTACTTAAAATGTCCTCGTCTCTCTGGTCTCCCCCCAGTAGACTGGGGGGCTGCTGCACAGACTGCAATGCAAATCCCTGAGCACATCACTCCTGTGCTTAGACCTGTACATTGGCTCCCTTTAAGCTTCCCGAATTTACTTTAGGATTGCACTTTTGGTTTATAAAGCACCAAATGACCTAGCTCCACAATACATTTCTCACTCGCTCAGTGTTTATCAGCTGCAGACCTCTCTGATCATACGGTAGGGGGAATTTTTGTTGTTCCAAGAATGGAATCAAAATCTGGCGAAGCCGCTTTTAGTCGCTCTGCCCCGAACCCGTGGAACAGCCTGCCAGATGACCTCAGATGTGCCCCTAATCTTATCAATTTAAAGAGTAGGCTCAAAACATTTTTCTTCTGCCAAGCTTTTTATTAGTTTTTATCCAAAGCCCTTGTGTAAGTGTGTGTAAGTGTGTGTGTGTGTGTGTGTGTGTGTGTGTGTGTGTGTGTGTGTGTGTGTGTGCGCGTGCGTGTTTGTGTGTTTTGGCAGCTGTGAGGAGGCTGGTTTAATCTTGTGTCATGCATTTTGGACTCAGTATTTTACATTGGATGTGTTGTTTCTTATGTGAAGTTACCTTTGTATGGTTGCACAAGAGGTGGACAAAATAAAGGGACAGCTGTCATAGAATTTAAGGAAAGTATAGTACTGTTTGAATATTAATACCATGTGTGTGTTTTGTAAAGGAATAGTTGAACACTTTGGGAAATAATTTGCTTAGTCTCGATGATGAAGACACATATATGGCTGAAGCTACAGCTCAGAGGCCAATCAGCTTAACTTGACATTAAAAAAATAAAGAAATCAAACAAACAAAGAGAAAATCAATACAAGACACTTAAAACTACAAAGAGACACAAAACAACCACAAGGAAACAAAGGGTTACCTCAATCTGCCACAAAACCATAAAGAAACATAAAACAGCCACGAAGAGACACAAAAATACCAAATAAATGCAAACAAACTGCGGAAAGAGAGAGACACAAAATAACTACAAAGAAACACGAAACAACCACCAGGAAACACAAAGAAACCCCAAAAAGCTACCGAACTACTAAAAAGAGACGTAAAACAACCACAAAGTTACCTAAAATGACTTCAAAAACACACAAGAATACCAATAAAATGTAAAGGAATTGCAAAAAGACACAAATTAACTACAAAAACAGTCAGAACAACCACAAAGAGCTACAAAAAGACCATTGCAACACCAAATAGCCACAAGGAGATATCTACAAATAGACACAAAATCACATAAACATGGGAATGAAAAAAGGCAAAAAAAAAAAAAAAAAAAGAGCCAAAACCACCACAAAGTCTGTGTGTCTTACTCTAATGCAGGAGGGACCTTTTGCATATCTGTGCCCAGGGGACCATTTTCTCATAATCCGCCTGCATCCACATGGATAACAAACTGGTGTGGAGGGTCCATGTGGAGGGTGTCACCTCCAGGGTGCAACAGAGGCTGCTCATCCTGAGAAGACTCAAGGACCTTTAGCATGAACCGGGAGGTGCAGTTTTTGTCCTGTCATGCAGTAGTAGGCAGTCTCCTGCGCTATGTGATTTCAGTTTGGTAATCTGACAGTACAGTCAAAGGCCCAGATCACCTGACTTTAACAGACAGCCATGAAGATCATGGGTGACTGTCAATATCCCATCCTCAGGCTACATTTTAACAAACCCTAATCGGACAAACCGGAAAAATCCTCTCAGATCCAACTCCAGACTCCAACTAGGTCCTCTACCTATCAGCTCCTTCCCACAGGGGAGTTCCCCTCAGCAGGCATGACCACCCTAAATATCCTGATGTCCCCATCCATGAAAGCCCTTAACACCACCTACGCTGAACTATGTGTATGCTGTTGTTTTTTGTCACTGATCACTGATATGTATTGTACTCAGGGTTTCTATACAGCTAAAGGCAAATTAAATTTAATGGGCTTTGTTACTGAAAAATGGAAAACACTTAACTGTAGTGACCAGGTAATCATGACACCAAACCATCTGAAAGGTAATGTGTGGAAGCAATTTGAATTCAACACCACAGACAGAAAGATTGTGGACAGAGGTGAGGCTTTTTGCTGACTTTGTAAAATTAAAGTGCATTACAGTGCTTTAGCTTGTCAGCGGTGGAGGCACTACAAACGAACACAACATTAAGTCTACAGTGTATATTAGGACTAGCTACATGGCTTGCATTTGAATCATTTCAAACAAAAAAAGTGTAATTAAAATGTTCAAATTAATTGGGGAGAGTGACTTGTGGTCTGATGTGTCATTTGACCCTATAAATGCAAAATGTAAAATATTTATACAATTAACTATTACAGCTAAACATGCAGAGAGTGATGAACGGATTGAAAAATTAATTTCAGAAAGATGTGAATGAAGAAGATTTCAGATGCTGTATAATAAAGCAGCTAATATAAATCATACATACTATTTGATTATTTTTGATGACACTGCATTGATTCAATTCAGCAGCCTCTATTTTAACGCCATTACTTATGCTATTGTTGCCTTGGATAGCATGATATAGCGAGGTGTTTCTGTTATTTTGTCCTCCAAGATATGTGGACGGACTGTGCTCCAGGTCTAAAACTGCACAGGAATTTTAAAGTGGTTACAGAAACACAGTCAGGGGCTTTGTCGCCGTTAGCACACGTGGATGGGTGCTTGTACCACAAACACACACACACGCACGCACACACCATATGGCCGTATACTGTTAACAACAACATGGGCATTAAACTTTATCTCAACACAATAAAGCTGATTTAATTTTTTGACAGCATAAGATGTAAACAGTAGATGCTGTATATGAATAGCCATTAAACTGAAGTGTGGGGTACACAGGAGAGGATCTCATTGCAGAGATGTTTTTATATTTATGTTATGATTCACAACAAGAACATATTTAAAGGTTTACAGTCATTTACTTTTGGGAGGAAGTAAGGAAGTAAACAATGAATAGTGAACAAGCATTTAGCGCCGCTTTACTTCTGCAACAGTGTGTCAGATTTAGTGGCATCTAATGGTAACGATTGGAGGTTGAAACTTCTCCAACGTGCCAAGATTGAAGTCCTGGTGAGGATTTCTTCAGTGTTTATTGTTCAGGAGGTTTTTACCAGGAGCCACATTTTCAGCAGCGGCCTCTTCCTCTCCAAAACAAACGGACCAGGTGATTAAAAGTGGTAAAAACACCGAACAAAGCAGTTTCATGTCACAAATCAGTGTTTTTCTGATGCTGTTGGATTGTCAGAGATGGGCCACTAGATTAGATTAGATAGACTTTATTTTCCCAGAGGGAAATTTGCCTTGGACTTCAGTGTCTGCAGTATAAAAAAAACCCAATAGAAACAACAATACAAACACAGTGAAATCAATTGCATGAGCCAAGCATCTGTTAACATGCGATCACCTTTTTCTGATCCATACATTTGTGAGGTTTTTACCAAAAGCTGAATTATCCATAGAGGTCTCTTCTTCTCCAAAACAAATATATATTTGACATGTTACACATACTGTATATCTTTTAACTTACATACTAGTTTATACATTGCATTGTAGCATAAGTTTTATATTTTTTTACACTTCACACACTCAGCGCATTATACATATTTTAATTTTATATCCATATCCTAGTGCTATTGTTTAATAATGTATTTCTTTTATGTTTTATATTTTTTGCACTTTAAATACTCACAACATTATACATACTTATATTTTAAAATATTTACATACTTCTGTGGATTGTTTTACTACTACTGTATTCCTATTTAATATTTATATTTGGACATACTTTGTGCTGGTACTTATTTCTAATTGATAGAATTCCATATGCTTGGCATCACAGCGATTGTAATGGACCACAATTTTCCTCCAGGGGTCAATAAAGTATAATAATATAATAATTTCCTTATCATTTCCCCAGAAAAAAACTAAATGCATTTGTTATTAAAGTTTAAATTATTATTCAAGATATAAAATTGAAAAAAAAAAAAAAATCCTAAAGAATAACGGCACAGTGAAAACCTGAACACAGCTTATATGCATAGAGCATCTCTCTGCTAAACAGCCCTATCCTCATCCCTTAGCCTCATTAGAGAAATATGAAGTAAAATTAAACCAAAGATCTAACACAACAATGGCAACATGTCAGGAAGAACACTGCATTTGTCAAAAAAAGAAGCCTATTGAGTATGTATGATTATTAGAATAAAAGTACAATAAAGAGAATCATATTATGATATAATCTAAGGGAAATCAGGAAAACTTATCTCTGATATTCACAGGAAATAATCTGTTTCACATTCATCCAAATCAGTTGTTTTACACAGATGTCCTGCAGTTATTCTTGCATTCACTATTTGGGTTTTAATTATACAGTTTATCAGTCGTTCTGTACTGTTATTGTTATGACTTGGATATAATATAAAATATCCATAAAACATAGTCAGGGGTATTCAGTTTACTTATAATAGAAAAAGGGCTCCCTTATAACTGGACCTTTAAAACATGACTCCTGATTATTGTTGTTTTTATTGTAAACTGATGTTGGAAAGCTGACGGATGATGAGGACAGTAGGGCCCAAATAAGGACTTAACATTTATTTTTAAAACATCTGCTGGGCCATGATTGATTTCTAGGATCAGCATAACCATAATGAGATCCCTTCCATCTCACTTCTGATTGATTTAAACAACACTGTCAAACGCTTCCTTCCTGGCTAATTTAAAACAGATGGCATCACCCTTTTTTGGCAGGCACCTTGAAGCAAGCCAAGCTATTAAACAAGTGAAAATATGTATACATTATAATGGTCTATTGGGATTGTTTTTCTCCTCACAAGGAGCCATTGATTAGTTGTCAAATGACAGCAGAGGATATACAGTAGATGTCTGGAGGTCGTCTAATCATCAGAGAGCTCGTCAGGTGAAGCACTGATCTTTCCTGCTACAGTACAGAATTATTACTACAATTTATTATTCTCAAATGGCCTCAGACAAAATGCCCAAAGGTGATTACATCATGTTCATATTCGGACTAATTGGTAGACAAGAACCAGAGTACATGATTGAAAGACTACCTGCCTGCTAATGGCAGAGGGAAAAGATGCCAAAAAGATTCAAATACAAAGCAGTTTCACAGAATTGGAGTCAATTTTGTGAAGTTTTCAGTCATAGCAAACCTAAAAGAATAACTGAAGAGTCAGGACAAGTTTGAAAACATTCACTTCTGTGCGTAATTATCACTAATTAAGTCATGAGGGAAAAAATCACTTTGAACATTATCTCTTTTTTAACATAAAAGTCTGTGCAAGCACTATGCCATTAGGAAATGCACAGATAAAGGCACTTGAGCAGTCAGCAAGACGCCTCACAGAGTCTGCCAGTATCTCCCTCTGGGTGCAAGCTATCTTGTAGTGCTGCAGCCAAAGCGGTGTGATTGAGCAGGGCAGCTCAATGAATGCAGATATATTTACTCAGAGTGTTGCTTTGGGAAACATCAATCCAACAGGCGTCGTCTCTCCAAAGTTGAGGGCTCATTGATCCACAAAACGTGCTAAATGATTTAAGAGTAAGCATTTCTCCAACAGTGCTTCTGCACCAGCCAAAGGGCAAAGCTTATAAAGGAGAAGAAACTAAGTTTTATGTATATTTGCAAAGAAAAAAGAGGACACGCTCCACCAGCTGCAAAACAGAAACAGAATAAAAATGTATGCTGTAGATCATCCGACTGTATCGCAGCGCCATTTAAAGCTTCATGGCAAACTCGCCCTTAAACAACCCCGGCTGAAATCATGAATAAGTTTTGCTACTTTACGTAACCGCCTCAGATTATCTAGCGTGACCCCTCATCGAAATTACTAGTATTAGCTCAACATAATAATAAATATATTCTCAAGAAAAAGGCCGAATAGAGGCAGCTTTAGGCAGAATAAAAATAGTGGCATCTCTGCTGTATTCACAAGCAGAGGCTAGAAAATCAATATGAAGTACATACTAAATGTTGCAAAGAGTTTTTATTTCCTGTGCTGTTGAAGGCACTTAAACCGATTGCTTGCTTTACTGAAATGCCCCCCTGACAGGACTGGTTAAGTGAACACATACAGACATTTCAACAGCCGTCCTACATGCATGAGTTGTTGCTGTTGCAGTCGGCTCAATGTGCTTCAGGTGAGTAACTTAGTGTCTGGCAGGTAGTGTGTGTCCAAGTGATGCAAACTGTCGGAGCAGGAAACATGTGCCGTCTGTGCTGTCTGACATGCTGAAACACTCGACATGCTGTGAGTTTTGACATTATTCTGTAAGATGTAGGTATTTATAGTTTCAGTCGACTACACAAATGATCATTTATTATTATTATTATTATAATTATCATAAGTGCTACGGGCCTATAAGTTGAATGTACACAGATCACTTCCATATTTGTATATAGCAATACATTCATTTTACCATTTTACAAAAAAAAAAAATAGCTGGTTTTAAGGTGAGAGATCCCAAGTCAAAACTGTTTTTTGTTGGTTAGTTATTTACTTAATTTGTTAGTTAGTTAGTTTTTCTTGCTTCGGTGGTCAAATATTAGATTTTCAGTTATTTTGCTTTCATAACATTTCTTCTTTCAGCCAGACTGAGGTGTTAATTTTAGCCCAGGGTTTCGCTCTGGAAATGTATGCAAATCACTACATTTTTTATTAGATAATGGCACATTTTCACATCTAAACATACAATTTCAGAGAATTTGTAAAACACAAAATAATCGTTTTAATGTAAGTAATCAACTGGAGAAGTTTCGTGATGATATCAGCTGTGTATGTTAAATATTTTACCTGTGGTTTCTCCCCTCGATAATGAAAATTAAAAGCTGACTCACCCCAGATTGTGTTTCTTCAATTTCTTGAAGGAATTTTGTCTAAACATTGACATTAAGTCAACTTTGGGAACCCTTAGATCAAGACCCTTTCAGTGTCATGTGTCCATGGAAAGAGGAAGTGCCTTTTCACAACAAAGCAGTAAAAAGTAGATTTTATATTAATGCCTTTTTGAAAAATTCAGATGAAGCATATTAATTACAGATTAGGTCAGTGATTCTCAACCTTTTTCTTATCAAGAATCCCTAAACTGATGCAGGTCATGGTCCTCCTTTTGATAAGATTTCCTTTTAGGGACCTCAATCTGAATAGATTTTGGTTGTTAGATATGAAAAAGATTAGAATGCTACATTACATTGTCATACATTATAAAAAATAATAATTGCTTTGGATTTTTGGACTGTTAGCTTGATGAAACATCTAAAGACATCACCTTGGCCTATTGGAAATTCCACACATTTTGTCAACAAGATAATGAATCAATTAATCAAGAAAGTAAGAGGCAGATAAATAAATAATATAAATACACATTATTTGTAGCCAACAACTCCATTGCCAACTAAGAAGATAAACATGGAGGAATTTAAACCTATGATCGTCACTATTATTACTCTTCCTTAAATTAGGCTCACTTTTATATTGAATTAAATGGAGGAAACAATGTGTCTCTGGAAACCCCCTGGAAAACACCCAATGACCCTTGGGGATCCCCAAACCCCTGGTTGAGAACCACCAGATTAGATGATGAGAAAGCATTTTTTTCTACCATTGGCTTCATTTGAATGATGCTGAATACTACCAACCAAAACACCCAGTCATAGGTTGTTTAACAAAAAATGAGTTATTGGTTGATCTTAGTTCTCATATATATATATCTTGATTATCTTCAAACTTGAACATTTCGCGTGATTATCCAGTCTTCTGCTGTGATCTGCAGTCTGTGGAGCATTGCTGCCCCCCACAGTCGATAGCACACAGTTTCTTTTGAAAAGAAGAACTGGTATCACATCAAATCACATTTGTTGTGTTGTCAACAGCATCCTCAAGAAATGATGTAAAATCCACCAAGAAAACCTTGGCAGGACTAAGGTAAAAATAAGGGGGCAGGTATGACAGTGAGGTGTGGAGAGATAAACAGTTTTTACCTATGGGTAGGTTGTCTTTAATCATAATTTGAGGGGCACTCTACAGATTTTACATGAGGATCAGTTTACTCAGCTTATTAAAACTGATGTATCGTCTGTGGTTCTGGAGGAGCTTTCTAAAAGTCTGATGTCATTGTTGTCTTGGCTTGGGCTCAGAGACTACAAATTCAGAAAACTGTTGGACATTAAAGAAGTGGGCATTTTTAAGGCAGGGACGGTCTACTGGAAGTTAAAGTTGCATTATGGGAATTATTTCTTGGACCTTTACCCATACTAGGCACAAAAAGTCAGGATATTTCCATCTCTGCTGCTTTGATTTTGGTCCTTTTTTTCATTAAAATCTGTCTCTTATGAGTTCCCCAACTTTATGGAAGTGCATCACTAAATCGCTGGAGCGTTCCTGTAAGAACATTGAGTTCTTATACTTAATTAAAACTACTTCAGAAAATGTCTCCAATTTCGTTCCTTGCCAAACTACCATGAATCTAAATGAAGCACGAGGACCTCTTTCCCATGCACAAAAGGTACGATGTCAAGGACGTCAGCCTCTCAGACCAAAGCAAAGCCTTTGAGGACACTGGTTTATTGTGATCAGAGTTAATGCACCTGATCATGTGTTCATGATTTGAGTCATGCAGTCAGAGGCCCCTGTTAGTTTACCAAAAGCACTCGAAAAGAAGCCACCAGCTCCATGTGTTTTTAAAGTGACAGTTTATGCTGAAATCCAAAACACAAATTGTTACTCTCACCTGTGGTACTATTTATAACTCTAGATTGTTTTGGTGCAAGGTGCTGAGGGTTGGAGGTATCGGCTGTAGAGATGTCTGCCTTCTCTCACTATAATGGAAGAAGATAGCACTCAGCTTGTGGAGCTCAAAAAATTACATTAAAGCTTCAAATAATAGCCCAGGCTATTATTTGCTTAAACCACTAAACTCAACAGGTTTATATTTGGGACAGGTGTCTCAGTGGGACAAAAAAAAGCTGTTGCTTAGCAAAGATGAAAATACAAATTGTTTTGTTAAAGCTCTTTTTTTTTTTTAACATTTCTCATTTACTTCATCGGTATTACATCTTGTTTTGTTCTCATGTTTTCAATAAAATTAACTTAATTGAATTTTGGAGAATCTTACCAAGCTCACCATGTGGGTAGCATGTCCATATTGACACTAGTTTAACATTTTATATTTATATGTGTTATCTTAGCAGCTAATTAAAATGAACGGAGAGCCAACAACCTGGTTTTATACATCCAAAGAACCAGACCAGGCCTCTAATTAAGAGAGGCCTTTATTTGTCAAAATGTGTTGCCAAACCAGGCTATTAAAATGGACTGGGCGTCTAATTGGAACAAAAGCTAATATTTGCAGTTTTACTGTATTTTGAAAAGACGCAATACATGTAGAGCTGTAGAAAAATTATAAATATGAGAGTATGTGAATGTCATCAGGCATAATAATAGTTTGTGCAATTGTATGGGTGTATGATTCATCATGGTTCGGTATTTATAGAGGTCAGAGTCCTGCACTGTCTGCATGCAGGCATGTGAGGAGGCTCCAGGGAGTCTGAAGGTTAAGATTAAGACCTTGTAGATGTTCAGACTCCAGTGTTAAACAGTGTATCTTTTCTCCCCTCTCCTTTCTCTTTCGTTTTTGTCATTATTGTAATTTAATTGTTATTTACTACATCCTGGAAGAGGGATCCCTCCTCAGCTGCTCTTCCTGAGGTTTCTTCCATTTTTCCCCTTCACAGGGTTCTGTTCGGAGAGTTTTTTCTTAGGCGATGTGAGGGTATAAGGGCAGATGGATGTCGTATGCTGTAAAGCCATCTGAGGCAAACTGTGTTTTTGAAACGGGTGGGGTTTGGACCCAAATGCAGTACACAGGCGTTCAGGAACAGCTGGTAATACTGCAGCAGTGTGACAGGAGGGGAATGAGAGACAGGGGCTGTGACAGTTTAGTGACAATGGGCTTTATAAATAAAATTTAGTTGAATTGACGGTGTCATCTGGTTTATTCTTTTAATCATCAAAATGAAGACTGATAAAGAATTCCCAAGCAGCAAACTCCAAGGCTTAAAAATGAAGCCAACTGCCAAAACAGGAGTTCACTGAATGGCTACTTAAGGCTGACTCCAAAAAGGAGTAAATCCCCATAGACCCCCATGTTAAAATGCTCAACTTTACAGCAGAAATAAACATGTTTACAGCCTGGCAAACAAAATGGGTTTAGTCTGTTTGAAAATTATATGAGGGATGATTTTTTTCCTAACTAACCATTTACATTTTATTAAGACCCAAAGTTATGATAATTATGGACAGGGCCACATGAGTGACACGCTGTCTGCAAGTGCGCTACGGCTCACTGCAGTCTGTGAGTCAGATCCACACCACCCTCCTCCACAGCTTCAGCCCCTTGTCCAAATATAATGACTTCTGGTTCCAAAAACCCAGGATGGTGACGGTCATACCAGACTCGAGGCTTTAAAATGGCAGTTCACAAACCATTGGGTAATGTCACGCAGCTTACATCCATCATTTATACAATCTATGGTTTTTCCACATCATGCAACAAGCTTAAATTGACATGCTGTACCTAAACTTCCAAAACTGACACCTGGAGAGTACTAAGCATTTCATTTTGTCATGTAGGTCCAAGTGGCAGCATTTGACGAAGAGGACACCATTAAGGTTTACATATCACGCTGTCAGGGGCATGAGCCTCTCACCAATGGGTAGATGTATGCTTCAATCTGCACAATGCGAGTTGGGGGGTGTAGTTAGGCAGAGGGAAAATAGTTCCTACATGAAAATGCTTACAAAAAGGTCTTTGGATTATTGTAAAAAAAACAGGTCATGATTTCTGGAGAGACACATTGCAACACAACAGGTAAGTAGAAAAAGGTGAACTGTCCCTTAAAATCACGCTGTTGGTAGCTTGCCAATGTATAAATGGCTTCACAACATCACAATAACTGCAGTTGTACTTGCCCCAAAATACATTTTAGTGCAACAGAACCGAAAATAAAGAGATGACATAGAATTTTTTGTCTTCATCTCTGCTTTAGGTTTTCTGTAACAACAACAAACAAAAATGCACAGAGATGAAAACAGCAACAACAGTCCCCTTTTAATGGATAATTAGCAGGATGATAAAGTCTGTATGAAGTGACACTTCAACACTTCACTCAGCAGTTCTCCTACATCGGTTCTCTTTTCCCCCGGCCCGCTGCTGAGAGCAGGTAATCTGCTAAATTAGTTCAGCTAATTAGCCCCATAAAGATCTGTAAACCAAAACAGAATATAGATATAAATACATATCAGAGATTTCAAATGCTGCAGTATCTTTAGAGGATGGTGCTCAAAACAACATTCAATAATTTATGAATAACCTTAATGTGCAAACCGTAATCGTGCCGAGAAGTTCCCATCCTTTAATGTGAACAAGACGACAAGATGTCTTAAAAAAAAAATCGAAAAAAAACAGTGCATCCTTTAGCGAGCGGGATTTCTCTCTCAGCTAAGTCGTTATGCAAGTGTTCAGCTCAGACACTTGCTCATTCACAATTCATGCTCATTGCTCGTACACCCACACACCAAAACCTCTCCACTGCCTCCCTGTTTTTGTGTCCCTGCTCCCCCAAACTGTAATTTTTTTAGTCCCACAACACAAAATATGTCTTCATCATTTCATTTCGCACTCAGCTAATGGTTTGTGCCTCCTGGTATGTGTGAAGCTGCATGTCACTTCCAGGGCAGGCTGTCATTTATTCAGCAGCAGACAATTTGTATGGTCTTTGCAACATTTCTCTCGTCGTCTTGTTATCCCCTCCACTACGGGAATAAGAGGAAGCCAGCATGCTGCTAGCTGTTCTAATACATATTATAGGCAGGGTGAGTGGAACAAATGTTAGCAAGCCGTGAGAGTCCAGTGTTGCAAAGCCAATCTTGTATAATGGTAGTAGTTATCTAATCAGAGAGTACTGCTCTCTAGTCACTGTCTGATTGCCTTCAAATTGCTTTAGTCTCCAGCAGAGTGTTGTGCAGAACACAGTATGTACAATTTGAATGCCATTATTTAGTTGCGGGCGTCCAGGGTAGCAGAAGTGATATCCTTATTAATGTCCCTATCCAATGTCAGCATTTTAGTTTGTTCCCACACATTGGCAGGCAGCAAACTGTAAAGTGAAACAGAACCTCCGCACTGTGAGAAGCAAATTAAAACGCAGTATGAGTGGTAGCCGGCCATCCTAATTAGGCCCATTTTGTTAAACGCGCCTAAAAACGATGCTCACATTTTCTTGTGGGATAAATGCAGCATTTCAGGGAGGGACGATGGGGATATCTAAAAAAATTCAACACCTGGTGAGTCACACAGGGTCAACACTGTTGTTCCACGGGAGAGGAGTTTGTTGTCTCTCAGGAAACGGTGAAAAAAACACACAGAAAAGAAGGCTCGGAGACCAAGAGATGTACCTCTGGGATTAGGAGTCATCTTTTGATGTCAGTGTTAAGAGGTGCAGAGATAATAATCCACCTTGGGACATTCTCAGACATCATTATGATATTATAAGAGCCAGGTGATGGGCAGAGCAGAAGCTGAAAAACATGCAGTTCAGGTCCCTCAGTTTTGCACCAGTACACACAAAAGGTAGTGATGGCGGTGATATATTTTGCGATGAATGCAAAAATATGACATAGTCAAAACTGACCGCATTACTGTTGCTACACCTGTCAAGTTTTACGTTGTCGCACAGCACATGCAGTTTTGTCTCAAGGGATGTAAGGGCAGCCCCCTGGGTTACTGGGTGAAGGACTTAAGGACCTATGTTTGATGTTGATGTATGTTACTGCAGTGTTAGTGTGTAGGTGCACCATCCCTGACATTTCCTCTGGTTCCTCTCTGATCAGCAGCAGAGAAAAACTCTGTCACTGAGTTAACTCTGTGAAACCTGGATCATCATCAGTTACTTATGCTGTGTTTAGGTGCCTTTCACAAGCCTTTTGACCCTAAGAAACCTGAGCAAATTATTTCAATGTTTTTTGAAAAGATTGGGAAAAAAACAAGAAATATCCCACAAATTGCAAAAAAAAGTAAAATGTAATAAGAAAAATAGTTTTTAAAAATAGTTTAAAAAAGAGGGAGGGTTATAAGAAAAATATACAAAATAGGGAAAATATCCCAAAAACTATATTTACAATGGAAATTGATTTATGTCTTAAATTACCTTACAGAAAAAAAGTATAGTAAGATAAACAAAAAATAGATTAAAATGTTTTTGTTTTTACTTTTAATTGATTCATTGATTCATTTTTAATTTTTTTTTTTGCTTATTTTCAGGTAATTTTCTCATTACTTTTTTAAAAATTTCACTACTTTTGAGCCATGTCTTGTTAAAATATTTTTTTGCCGTCTCCCCGTGTTTTTGAAAAAAAAAACCAACCAATTTGCTCAGCTTTCAAACCCTTTCAAAGGGTTAAAGTGTGGACCTCAGCTTGCCGCAAAAATTGATAACTGTAGCAGATTTACCATTAAATTCAGAATTTTTGAAACTTTAGGTCTTTGGTTTCAGAGATAGGTAATTAAAAAAACAGCTTTAGCATTTCTAGCTGAATAACATCAGTTTTGCCAACTGAAATGACAACTGTAAGTTGCAGATTTTTTTCAGCTGTGGCTAGCAAGCTAATCAATGCTAACTCTGTGAGCTGGTTGAAAACACTTGAGGACTGACTCATTTTAAAAGAGAGAGCCTTGTCAAAGACTGAGGCTAAAGCTACACCCCAGGTAAAATATCAGCCTCCTCACCAGTGAACAAACCAAAGGCATCTTTGGACCAAACATCTCTGGAGAGAGCAACTGCCTACAGGGCAGCTCCCTCAAAAACTACATACCTTCACTGGCTTTTTTTCTGTTGCATTCACACCGCCTGAGCACTGAAGTGAAGTGACATTCTGTAAACTGGCTGGAGGTTGGTATAGACTTTGCACCATCATGTCAATATTACTGTATTTCCACTGCAGTATTTTGATATGTCAAATAAAGCATGGAAATTTACTGTCGCTCCATTTTGTGGGCGTTGTCTTCCAATTCTTTTGTTACGAGCTGCTGTTTGTGTTTTGTGTTACTTACAGGGTTACAGGTTATTAAAATTGCCTTAATCTTTGATGTTTTGATTTGGATTTTCTTGGGGGGGGGGGGTGGGGGGTTATCAAAGGTCAATCATGGCTCTTAAAATGACATACTTTGTCAAAACTGTTTTTAGTCAAATTCATGAGATACAGTGTTCATTTTCTGGCAATAATTAGATTTTTTAGGTTTAAAAATGATTTTTTTAATGGTATACTTTCCTTTTATTGATAGTGAAAAATAAAGAGAAAAAAAAGGCAGGGGAGAGAAGAAGTCGACATGCAGCAAAGGTTCTGGGCTGGAGTCAAACCCACGCTGCTGCAATAAGCACTGAGCCTTAATGGTTTGCTCTCTACCAGGTGAGCTATCGGAGCGCCCCTGGCTTCCATACATTTAAATAATAACAGAGGAAAATCTCACCTATCCATACATACATATAACCTCAGCCCTTTTAACACACACACATACATTGCAAGCAACAGGATGTTTCCCACCACTAAATTACATTTTCATTTCATTTGTCGAGATGTCCCAAGGCTGCTATGGCCCTATTGACTGATCCCCAGGCTGTGATCTTTATATCAGACCTGCAGTGCTAATTAATCTGAGCACAGTGCTACATTCAGAGATAGAAGCAACACCTAGGCTAATACAGGCAGCCTTCCTCTCAGACAATTACATTTCAGGCGAAAGCATTGAAACCCTATGTACACACTCCGACAGCAAACGTATGAATGTGATACTCCCCGAGCTTTAAGGACAGGTTGAACTGATAATAAAGATTTAAATAAATGTTGAGGAGAACCTGTGCTTTATCTCGGGGATATAATATCTCTGGGAACAGTTGGCAGAGAAATTCATGAGACAAATATTTGCACCAAAAGATAAAAGTAAAGAGCCAGGGATTTGAGTCCCACACCTCGCTGAGCACTGCTGGTTTGGTATTCATTTCCCAGCTGGATGAGAGCAGAATTTAGTGGACACATAGATTATTCATCTGTGACTCTAGCACAACCACTTACAGCCCTATTTCTCAACAACACAGCAGAATGTAAAACTGACTACAACTTGCTCACTGATTGATGGTGAGCGTGAGATATTTATGAGGGAAATGCACTGTCCTAAAACATGGCAGCACATCCACTTCAAACCATGTCATTTTACTCTAACAGCTATTGATGGATACAGACATGGAGAAGTCAGACATGTTATCAGAATGAATTATTTTTGACAGCACTATTTGATTTTTAACTTTTTTTCTCGTTTTTATTTATAGAGCAGGATTGGCAGGGAAAATAGCATTCACCCAATTCCATTTTTGATGCGATCTGGGGATTCTTAAGTGAGTGTGAGTGATGGACTTAAAACACGGATGAATAACTGATGGCTGGAAAACAGCTGAAATTGAAAAGAAAAGCTCAGAGCCTGTCTCACACTCCCCCTCTCGCTCTCGCTTGTTGTTCTCTCTCTTTTGGATGCAGCAAAGCATTTTCAATGAGTTACCATAGAGATGATTATTGCAGTTGCTGTTGTGAAAAATTTGATTCAAAACCTTAGGGACAGTACGAGCATGGCAGCTATGCAGAGCAACAGAAAAAAAATAAATAAACAGACGTGCTTGAATGAGAGTATGTGGAGGTTTTTTAGGATTGAGAAAAGCCAGTCAACCCTCTACTAGAATTTCAAAAGGCATCAATATTAATTTTGCTTTTCATTTTTCTATGTATATTTATTTTACAAGAAGCTACATCAAATAAAAGCACACAGACGGGGGTCATGCCAGGCCTCGGAGGGCTTGTCACCACTTTCGTCCAGGTGCCCTTGAGTAAGACACTTAACTCTGTTGCTCCACTGGAGCCGCTCAGCGGTCAACAGTTGAAGACTGCGGCTGCACTGAGCTGCTCCCAGGCGTGAATGTGTGCAACTGTACCATGAATGTTAAGCAGGGCATAGCTGGAAAAGAGCAGGCATGCTCAGCTGACTTTCCCCAAGATAAATAAAAGTAAAAAAAAGAAAAAAAAAAGAATCCAAAGCTGCTGAATTTAAAAGATATGTCATTTTTCAGCACAGTGAACTGTGAGTCAAAGGTTGAGACTTACAAAACCAGTCCGGATAGAGACAGAGCTGTCATACGCCAGATAAAAACAAATGAGAGATCAAAGGCTAGAGCTGGTAAAATCTGAATTTTTCAAATAAAAGCAATGTCATCTTTGTCTGTTTTTTTTTTTTTTATACGTGTTGAGGCTTAGATGTTGGCCCCGTAAAATAAAGAAGTGTGTGTGTGTGTGTGTGTGTGTGTGTGTGTGTGTGTGTGTGTGTGTGTGTGTGTGTGGAGGAATTCAAAGAGGTTTAGGTGGTCCATGACTTTATGCTGCAGCAGCAAGTAGGTTTATACCAAGCAGCAACTTCCGGGGCTAATAAATGAAGCCAAAACACTAAATGAGCTCAATAATTAACTGTTTCAATAAACAGAAATACAAAGACAACGATTTATGGTCTTTCAACACAACACGTCGCCAAATACTTCCTATGCATTGCCTTTGCTGGCTGCCTGACAATGTCACTGTTACTGTTCACACAGAAGAAATTACAGCGTGTATGGCTTAAACAAATGCAATAAAGTATGTCTAAATTAGCAAACTTAAAAGCAGCTGGTGGTCAGATTTTGAGCAATGGACAAGGCCAGGCTAGTTGTCACCCCTGCTTTACACAGTAAAACAGTCTGACATGGAGTCACATTTCCTCCATTGCATGAATATTCTTAGCCAAAAAAGCTGATTCTGTTTTCAGTCTTTATGCTAATAAGCTAATTGCCTCATTCGCTTCACACTTATCGTACAGACGTGAGAGTGGTATCAATTTTCTCATCTAACTCTCTGCAAGAAAACAAATAAGCGTTCACTATTCTAAACTGACTAGATTTTGACACAGAGCTTCAAGGTGAAGATGCAGGACACCTCTTGAGGCCAGGTGTTATTGCCCTATAGTCGAGAGTATTCTCATATTCCCAAAATACGTTGCAGTTAATCAAATCACCATAAACCAATTTCTACACAGCGATGTAGCGGTGTTTTGAAGGCCACTGGGAGTCCCAGGGCTCTAGCCATTTGCTCAGTTGGTAGTCCAGCTTTGGTGATGGCAAAACAGACAAAGAATGTAAAAGAAAGACTAAAATGGGGCAGACAACTTTGCTTTATTTAATACAGACTGCAACCAACTGAGTCTTCTCAATTGTAGGATTCCTTTAGTGTTCGTTGTTCAGGAGGTTTTAATATCATTCTTAATCTCACACACTGGGCCTTTAAATTATTTGATTTTTTTTTTTTGAGCAACAAACTGCCCTATACAGTATATTCCACTTTACCCCGAGACACTCACAGCATTCACGAGCAAACCGGATTTCACTGGACTGCAGACTGCTGCATCAGTTATTACTCAGGTATATTTTACCAGAAGGTTCTGGTGTTATAAGCCTCCCTGTGGGGTTTAAGACCAATGAAAGTGCTCAAATTTTCTTCCTTTTGCTGGCTTCAAACCTGTGACCTTTAAATCACAGGGGACTCTCTCTCAGCCTTTTTCCAAACTGTTGCTATACAGAAGTCGTCTCCTCCTTGGATTTTTGTCTACCTATCAACCTGCACAAAGACACTCCCTTGCGTACCTACACTGGCACTATATTTAATAAAGGCACAACATAGAGAGAAGCTTAAATTGTGTTAAGTCTTACATTACTGGATCTGTTGTGCTCACTCGGGGTATGATGGATAGGCAGCAGTGAGGAGGCACTCCACAGTAGTCTGCTGTAAGGGAGTGAGTGAAGGAGGAGATCACTGCCTTTCTGATGCGACTCTTGGCTGTTAGGAAGCCATTATGCGGCAGAATTCGAAGTCCTTCAATCTTCCTCTTATCAAAAGCACAGGTAAACTTACCTCTGTGCTGCAAGGAACTCCGCCGTCGCGATCGATACATCAATCAAGAGACGATACCCGGCTTGAGGTGGCTCTAGGCAGTGATCATCCTCTTCAGTCATCCTTTTTGGATGAAATAGACGTTACAATACCTTTATCATCGTTGGGACTGTGTTTACGATGGCCCAGAGGGGCTATGAAGGGGACAACAGTTGAAAGGGCTGAGCTCTGCTATATACTATGTCCACAAAAGGTCAACAAGTGGATCAATAAAACCATGACACAGTTAAAAAGCTCTCCTAAAGAAGTTCCACAGATCCTATTTTGTTAGTTTCTTTGAAGGTGCAGCATGCAATTTTAGAAAAAGATTGTTGACTGCTGAGTCTCATTCCCAGGTCATCATATACTGATGATTTGGGCTGGAAGATAAAATAAAGGACGTAGCTACCATGATGTCACCTAATGGTTTGTGGACTTGAGTTTGGAAACCATCTCCTCGTTCTGCATTTTGGCCATTGCCATTATGTTATTTTGGGATCCAGAAATCACTATATTTGGACAACATCTCTCACTCCCATGCTTGGGTAGTGTTGCTAGACATCAAACTGTGATAATGTAGGTTCCCCTCCTGCGTCAGTTTTGGATGCTCGGGATGTGCTTATTAAAAGAATACGTTTTCAGTCACCTTTGTATCACCACAGTGTAGGTAATATGTCTCAGTGAATTGTGGTAGATTTCTTCCTATCAAACCACGATCTAAATTTCCCTTCTTGTCCCTTCTCTACCCTGACAGCCAGTTTCGCTGGCCCTCAGGGTTGTTGTACAAACTGTAGACAGTACTTCCACATTTTCATATTGCCCACCACCCATGCTGTCCGATGCTGCCACGGTGGACACAAAGAGGATAGCTATGGACCAAGATACAAACGTGCCCCCTCTCACTTAATCACAAACTTAACAAGTCAAAATAGGCAGAGCTGACTTAATATAAATCAAGAAAGTTTTACTACACTGCCTATCTCGCTCACGAATTTAGCCAGAAACTTATTTTAATACCCTATTTAGCTGTAATAGCAAGAGTTTGTAAATAGGAAGTTGGCGTCATACTGTTTCCTGCATAGTGAAAACTAATCAAACAGTAAAACTTAGCAGTGCTGATCAAAAAAGAACCAAGATTCTGTTACTGTGTTACATATTTCTCACCTTAAACATTGACAGAAATACGGTTTAGCTTACTATTTAACTGTAATATAGGACTGTTTGTTACCAGCCGTCCCTCATTGTGTCAAACGGATGAGTTTGCATTACACACAAACACAAACTGCAGCATTTATTGGTTCAGTGTGGCACAGTGCATTCTGTTAGTTTTTTCTGTTTTTCTACCTCATGAGCAAAAGCTAATGCTCTTTTCCTCTGCTGTCTCTGGTCATGACAAACAAATGTCAAAAGTATTTGTGTCTTTCTTTTGCATAGACAGCCTAGTTTTGCGACAAGATCATCTTTCCAGCAGTAAAATACTCCTTTAAAGGTTAAGAATGCAGTTCTTGAAAAAGATTATTTTAGAACTGCAATGAAATACAGACGCTTGAGGTTGGTAACTGGACTGAACTATCAACCAAACGCATCAGTATTTGACAACCTTGGAATGAGACTCAACAATCAACCATCTTTCTCCACAATACTCCACCTATAAAGCTGAAAAATGAATGCACTTGATAATGCACCTCATGTTCTACAGCACCTCAAGTCCTAAGGCATGGCCTGTAGCTGCTAATCATGACACGTAAAGAGATAAATCCGTTCTCTGACTGCAGACAAACAAGCCAGCGTTTAAACTGAAATTTAAATAAACATTTAAGGATCAGAGGGACATATATTCATTATACATCCCTCTTTAACCTCAGCTTAACACAGGTAAGCCTCTGCAGAATATATCCACAACATGAAGAGTGTCAGTAGTCCTGCATAACCAGGCTCCTGCTTTGTGTTTCGGCACAATCGGAGTAAAAAATGAACGAATGTTGGCATGAATAAAGATGATGGTACGACATAATGTGTGAGGCAGATTGTTCATGAAATGATATCGAGGCACACATGATAGGAATTGTAATGTTCCTGTCAAGGCCTAGTCTGCCTTTTAGATTGCATATACTTGTCAGTCCTGTTCTTATTTTGCAAACACCATTTGTGGCTGACAAGCAGACTAGAGGCCACCCATGTTCGTATCAAAAAATATACCCTTGCACATCAAAACCCATCTCTCCTCGGGATAAACCCACACGACTGTCATTCCCACTGGGAGGAATCCTGACGAGGAGCCGCAACACCGACTGGTCGGACATGATAACCCAGCATGTGATCTCACCATTACAGCCATTACAGGGCCACCAACAGAGACACATGTAAACTCATTCTTTGTTTTTTTTTCTCCAAGTTCACACCTTTTCTCTAGTGTGAGGTACAAACACACTGCCACTTTTTACTCTTTACACAGGGTTTATAAATTGTTCCTAACGCCTTTAAATAATTTATTGTTTTATATAAAAAATTTAAGCCATTAATAAGCCATAAGCAGGCTTATTTTCACAGCCTTTTTACCAAAGCAAATTAAAATACTTTCCACAAGGCATAAAAGGCCTTAAGAGAAGACATCAATGCAACACAAGTTGACATAACATGACACATGAATAAGCTGTGAAACAATGCCTTAAATCTGGTGTTAATCCTCCTCATCTTTTCACTTTCTGATCAATAAAGGGTCACATGTTTTACAAGTTTTATGAGCTTTCAGCAGAGGTACAATTATGAATGTTAATAAGTTATTAATTGTTGTTATCAGTCTAGTCTGCAGGCGTAAATGTTAATAAGATGGCAATAAATGGATAGTCTGCAACCCGTTTTCTGGACGCTAATGGTTCTGATAACTTATTTTATCCACTCCTTACTATGAGCAATGAGGTACTACCTGCACATACAAAGTAATGTCTGCAGTTATGTTGACTTCATATGAGTGATTTCAGTGCACTGATCAGGAATTAGCAATGTTTTAATCTGTCAGATGACAGTTGAGAGGCTAGTTTGGTCACTGTCAGTAGCATTTGAGTGTTAAACTCTTACTAAGTAATCTGCAAAAATGTTTTGTTTGTTATTTTTACTTTGAACTTTATCTAACACCAAGCCTTTCTTTCACTGGCTCTAAGGTAAAGTACAGTCTTGTACAACTTACGCTTATCAGTAATATCTGTAGATTTTGCATAATTTATGTCACTTATAACAGCACTCTACTCAGTGCCAGAAACAAGTCCTGCAGCAGCTAACAGAATTTTTTTGATCATGCAGGTTGTTAACATGCCAGCACTTTTGCTAAATTAGCTACCAAATCATCATACCTGTAAAAACTACAGACTTTCACCTACTATACTTGCAACCAATTGCCAGAAGAAATGTTGGCATTTCTACATTTCTGCAAACCATGGATATGTTACATTTGTACATTATAATGTAGGAGATGAAACCAAACCTATCAGCAACACTGTGATTAATGTTTGGTTTGGTTTTGGTGCAAAATGCACTGGGTTATGTTTAGGAAAAGATAATTTTTTCACTTAAAATACTCGCTGAAAAACATCCATGTTTCATGGTTAACAAAACCACTAGAAACGTAGTGAATATTCACTAAAAAAAAAGTTTTTGTTGTGTTTTGGTCTCAGTCAGTCTGCTGCTGTCTACAGCTTGGCAGCCGTTTAGATGCCGCCCCCTCCACCATGTCCTTCTCCTCCCAAGGACAAAGTCAGCTCATATTCTGCATCACCCTTAGAAACTTTGGCATAATATGTATCAAATGTACAAACGTAACATATCTGAAACATACAGTACCAACATTCACCTAATTTAACAACTTTGATTGTCTGATCACGCTTTCTTTTTTCCCCCTCATTGAACGCAATTTTAGTAATGTAGCAGAATTCTAAGATCTCGGAAGTTAGTTTTATGAAAGTACAAAACTATCACAACCAATGCCATGAAGCCATGGAAATAAAACCCAAGTTGTAGCAGACCAAAAATTTCCTCTAAACTTAGTCACTTTCAAGTCAGTGATGTATTACCAAATATCCCAAAATTTCAAACTTTTTATTTTCTTGTAACAGATTTAAGACAGAAATTGCCACAGATTTATAAACCATTAATGAAGCTTTGGTTACAACCGGAGACTCAAAGGTGTCTTGTTAGAAAGTGGTACCCAAAATAACACAAAATATCATTTTTAAATTACATATTTTTAGAAAACTTCACACAAGGCTGCTCTGTTCGCTTTTGTCATTGAACAGATGCCAATACTATGAATGAATGTGCCAAAACATCAATTATGTAAAGGGAGCAGCTCACTCTCTGTATGAAGCATTGTCTTGTGTCTTTCTATCATCATAAGCCAGGCAAATATAACCTTTCCTGTCTGAAGGAGAAACCAATCCACAGCTGACTCGAAAACTTGAAAGAAGAATGGGGCTCCGCTCCAAGATCCCCATACATCCGCTCCTCTGTCCTCATTCTTGCCCTCAATTCCCAAAGCAATCTCAAGTCAGCGGTTCTATTAAAACAATACTGCCTCATGCAAATTGCTACTGTCAAGCCCCCTGGTTTTATTTCTTGTCTTACCACTGCACTCCCTCGCGTTAATGGAGATTGTGCCAGGCAGACTGCGTAGCATCAGGTAGGATCAATGGTATCAATAGAACAATCTGACAATGATTGCCTGCACTCTTAGGCTAAAAAAGAGCAATATGTGACAGTGAATGGATGAGCACTTCATTGAAAGCTGCTGCCAACAAACCAGGTAATTACAAACAAGGGCAACAAATCTAACCTGCACCTGTACGGCTTCCAGATTGCACAACTTTTTGGTACAGCAACATAATTATCCTAATTGGCAGGTGGCAGCCTGTGCTATTGTTACGTTTCAGTGGCAATGTTAATGATTGCCGTACACAGCATGTTAGCTGCTACTTATCCCCGAACACGGCGCGGAAATCAAGAAAAAAAAAATCCTTCCTCTTAACATAAGATTTATCTTGTCTGTTTCATTAGCAACCATTTAATTAAATACCTGATTTACATGCTGGGCACTTGGGCGCTGCTCAACTTCTCTCCACATACATTAGTCATAAGGTGTTGCAGTGTGAGCAGGGGCACTTGCAGAGTACCCTGCTGAGTTCATTAGGACTGTCGTCTGCTCCGTGGAATATTATTTTTTTTTCTTCAACTCAGACGATTGACTCGGCTGAGGTCGGCACTCTTTTAGTAATGAGGCCATTGCTGTAGGTCTGTGGGTGTATCTCAGTCGGCCATTCGTCCATGGGCGTAATTTATGGGGGGGATGGGTGGGTTGCAACCCACCCAATAATTTAAACCAGCCACCACAACCCCCCCAATATCATATCATAATTATTTAAAATGAATGTTAGGTATTATAAACACGACAATGTGGTCGATTTTCTCAATGGCAGTAAAAGAAAAAAAAGACTGGTCTGCGCCCCCCCTCCCGCGCTGAGATTTGGTTTCGCCCACCACAGACCTGAGTGTCCCTTTAACGTTATGTTTCGGAAGCATTCGCGGTGGTATGAAGAGAGCTGAGGGGAGGCTCGCTCAACTTCGTCGGTCGCTTTGACAAGAAAGTTTAAATAAAAAAGTCTCCAGAGAGTTTGGACAGTCATCTGATTTTACCAGAAAGTTGGCAACACTCATATAGTGGTCTGGAAATCTCACGATCTAGTGTGTTTGAGGCGAGCCGACAGCGGCGTGTTCTTCATACATGTTAAACAAACTCCATAATTTCTCTATACCCGTCGATAACTTCTCCATCTCTCCCTCCCCTCAGGTTAAGAGTCTGGGTGTCATCCTCGACAGTACCCTCTCCTTCGCCTCCCATGTCAATAATATCACTCGGTCTGCCTTCTTCCATCTTCGTAACATCAACCGGCTTCATCCTTCTCTTACTCCTCACTCAACTGCTGTTCTTGTTCACAGTCTGGTCACCTCCCGTTTAGATAATTGCAACTCTCTTCTCTTTGGCCTTCCACATAAAACCCTCCATAAACTACAACTGGTCCAAAACTCAGCTGCCCGTATCATTACACGCACCCCTTTAATCCATCACATCACACCTATTCTACAACAGCTACATTGGCTCCCCATCACATACCGCATCAACTACAAAATACTCCTCCTTACCTTCAAAGCTGTCCACAACCTTGCCCCACCATATCTCTCTGACCTCCTCCACATTGCTACACCGACCCGCACCCTCAGATCTTCTTCCTCCATCCATCTCATCATCCCCCCCGCCCATCTTGTTACCATGGGGAGCAGAGCATTCAGCCACTCTGCTCCCCAGCTCTGGAACTCACTCCCACCTGACCTCCATAACTCAGACTCACTACCACATTTCAAATCCAAACTCAGAATCCATCTGTTTAAACTGGCTTACTCCCTCTGATCACAATTGCATTGTCTAATTTTATATTGTATTTCTATATTTTATTTTGTCTCTTTAATATTGTGTCTGCTTTTATGTTGATGATGTAAGGTGACCTTGAGTGTCAAGAAAGGCGCCTATAAATAAGATGCATTATTATTATTATTTAAATATATAGAGGGGAGGCGGCGAGTTGCTGCGCGGTGTTGTGAAAGCTAACGAGTTTTCTAGGAGAATAAGTTCAAATGGAAAAGTCGATGAGAAAAGAGAAGGCAAATTAAAAAAAATAAAATAAAATATGAGCTAACATGAGGTTCAGTGGCAATGCTGAAATTAACCAGCTGATTAGCAACAACTTTCGTTTCGATTGTGCCGCCTTCCTCTCATTTAAATGAATGATGGTGAGGCGGCGAGGTACCGTGCAGCGGTGTGAAAGCTAACGCATTTTTCAGAAGAAGGAGTTCAAATGGAAAAATCCACGTGAAAAGAGAACGGAAAAAATAATTTTAAAAAACATACAATATATACTATAATAGGATACCATAATAATGCCGAAATTAACCAGGTGATTAGAAACAGTTTCCACTTCCCTTGTGCCGCCTTCCTCTTATTTAAATATATACAGGGGAGGCGGCGAGTTGCCTCGCGGTGTCGTGAAAGCTAACGAATTTCCCCAAAGAACCAGTTTAAATGAGAAAAGAGAAAAATAAAAAAATAAAATATGACCTAACATAACGTGCCGTGGTAATGCCGAAATTGACCAGCTGTAATCTAGTGGTTGTTAAGTCTTGACCACCTTGTCAGTAGCTAAAATAAGCACAGACGGTGTGCTATCGCCCTACATCATTATGTGTAGTTTATTTCATAGCTGCTGGCTGCAGCGCTCTTGCTGGGCCAATTTCAAAAATTTAAGTGTCCTACAAAATTATGGAAAGGACTCTACAGAAAAATGAAATAATTTTGTTTACCTCTCTTTATCCAGCCTGTTTGTTACTGTGTTGCTGCGACAACTCAAATCACACAACTTCAGCATGAGACTTCTCCTTCAGCAAGATGTGGTTAGACACAATAAAAACAGAACAGCTCTAATAAATGTTAAAGACAACGAGTTATTTCTTTGTCAAAGATTTGTAATAATAATCTGAACCTGTCAGTGGCAAAAACAAGCACTTTGAGTCGACGTACATTGAGAGTACGCCATTGCCCTTGTTATCGTTACATGGCAGTCTACTTTGCGGCTGCTACTAGACCAGTTTCAAAAATCTCTGTTCCTTGTCACTTAGACACAAAAAACATGAGAAAATAGGGGCCAGGTTGAAAAAAACACAAGTTTCCCCTGAAACATTTTCAAGATGGGTTTGGTGACGCAGTTAAAGTTCCATTTTGAACCTGAAATTAGTTGCACTCGTTGTATAACAGTCAAACACAGCAGCCAAACACCACTAGCAGGCAAACATTGGCCTCCTTTACATCTACTATATGAGTCAAAGCGAAGCAGGATACAGCTTGGCAACTTCAGTACAAGAAGGAACTTCTGAGCCTCTAAACAAATAAGCTTTCTGTTCCACTGTCAGTCATTATGTTAATTCGCTAATGCAGATTAAAAAGTAATTGTTAACAATGTGTACACAGAATAATCTGCCTTGGCTGACTGCTGTGGAACAGATAAGAATAGGCTGTAGAGATGTCCAGTGTAGGGCATTATATGCTTCATTACACACTTTTGTTCCTGGCGTGTTAATTTAAAAAGATTCAGCAGGAGCAGAACCAACTGTAACCTTATCTCCCCCTTTCATTTTCCTCCACTCAGCCGAATTTCACCTTGTGTACAGTAATGAGGTGTTAATTTAACCTATGGCTTGCTCCTGGAACTTGGAAGATTTGTCATAATTAGAGGCCGACCAGAAACTTTGCACCGAATATTCACAGTAGCTGCATGTTTACAAGCCGAGACGTCAGTAGTCATTTTACAACTCAGGTTCCAAGTTAGTATAAAATAAAACTGAGGGATAAGAACAAAATCTACCCTTTACTTGACGGTGTAATAGTAGTGAGGCCTGACAAAACCCACAAAAAAAAAAACAAAACTGAAAAATAATCCAATGTTGTGGAATTGTGCAACTCTCACTGCTAAAAAATGTAATTTATGATTATTAGTATTATATGCCAATTAAGTTTGTCAAAAGTATTCATGCTTATTCAAAACCATGTTTTGGTTATACTGTAAATTAGTTTCCAATTGGTGGGTTCCAGTCCAAAAGTGGGTTGTAAGTCCATTCTGAATGGACCGCATGTGAAAAAAATCCCAAAACATTTTGTTCTGGATTTCTGGCAAAGGGGTTTTATTTTGTTTATTTAAGTTCTGTTTCCAGCTGTTCAGTGACTATTTTAACATGCTGTACCTTTGCAGTGTTTTTATGTCACTGATAGTAATAATATGCACTTTGTGGTTGCAGGGGTGTATAAGTAACTGCACTTTATTCTTAATTCTTTATACTTAATATGTTTTATTTCAATGTGCACTAGGCCTACATGCTGTTTCCATTTTGTGAAAATCGAATATTTTTCTAACGTGTGGACCTTGAGCTAATGACCAAGGACAAATTCTGGACCCTGTGGTGCAGAAATAAGTCCTAAAACACGAAAAGGAGTTGGTGTTTTAGCACTACCAGTTCCCCTTGTCTTGAATTCAGTGGAGTTTTTAACTGGGTTTTGGTTAGATGCCTGCAATAACGTAACACGAGCTTAAGAGACTTCCAAGTTTTATTTTACCACATAAAGTACGTTAGTAAATACCTCACTTGTGTACTTTGAAGCTTTTATCGGTCTTAAAAGATCTGGTTGCTAACAAGTGGCTCAATAAGTTTACAGGACGTCGTCATGCCGAACACAGCTTATATAGCCTTGTTGTGGCGGCGATGTTAAGTCATGCAATCGTGAGGTAGTTTGTTTTTAGCCTAATAGCTACTTACTTCTGGTGACTGCAAATAAATTCATCGACAATCAAAAAAATGGTGCTCATTTGTGAGGATTATGTTGCTGAACAAAACTTGCAAACCAAAGTTTTGTTTGCAAACAAGCATATTTTCTGTAATAAT
Organism: Plectropomus leopardus; assembly: GCF_008729295.1. Lineage (NCBI taxonomy): Eukaryota > Metazoa > Chordata > Actinopteri > Perciformes > Serranidae > Plectropomus > Plectropomus leopardus. The sequence continues at coordinate 11,849,098 of NC_056466.1, forward strand.
CCAAAATCTAATCGAAAAATCCCATTGACTTTTTATGCAAGGAACCACAGCAACACTAACTTCTGTGTCTGCCTACAAAAAAACCCTGTCATCTCTGCAGCATTTTGTCCAAAAACTCAAAGAAAGGCAGCAATTCTTCATATTTGACACCAACTAGCCCACAAATGACTAACAGTCCAGTCACACCTACAACCTACAACATCTTCTTCCTCCATTTCGGAGGGCGCTGCTCCTGTAGCAGCTGGCAGCAGCTGTCTGTCTCGTGTGTGCTGTACCTTTATGACGCTCTTCTACAGCTCCACGGTAGATTCAGCCATCACCTTCTCTATTATTACTTGGTTTGGAAGTATCTCTATAGGTGACAAGAAAAGGTTGCAACATATGGTTAAGTAAGATCTTTGGTTAAATATCTGATCTGTTTCATATCATCTGTGAGAGAGTTTTTTTTCTTAAACCTTTTTTTTAGGCTTTTTGTTGATGTAATGTAGCTGACTTTGTCATGGGGAGGTGGTGGGGAAGTTGGATGGCATGTCACTTGGATAGGACACTTGCCAAACTGCAGACCAATGTTCAAGACAAAAAACAACACCTGTTGTGTATTATTGACCCTTTGCAACATTTCCAACAGAATTTGTAGCATCAAACCTGGTGGTTTTAGCAGCAAATTGCGATGTTTCCCAATGAAATTTGTGGCACCGAACTTGATAGTTTTTTACTGGCAGGTCATTTGAGGCACCAAACGTGGGTGTTTCACGTCGAAACGTGATCTTTTCATAACCATAAGTGGCATTTGCACCAAATTCAACAAACAATTCAACATATCTGCTACAAAATACTGTACAAATGCGACGCATCTGTGGTTTGTTAAAACGTTCAATGCCACCATTTTTTCTGTAGACTGGGTTGGCTTTATACCTGGCTGCAAGACATATTTCTCCTCAAGGACAATAAAGTTGACTATCTTTTGGCAACCCTTTTCGGATCTTCCAACAGTATTTTTAGCATCAAACCTGGTGTTTTTAGCAGCACATTGCAATGATATTTGTGGCAACAAACTTAGGTGCTTTTTACCTACAGATGGATGTGTTTCCCAACTACATTTACGGCACCAAACATGGGCGATTTATGTCAAACATGATCTTTTCATAATCATAACCAAGTGTTTTTTGTGCTTTAATCAAACCCAACATAAAGTTTCAACGTGCCTGCTACAAAATATAAAGGTAACACATCTGTGGTTTGCAGAAATATTCAGTGCCAATACTTTTTTTGGCGATTAGCTTGGCTTTTTTACCTGGCTGCAAGAAAAATTTCTCCTCAAGGACAATAAAGTTGACTCTCTGGCTCTCAAATATCAGCACTGAAAAAACATCTTGCTGATGTTTAACAACATGAATTTGTTGTTTTCATTTCAACAGAATCCGCAAAAATGTAACCAATTATGCTTTTGATGGACTAATCCATTAGTCTGTTATTTCTGCTTGACCTTGATAGTGTTTTAACGGCATGACTAAAACCAAGTGAGATCATTTTACATGTAAACCAATAAAATGAAGGAGAGTGAGTTTTCTTTTTACTCTAAACATTAAGACATACGGTATGAAAGCATCTTCATCTTCCTCACCCAGTCACTGATTCTATATGTACCATATGTCACTGAAAAGCTTGTAAACATCACACCTACTCAACATGTGATACCTTTGGTATCCCCGTCTGTTCTCTTACACATGTCAAGCTACATCAAAAAAAAAAAAAAAAAAAGGTAGAAAACTGGAGGCTGTTGAGTTTGTTCAATAATTAGACATCTGCTTCTCAAACGTGCCACATTAAAGTACAGAAACAACACAGCAGGAAAATGATATGAGAAATATTTCTTATTTAGGTGGACAGCCAGTGAGATGAGTGATGGAATACGGCTTACAGCAGGAGTATAACAACAAAACAGACAACCGAGGTTACCATGGCATTCTTCCTTGGGTTGTCTCTACATTGTGTGGAGGAAGAAAAACATCCATAAAGCTTTTACACTGTGTACAATGAGCTCTTTAAGATACAATTAGGACACTATGTTTTATTCTCATTATGTGCAAGGTACAACTTTATGGCAGAAATTACAATATAAACACAGCATGTGCGCTTCGTAGTTGAAATAATCAGGGTTTACAGATACTGTCAGGCATATCCACCTCCAGAATCAGGCTGTTCATCTCAGTTTCAGGGCAGTGGGGTAAAAGGTCGACTGCCTTCTCGCACAATTTACAACATCTTCCTCTTCTCAAACTCCTACAGAGATGGACAAGAGAGGGAAAGAAGGAAGACACCACGTGAAATGAAGTGAGATAGAAGTGAATGATTTATTCATGCAAAATTCACAGTCTCTGTTTTGATCATGTGTATCAGATCTGCCATTGAGGCGGGGGAGAAACAGAGGCGGCTGGAGCTCTGGAAAGCCTGTTGTTCTGTTTTTTTTTTTTTTTTCCTGGAGAGTGCAAATCGCTGTCAGTAAGTTCCAGTTGTCAGCATTAAAACAGCTCACTTCCTGTGATTGATTGAGGCTGCACATCTGCAAAAAAAAAACCCTGATTTATGCGAGGTTACAGTGGCTATGTTTATCGGCACGGTCCGACCATGTGACTACAAATGAGAAAGCATTATGTTAGCCATTAAAAAGGATGTAGCTATTTACATATTCAATTTGGGGAATATCACACAAACCGCAGGGTGATAGAATATGTCGTTCCCCAAGAATTTTCCATTCCACAGGGGGAAAGTAACTTAATGCAAATGTCATTTATCAGGTCTGCAGAACACACAAGCACTCATGCACATGTTGGCCCATTCCTCTGCGGCTTGTGGATACCTGAAGGTCTACTGCCACCTAGAGGAGGAAATATTTTCATGTTTCTGGCTTGCTCGAGAGGCAACCTTGGCCTCTTTAACCTTAACTTTCTGGGAAGGACGAAACGAATGAGGAGGAATTTTGGGTGGAGGGGAGATTTTTGCTTTACAGATGAGGCGGCGTAAAAGAGGGAGTGGCACAGGGCTTTTTTAATTAAAGCTGTCGAGGAAATAAGAGGACAAAAAAAAGGAGTAATGGGATGGAAAGAGTGACGAGACAGAGGGAGGAGGAGGGTGTGTGTGACATAAGCAGACAGATGCTAAGCTGGTCCGAGGTAACAGACAGTAACTCAAGGGTACACGACAGGAATCACAGCACCAAGGTAAACGCAGAGCTGTTTGTGACAGAGAGGGGTAAAAAAAAAAACTTTTTGTCTAAGACTGACTCAGATGCCTGACAAGTCGAGTCAAGAGGAAGAGCGGTGGAAGTGAAATGAGGAAAGTAGAGGTTGCCACTCAAAAGGGACAGGTGAAAATATGTCTGGATAGAAACTGAGGAGAGCGAGGAAAAAACATGACGTGAAAGAAAAGTCAGACATTTACAAGCTGGCAGTGACAACAGCTTTAACACACCTGGGGCCAGATGTATGAGGGGCGCAGGCATCATAAATACACTCAGCCTTCACCTCTTTGAATTTATTGCACAAACAAAATCTTGAGATTAAATGCATTCGGCTCCTGTTTGCCTGCACACATCTCAACACATGTGCACACACGCTTCACTGTGAATATTGAGCAGGGTGGGATAATGCTATCTGCTGGTGCGATTAGGAGTTTCAAATATTTTGTAAACAAGTAAAAGGTCATAATTATTCTACCTCGCATATGAATTAAGTCCTTCTCAGATAAACTCGAGTTTTCAGATATCTTGTCCTTGCACCAGTGGCACTGAAAATTCCTTTGGTTATCAGTGCAAGTTCAGCATATGATATTTTTTCTCAACACAGTATTTGTCATTTTCATTGTTAAAGGCCCTGAAATCACATTTTCACGATCGATATCTTATGTCCTACATAAGTCAAATTTCTTTGCCGAAGTTAAATAGTTTTGGTTGTTTCACTTGAGAGATTTTTGTATTTGTGTTTTTGTCCTGGCTTCTCTCACTATTATAAGTGGGCAAGGTTTTAACAAGGTTCGTATAGACAAATCAAATTCAAGGACTTTCAAGTACCCTTTCAAGCACTTACTTTTATTTTAAAGGATGAAATTGTTTTCTTCACAACCATGTGTTGCAAGAGAATTGTGCAATTTGGTAAATGGAGCAAACATGCCACCAGGACCTGAAATTAGCCTATCCTTAATTCACTGGTTAAATTATGCAGGCATGTGGGTGGTGGAGGACAAAAAGCAGAAAAAGAGCTCCCTGTACCCAACAAACTCAAAAAATCTATTTAAGATCAACTATTAGCAGTCACACACACAGGTGCTTATTTCCTGTCAAATTACAGCAAAAAAAAAAAACCCCGGTGTGATTGTTCACTGGCGAATAAAACATCCTGGTGCCAAACATTAACTGTTTTTTACTGTTGTTTTGTGATCGGTGCTTGGAGCTGATACGGCATTTACGGCATTAGGAACTAATTACAAACGCAGTCGTTCTTGGCTTCTGTATTTAAAACATGTCTAATACCTTTCATGAAATGATTTTTCATTGTCTTCTCTTCTTTTATATTTAAGTACTTTTTTAAAAAACAAGTTAAACAAATGTCTGTTTTTCAAGGTATTCCAGGACTTAAATTTCAGAATGTCAAATTCAAGTGCTTCAAGCAGTTTAAGCGCCCTGTATGAACACTGCCTTAATTGAGTCAGTTTTAAAATAGATTTTCGAATTCTTTTATTGGCATTGAAATCACCCAGCACCTGAATACCTGTCGGACATACTCCTGACTTACGCTCCTCTGAGATCGCCATGGTCCCCTGACGCTGGCCTTTTGACTGTTTCCTGCCTGGGTGCGTACAAAGTACTATGGAGAGGCAGCATTTCGTGTGTATGGGTCTTGCCTCTGTCTGCCAGAAGAGCTGAGGGCATCACAATCAGAGTATACCTTCAAAAGGAAGCTTAAAACCTACCATTTTTGTCTTAATCTTGATTGAATTTTATTCTTTCAAAAATGTATGTTAATTTTCAATCGGCCCCCTATAATTCCAATATGAACTTCTCATAATATTGCTTTTCACCCACTGTATTACTGTTTATCATTGTATTTACTGTTATGTTGTATTTGAATTGCTGTGTTAAGAACCATTGTAATTTTGCATGATAGGCACTATATAAATGAAACTAAAGTTGAGTTGAAAAACATTTGTAAAGCTAGAAGAGAAAATGTGCAAAAGAAGAAATTTTGCATTGGCAGAGCTTATTGAAAATACAATGTTTCAGTTGTGGATTTTCATCAGACATCAAATTCGCACAATGAAACGACAATTTCATTATAATAGAAACATAGGCTGCAATAACCGATCAAAATGAGAGCTAAACCACAAACACCTGAGATTAATAACAGATAAAAGAAAACTCAAAATGAGAAACAACACAGTATATTTAAATATGCATAAAATAAGCAAACTTGTTATATTTGGTAAGATTATGTTTAACCTATTGAGCTCTGGCAGAAACAATTTGTAATTGTTTGCTAGCGTAGGTTGTTCTGTCACCGTTGTGTCAGTTTTCAGCTTTCCCTGTTTGAATGAGGAATACAGACCACTGCCGCCTGCTGAGTTATCTACTAACAGGCAGGCGCAGACTGACGTGCTAGTTGGCCATCAGCTGTGCTTTTTGCGTTGTGTTCAACTTTTGGGCCAAGACACAGGTGACATGAGGCAACTTTGGGCCTTTAACGTTATAAAGATATTTCTGGTTTACATATGAAACATAATCTGGTTTGACTGTTCTCACCCGAACACCTCGTTCTTGTCCTGGCACTTTACTCGTTAAAAAGTACTTATTTTGCATTTCCCTATGCCCAAAGTCCAGATGGAAACATATTTATAAAAACTTTGCACTTGCACTTTAATCTTTGTGCCTGTCTACCAGGTGTGCATTAGAAAGATTAAGGAAAAAAAAAACACGATCCGAGGTACAATTATTATTTTGTCAAAAGGCTAGAAGTGGAAATGCTAGAAATTAAACAAGGCAGTGATGGAAGCACAGGAAAGCTGCATCCTGTTTACGCTATTATAGGGTTGACAGAGTGCATGTAATTATTATTATGATCAATAGTGTGCGAGTGTGCTGATGCCATTTTGACAACAAAAACATCTTCAGCAGGGGTTTGTTCAATAGGATGACATACTTCTCAGGGGTAAGAGTCTTTTGAGTTTTCTGAAAACTCATCAAAATGTAACATCCGTCTTTTGGATTCTAAATGCATCAAACAGCCACTTGAAACACCAAAAGAAAATATGATGCGTGTATCCACTTCAGCAGATACAAGTTTCCACCACTTGTGTCTCAAGAAGTTGAGTGACAGCAGACATGCTCTCTGCCGCCCCGAGCAGCCGAGACCGCGGGGAGTCGTCATTGTTTCTGCCCACACCTGAAGCAATTATGCCTACTTGCTTCTATAACTTCGATTACCGCAGTCAATGAGATTAACAGAGATGTATGAACACAATGTGCGGCAAAATGAGCAACCACAACGCACGTTTTTCATCATTACACACAATGATTATGAATTAAACTTTGGGGGGAAAAAAAGCGTGTGTAAATCTATATCGGTGTGCAGTAGTGCCGGCAGTGGTAATGAAGGCATAAGATGATGAATGGGTGTAATACATGCTTTCACTTTTTATACATCTTGTTAACAAAGCTTCCCCAGAGATAAATTGAAATAAAAAGGCAGCGGTGCCAAGTCAGCCACTGTCAACACACGTTTATTAATTTCTGCCCTTCTTTACGGCATATTAAAAGTTCAATCTTAAACCCTGCGACTCTCAGAAAAAAAAATTAATTCTTCTTCCCTGTAAACTCTTTCACATTTGTAACTGCTCAGGGATGAAAGATGGTGCTTCAAAAAGACAAGAATAACAAGATACTTTGCTCTGAAGCCAAAAGAGAAGTATTATTACTGCATTATTACCATCGGATTATATTATGACAGCTCTGAGTAGGTCCCTTTTTCATCTGTATAATGGTAACGTAACATGAATACATTTTCTTTATAATAATTTGCATCAATTTCAGCAGTTCTGAGGAAAACAACAAAAGTTATATCAGGCTATTTGTAGGAATCTTTAACAATTTTCGGGCCAAGGACCCCTTCGCTGAAAGAGAGACGGAGCAGGGATCTCCAACTACATAAACATACACTGAATATGTATAAATTGCATCGCATATTAAAAAAGCCAGATGGAGAATGTCAGGCAGGATCATATCAGCCTCAGGCTGCAGTCCTGACCTGTATCTGCTTTTCAGGTAGGTGAGGGAGGAAAGCCCCACGGACACAAAGATGAGTTGTATCAAAAGGCAAAATATATTAGTATTATATCAATGTATATTTTCAGACATATTTTGATTTTTAAAATGAACAGAAAACAATAAAAAAATAATTTATCAAACAAGCATGTGGTGCCCAAACCTACAGTAACTCTGAGGACCCCCCTCAGGGACTCCCAGGGACTATAAGCGAGTGATAACTGTAACCAATCTTTTTTCTTTTTCTTTATGAACGTTATCTCTGGATTAATTTAATCGCTTACAGGGCACTGAGTGAACTCTACCTGGTAGCGCTGTGCGTACACCAAAGCGTTGTTTCTCTGAGGCCAGTGATATTTTTCTTATTCTTTGCAATGTGAGCAATATTTTTGTACACAATGCTGCAAACGCCAAACAGTGTGATGAGGCGCTGAGAGTTGGCCTTTTGGCATTTTTTTTTCTGGTCGCCAAGTTGATAAAATGCTGCACTGTTACGTTCTACCCAACCGCCAAATCAAAGCAAAGGAAGGGCGGATCAACCCCCACATCTTACATGTACAAAAGCTGATCATTAACAGTGAAGGAGAAATGAAGACTGCTGGCCAGTAAGAACAGCAGGTCCACACTTTCTCTGTACGAGCTGCAGCCCTTCCTTTATCGAGAGCAAGTAATCTACTTTTTGCCATCATTTTTACTTGTGCAACTATTCAGTATCATAGCAACCAGACACAACCACAGCATCATAGCTGAAAAAATGTGCTTTCTTGCGCTCCCTGATTGGTGTTTTTCAGAGAGGTGCCTGGCGTTTTCGGCCGATTAAAACAACACTTCCACGAACACATAGCCTTATGAAAATAACACCAACAATAAGACCTATTAGAATTTGGTGACCAAACGGTGTGAGCCCTATGAAATAGAAATATTCAACTATGATTCTGAGTTCAAGTGCAGTATCACTATTCATGATTTCTATTCTTTTGGCCTCCGTATACAGCAAAACCCGGCTGGAACAACAGACTCACCTTGAAAATAGTGCTGCCCAGCTGGGCAGGCGACATGCTGACAACAACTCCTGCTGACTGGAGGGCTGCAATCTTCTCTTTGGCTCCGCCCTTTCCACCAGCGATGATGGCGCCGGCGTGGCCCATCCTACGGCCGGGAGGAGCAGTTAGCCCCGCGATGAAGGACACCACGGGCTTTGAATTAGCACCCTGTACATAGGAGAGGGGAAGAAGAAAAAATATGAGCTTAAAATTGAGTTTTAAAAAAAGAGAGAATATGTCAAAGGGAAAGTGGGAGGATGTGAGTGCAATCGGCAGGGCAACAAAATGGCTGAGGAGGAAGGAAGGTAGCAGAGCAAGAGAGAGGGGTGTGTGTGAAAACAGAGAGAATTAGCTTTCTGCACCTGCATTTTATTCATTCATTAGAAATTAAACACCCCATGTCCTCCGATTACAGAGCCCCCGTGATAACAGGCTTGTCTAAGCAGCCATCTCTGTCTCAGCCTGCATTATTAAAACAAAGGGTCAATCAAGCCATTTAATTGCATGGGTTGGTGTATGACCAGATAGGGTCTCAGGCTCCTGCCATTTCATATCATCTCATTTCTGAGATGGTAATTAGTCATGCAGGCACTGATTAGCTCAGCGCCTGTCTATGCTGCTTGCTCACTGATGGATGTTACATTCAACTGTTAAGATCATTTCCAAGGTGAAGAGAGCTAATATTTCATCTTCAGCAATAACATCATAAGCAACGGGGACGGAGTGTGTGTGTGTGTGTGTGTGTGTGTGTGTGTGCAGCTAATATTTCATACTTAGGAATAACAACATAATTGTAGAGGATGGCTTTGTGCGCGCGCACACACACACACACACACACACACACACACACACACACACACACACACACACACACACACACACACACACACACACACACACACACACACACACACACACACACACACACACACACACACACACACACACACACACGGTCCTGTGCTTTCAACGGAGGCTCATCTGGCAGACTGCTTTCAGAGAGCAAACGTGGCGTGTTCGACAGCCAAAGCAATACAGCGAGGTCCTTCAAAGACACCCACTTCCACTGCAGTTTCAGCTCCAAAATTTCAGACCTTACACTGGCAGGGACGAGACGGCAATCGCTAATATGAACTGGAGATGACTTTAAATAATTGAGACTAGCAGGACGTACTGTGCGTCAGCCAGGGAACTGTTGAGGACCTTGGATGGAAATGTGCCGCAGCTAATGAGACATTAACACTTGCACATTTAAGGGGGAAATGAAGAGAGAAGGAATATCACTTTAAAAGCACTCTAAATATGTTACAAGCATCTGTTCTGTGCGTTGAAAAGTGTAAGCACAAAACAAATTAGCAGCGAAACCCCACTCGGTATTCAAAAGTCGAATCACGTTCTGAATAAACAAACCACCCTCGTGTGAATCAAGTCCTAAATCTACCTCAAACGAAAGGGGTTTAATTACTCTATTAATCCCTGCCTCCCTTGATACTAAGTACTAACAATGCATACAGGGAGGGGAGTTATGCTATCATTCACTTTGCCCATCTTTTGTCTTCCACTGTTTGCGGTTCAGATATATTACCTTAATTATGAGAGCAATAGGGTGGTTCCCCCACCTCTGTGTGCCAACATGACGGGAGGAGGGCTTTGTTTTATAATAACAAAACAGCATTGCTCCTAGGTGAGGAATTGTATTCAAGCTTAAAAAAGCCAAACGGAAATAATTACATGCTGCTGTAAACATGACAGGTAGGCATGAATGAAACTGGCACATGGAGCTAACCAACACTTTTCTAAACCTTCCTCCAGACTGCAACCTGCGCTCCTTCTCAGTGTTGTTTTCACAGAATTACAAGGGGTTTAGCTAAGCTCAGTGGAGACAGGCTGGGCTAAAAATCAAGAGGCTGAAATAGAGAAAAATTCAGTAAACCCCCACGGTGGCTTAGGTGCCAAATACTCCGACCTACTTGATATGCATGAAGCACATTGTAATATGGTTATTCTGTGTAAAACCTATTTCTGACTTCAGAAAGCCTGTGCAACTCTGGCGATGATAGGCAGACCTTTGATACAGGTGACTTTTAAGACCATATTATGTTGGCAGGTATCGCAGACACTGATGAAGACTGAACCCTGAAATATGCCCTGCATCATAAAATCTGACAGCAGAGTCTGGTGGGAAGTATGGGGTTGTTTTCTTGATTTTTACAGAATTAAGGCGTCGGCAGATAAACAGTCTGCAGTGACTCAACTGAGCACTGACGGATACAGAAATCAATATTCCTTCACCTTTTGGTATAATGCGTCATTCTCAAATAGGAGCTCAATACATTTAATGTTGTGTGACACAAATCAATCATGACACTGGACCTTCAATTTCACAGAGCAATCTGAACTTAATGTGCCCAGTGTGGAGGATTTTGTCAAGTTAATGTGAAATGCAGGGTCTTAAAAAACAACTATTTTTCATTTAACTTCTTACTATCAGTGATGGCATCCTGTTGTACATGAACACAATTTGTCTGTCAAAGTGTTGTGTATTTCACATGAGGCATTTCTGTCTTTCAGAGCTCTTCACTCCGGTTTGAAGTCGGCGGGGTTTCAGTTAGAAAAAAGTGAGGTCAAGTACTTTTGAGGACTCATCAGGATTCATGACATAGCCTGATGACCAGATTTAAATTGAATTTGTCTAGCACACAAAAAACATTTTGGTTTTTGCACTTATCCTGAAAAAAAAAACATATTCCTACTATTCCGCTTCCATGGCTAATAAATATCGATATTCCACTGATATTACTATTTACATGCAGTCGCGTATACTCCGATTAACATGCCCTAATATGACGTTTATGTCACTGTTCCATATGGACAGAGCTAAGACGCCAGATGAAGAAGGATTATGTTGAAGTTTTCGATCTTGCCCACAAAGCTCTGATTGGTCTGTTGTTCAGCTGACCAGCGAAAACAGCCTTCAACAGACACAACACCAGACCCATTCAAAAATCACTTGACAAATGAGAGGTCTTCAGAGGTCTGACACCAGTTATTTGCTGCTGATGAAGCAAATAAGATGCTTTTTTGAAAGTTAAACTCTATAAATGACATTTAAGATTGTTTGTTACATTCCCCTATAAGTGAAAGTCTGATGAGCTTCAGGCTCTGTTGGCCTCAAGTCTAGCTCCTCTTCCCCTCTCTAGTGCCACTGAATCTGGGGACCTGCACCCAGTCAGTCCGACTGGGGTATAAAAAGGCTGAGGAGCTGCTCTTCTAGTCCTTGTGCTGCCTGTCCTGTACATGTATTGGTGTGCTATCCTGTCAGAATTCAAACCATAGCTCTTCTTTTGTAGCCTCGTCAAATTGAGGTAGCAATACTGTTGTTTTTACTTGCTCTACGTGCTCTTACCTGTTTTCATCTTAACCTTTAAGTTTATTGCCAGGAAGCCCTGTATAGGGAGAGCTGCCAATTTTATTACAACCTTTTCCTTTTTCCCTGTGTTGTCAAGGAGTTAGGTTTAGGACTGTAGCTTTTTGTTTTTGGATAGCTTAGTCAGCTTACTTAGGGCCAGTTTGTTACTTTGGCTGGGGCTCTTCCTGATGCTTTCTGCGTGCTTCTGGCAATATAGGTTAAGATACACCACTTGACTCTTCATTTTCCTCAGTTGGATTTATGTTAGTCCCCTCTACCCTAGACCAACTTGAAGTCGTCACCTGATTTAATAAGGCAACAAAGACAGACTTCAGGGGCTTAAAACACCCAATCACATCATTCTTCAGCAATGTGTATATCAATAATGCAATACAAGGTGATGATATTGATTTAAACTACTTACGATTCAGAAATTTATCTTTCCCCATTCATCCTTTAAAAGCAGAGTAAAGTGCTCCATCATGCATGAGTATGCAACATGTTGAAAGATTTCTCTAGCCCATTCAAAGCAATAAATTCAAGTCAAAGGTAACATGCAGTTTATACAACAGATCAATGTGGCATCTCATAAAGAAGCTCCTGAATTGCTAAATATTCTCAACCATCAGAGAGTAGAAAAATCTATCATCAACCTCAGGTCTTCACTTTTTTGTAGTAGTTATTTATTCTGTCTGAGCTCACCTGCTGCTTCTTTCCAGCAACACTCTGCTTCACATTAATAAAAAAAATCACATACTGGAGCTGCCCTCTGTTAGTGTATTGGCACACAAATTTAAATGTATTTAAATCAAGTAAAGTTTGGGCCAAAGAAAAAAAGTGTCTCCAGCCTTTTTTTTGCTCTTCTCTTCTCTATTAAGGTCCAAGTGAACCATTTTATGTACCATGTTGTACACAGTTGACTTTCAACAGAAGATCTGCAGCTTACTCCCACGCTCCGCTGGGCTTTTTCATGCACGTGTTTCATTTGAACTGTCCCTCGCTGTCAACAGTCTGGGTGAGTGGGTGAGGGGTGTTTGTACTTTATTTGTTGAGAGAGAGAAGTTATTCTCCTGAGACGCCAGCGGGAGATTTGCATGCATTAGAGAAGCCGAGGGCAAATCAAATCCATTTCTCAGCTCAAGAGCACCCAAAGAGCGCGCACATGCACAGAAACAAACACGTGCACGCTGACAAAATTAAGAGATTAAAAGTCATCTGCAGGGAGCAAAATTCCAAGTACAGGCCTGCTGAAGTTCAAAATGACAATTACAAGTTCGCAGCCACTTGGCTACATAAGCCAATAATCAGCATACTGCTCTTTATTATATGTAGGCATTGGAAAGGTTTACTGCTCGTCAACATGGCAGATTTCTGAAACATGCCCTGTGAATCATACCTTCATCCCATCTGTCACTCTTTATCTTTATCACACGGACACAGAGAAGTAAGAGAGACAGCCTGAGGCTGTGATCAAAGAGAAAGGACACTTTGTTCCAGACATAATGATGATTTCCACTGTTCACTACAGCTGATGGATTCCAAAGGGCATGACTAAGAGTTAATTCAGGGAGGATAAGTTTTACATGAACAGATAAGATCTGCAAAGGTGAAGCCCTGTATTAGAGGATGGTACAAGGAGAGTGAGGTAAAATAATAGGTGTACAGTGTGTGATTTTCTTACAGAGTTGTGCTGTTTAAGGTACTCGGCTGCATTCTCCTCAGCATTGCCTCCGATTTCTCCAATAAGGATGATGCCCTCTGTCTTGGGATCCTGCAGGAACACCTCCAGACAATCTATGAAGTTTGTACCGTTGAATGGATCCCCGCCAATACCTTACAGGAGACAAAGCAAACAGTTCTTGTATACTGAAGACTCTGGGTGGATAATTCATGTGAATATTTGAGCATCACATGGCTGTTCAGACAGAGAGTGGAATAAGAAGCAGGTGGAACCGAGCTTTCTGTCAATACAGTCTGATAAAAAGCACTTTGTTCACAGGTCTTCACTGGGGCTGCCAGAATTTGCACTGCCTGAGATGGTTCATGTGAGCACAGTAAATGTTTCTTGTTAGGTTTAGCATGATGAGACATCTTTTGCAACATACATTACAGGGATAGTTTGGTTTTTTTGATTTGGGGCTGTGTGAGGTGTTTATCCAAAGTAAGTGTATTACATACAGTAGATGTCAGTTTGCACGACCTCAGTTTGGAGAAGCAGGCTGGATTACTGACTAAGAAGCTAAGCAATGTACTGCTATTTAAGGGTGACTGCAGCAAAACTGTTTTTAGCTACCTAAAAAAAAAGTCATCACACCTATGTACAGAGTATACACTTTAGGCTATGTTTAGAATACCCTGACTACTTTACATTGTCATTACCTTCAGTTCTCATTGGAAAATCTGTTCAGTCTGTTAACTGGATCTCTTGTCTATCAAATCCAGACAGCATTGAGTAAAACAGTGATTTAACATCACTAAATACAGGAGCTGCTGGTGTACCGCTGCCTCAATGGTTAAGTTAGTTTGTATTATTATGTAACTTTGTTGTTTTTGGTTTGACTCACCAAAATAACAGAATTACACAAACTAACTATCTTGTCAAGGCAGTGGTAGAAGAGCAAACTAAAATGACCTAAATTTTGTTAATAGAGTCTGGTTGCTGTGACAAAAACATAGATGGGGAAATTAAGCTTCCCCATCCAAAAGGGCTGCATTATGGAAATGTGAAGTAATGGCAATAATCTAATATAGTGCGCACTTAAACTGTTTTTTTTTTGAGACCTTGTTTAGGTGACTAAAAATGCTATGCTGCCTCTGTCAAAAGCAGTATACTGCTTAGCTTTAGTGACTGCACATCTGCCTGCTTCTCCAAACTAAGGGCGTGCAGACCGACATCTAATGTATGTATGTTACAAAGTTGTATGTTATACACTGGCTATGGATAAGTACCTCATCCAACCAAAATCTAAAAGATCCAAGCTATGCCTTTAAGTGACTTCAAGAAGAATTCTATTTAATTAATGTATTATCATTACTTTTAACATATTTTGCTACTGAGAGATGTATTTTCTTTGCTAAAGCACTCTAAACATCTTCAATAATAACCGAAGGAAAATATGTGTCTTTTAAGCTGCTAAATGCTCCCGTTGTTCATCAGCTAGCTGCTAATGGTGTGCATCTTGTGTTCGATGTGGAGCAGGTAGTGTGCAGTGAGCTTTAAGAGCTTTTTCATTTTATACCAGCTGCCTGCTGTGTATGGAAACAAAAGCGGCAAAGAAAACAGAGACACAAAATGACACAAAATGACCTCAATGTGACAAAAAGACTACTACAAAAGGGACACAAAGCCACAAAAAGATGCATTACAACTACAAAGAAATGCAAAACAAGGACACAAAAAGAGGCTACACACCTATAGAGCGTGTCTTGATTCTATGTGGGAGAGGTGAGGGGCCCTTTTGCATTTCTGTTCGCAGGGGCCTATTGTTTGATAATCTGCCCCTCATCCAAACTGTGCTGAGGGGAACTGCAGAGTGGGGTGATCATTCTCTGTAGGTTTGTCACTACAGGTGACCCCTTTGTTAATATAAAACTATAGCTATTTTAAATTGGGTGTCTAACGGAGCAACGTGCAGAAAGTGTAGATGAACAAAACTTTTTCTTTAAAATAATCGGAGCAGCATTTTTCAATTTTACTTCAAAGTCACTTTAAAAGTTTGTTTAATTTTTTATCAGTCCCCGTCCACCTTTACCTCTCATTGTAGTTTAATGACACCTTTCTTTTCATATCCTCAGAACATGACTCACTAAGCTCTTCCAAATCACAAGGGTCCAATAATCATTTGCAAAAATAATTTCCACAAAAAAATGATACAAGGATCTATAAAAGCTTGGACAAACCTCCCCAAGATAAATCCTCACAGACAAAGCGTCACCCAGATTTATATTCTGACCATTAAAAAACCTGGCAACACCAAGAAAAATGAATACTAATCAAAGAGAAGCACATTACCAGCAACAAGGATGACAGAGATGTTAAATATTGTATTAACTGTAATTTGCTGTAGCCCCTAGGTCACACTCAGACTTAAGGAGTCACAAGCAGAACTACCAATAAACCTCTTTAATGAACTCTGCAATATTTAATACTGTTGCAGCACTGGCTTTATGAAGTCTGGCTAGAGGACACTCCATAATTAAAATGTCTAAATAATAATGAAGCCAAGTTGTTTTTCAGTTAATTTCAGTGTCCACAAGCTTTTAATCAAAGATCTTCTGGTGGTAGAGAAGCTGGCCAAAGGAATCTGTTTTTGTAAAAAAGTCAATCTTTATATTCACAGTGTTGCCAGGAAGTAATATGTGTGCTGGGTATAATGGTATTAATGGTATCATTACAGTACGTCTAGATGATTTGATGGAATTAAATGCCTGATTGTCCCAGTATGGACAGCTGCATCAACAGCAGACATGAAATGAGCATTTAAATAATCATTTCTCTAAGAATGCAGCGTTTCCTACACGGCTGAAATATACTTATGGTGGTAGCCGGCAGAAAAGGCCAGCACAAAATGGTCCACTAAATATGGCAAACAAAAATACATGTGACCGTTCACACATTTATTTGATTTATTGAATATTTCTATTAATTTCAGAAATATCACATAATGCTCTTTTCCTGGCACATGTAGAGTTGATCTTTATCATGATTTTGTCTCTATCTGTCTCATTTTGTGTGTGTGTATAAAATATGTTAAATATGTTAAATAATTAGAATAATATTTCTTTTTAAAAATGTAATAATTAAAAAAACACAATAACTAGAAGCAGTAATACTAGGGTCCTCCGAGGTATTGCAGGGAGTTTTTTTCCCAGAGATTACAATATGTTTTAAAATAAATATTAACATAAAACCAATACAATATCAGCAAAGATACGTAGATCTGCCAATGTGTGTAAAAAAAAGAAAAAACAAAAAAATTTAATTTACTTTTCATAACATTTGATAGGCTGTTACCTACGAATCCTTGTCAAATTAATCCATGATGTATAAATATATGAATCTGCCAATAATTATTTGTATAGCTTAGTGCTGTATGCACTATTTAGAGTTATATTTATCCATAGCACTGTAGGCTGCTCTACACTTTATTGTACGCCCACTTTAATATGCAAATCATTTTTATATATGTAGCAGGGGGTCCCTGCTCCATCTCTCTTTCAGTTAAGAGGTCCTTGGCCTGAAAAACATTGAAGACCTGTTTACTAAGCTACGATATTTCTTATAAAAACAGAGGATGGGAAAATTTTGAAATTCCATCATATGGGCGGATAAGAAATTTGAGGCTCTGAGATTGCAAGTAAGTGTTGTGTGACCAACTCTGTTTCCCTTATGTGTTTTCCATGACCTATATCTGAACCAACCACGGCAGAGAGCTCTACCAGAATGATGATTTTAACTGGTTGTAAACACTTTTTGACAGGGAAACAGGCTTTGACAACACCGGTGCTTCAGGGCGCTACTGCCACAGCAACATTAAAGGAACAAACAGCAAACAGGTGTGGAAGGAGAAGAGTGAAAGGGAGAAACGTGTCGCAAAATATAGCCCCAGAAAAGTCTGTGTGTGGGAATTGGGTTGCAATGGTATGAGATTTTCATGGTTTAATAATTGTCTCATGGTAAAGAATTGTTATTATTATCAGTAACGATGACGAAGAAGGGGTCTTTTTGGTTGAACTAACGTTTTATTGTTATGATTGAAAACTGAAACCATTCTTTAATGTGTAGACAGTCTTTTGCTGTTTTTTGTCTCTTTCTTTTTTATGTTTATGTTTATGTTTACATTACCAGTCAATTGCCTAATCTTCACACCACGATATACCTTAAAACCAGTATACCTCTGCAACCCTGTGTGGTAAACACTGGAATGACAATGAGTAGCAACACAAGATTGATGAGTGAACTAATTAAGATAATTAGAAAATGGAAACGCTGTTCTTTATAAAATCCCAGTCTCAGGTTGGGCTATAAACTGCGTGTGTTGCAAATCAACTGGGAAATTAGTAAATAACAGAAACAAGGTGGTGAATTCAAATAGGGAGGAAAAGTAAAGTAAAAACAGGATGATAAGAGGATGGAAATTTCCACAACTGAACTTGTGAACTGCAGTAATTACTGTATTACCTGCAATTTATACAGAGCCTGGTATGCAACGACTCAGTTTTAAAAGATCGAGCTGCTTCAGGAAATCAATCTTCTCAAAAGAGATCATGAATTGAAAGACAAGAAGCAGCTAAAAAGCATGTATGAAATCAATGCTCTATGAATGCCTTTGCTTCTTGAGGATATTCATGGAATACTTTACAGCGAGGTCTATCAGTTTTGTACCTCTTTGTCTCATGTGATAATGTGATATAGAACCACAGGAGATGAAACGCACTTTAAGATTTTCAGGACAAAGAGATTTGAAAGTAGGCAGACAAAGCTTCCACTTGTGTCTGAGCCACTCGATCATCCGTTCAATCTCAATGGTGCCCTTCAAAGATGGCAGCAACTTCAATGCTCAGATCTGACAGGAATATTTTTTGCAATGATCAGAAAGTTGTTAAGTGCTTTTTCAATACGAAGTGTCTGAACCATTCACTGGAACGCATCAGTGGCTGATGGGTTTTAGTGCAAGGTGAAATTTAGCTCATTTACATTCGCTTTTTCTATGAACAACAGCCATTTACGACAGCCATTTTTTAGTACATTTGTGCTGTATGTAGAGTCCAAAATTAATAATTTTTCGACTCACCACCAAAAATAACAGTAGCAAGCTTCAGACCAAGTTTATTTCTACCAGCCAAAACATGTGTATTGAGTATGACTTTAATTACTTAAAAATGCTGCTGTAAAACAACTTGGAAATGATCACAGAGGTACTTGGGGAATCTGCCAATGTAAAAATTATTAAGATATTGTCATGATTTTAGCATGTTATTATGAAAAATGCTGTAGCTAAAAAAAAAAAAGAGATTTATATATGTGTTTTAACAAAGAAAACAACATACACAGTTTTTTACTATGTGACAGTTTTGGTACAAACATTTACCTGCCAGTGTGGCAAATAACCTTCAGAGATTTACTCGCAAAACAGAGAATCTACCTCATTTGGCACTTAGTTGGTTTTGGTTTTGGACCGGAGCTGTACGATATGAGGAAAATATGCGATGTGTGGCAACATGGTTGAATATCGTGATAATGGTATTACTTGCAATAAATAAACAGACATTAAAGTACTCAGTCCATACAGTCCAACATATGTTCATTAAAAAAACTGAATACTGAAAGCAACAAAAAAGGCAACAATAAAAAAAGAATAGTTACAATTTATAGTGCAAATTTTCTTCTGATACTCCAAACTACATACAAAAAGTCCCTGAGTGCAATATTTCAGTCTTTTATCGCTCAAGCTGACACTGCACTGATGATAAAAAAGAACAATGTATTGTGAAGCCCTATTGATCATTGTCTCTTCTCATGTCTTATAACTCAGGTCTTCAGTCTTACCAACATTCTCAATCAGGCTAGTATTAAATATGAGGACGTAATGTTGACTGTTGGTGTAAAGTGACCATCCCGTCTTCAAGCCAAATGTTACACATACTTAAAAAATAAAATCTCCCGTTAGTCTCTGATCAATTTCCTCAGCATTCTCTTCCAACACTCATAAAGTGATACACTGTATTGGGATTCATTTGTTCTTTAGTCTCAGCTAATTGCTTGTTTTAATATCGTCTGGATATAAAATTAAGAGCCGTGTTAAGAGTGTGAGCTAGATTTTAATTCAATATCACAGATCATTGGTCACCTACCAACACAGAGTGACTGGCCCAGGCCGACTTGTGTAGTTTGGTGCACAGCTTCGTATGTCAGGGTACCCGATCTAGACACAATGCCTGGGAAAAAAAAAAAAGGTAATTTTTTCGTGAAATCCCGGCTGAAAAACTGCTCCAATCAAGGGTGATAAAATAATATATAATGCAGCTGTCATCTTCTGTCCAACACTGACTGAATTGTTTCATCATGACAGTAAAAAGAGAAGAAATGGCAGCTCTGTAACAGCTGTTCTCTGTATGCTTTGGGAATGATGGCAGTCAATTTACTATAAAAACAGACTTCCTGTAAAGGTTCACTGGTCAACAGCAGCAAACACTGTTTATCAAGCTGTCAACAACAAAAGCTCAATCTAGGATTTAAGTACAGTGTTTAATGTTTGATTACGGAAAAAAAGGTGTTAGTATGACTTTTTTTCCTTTTTTGTTCCAATTACACTTCTGACATTTAAATATTGCACCTCCCTCAGGATTTCTGTTCATAGATACAAACATTTAAACTGATATTCAGCAAATATTCTTAAAATAATAATCTGCCCACAAAATGTCAACCTGTATATCAGTTACTCAATGCATGTTTCCTTGAATTTGCGAAGGAAACTTTTTTCTCACATAACTTCAGGGTGAAAGGAGAATCTAAAGGTGAACTGAAATAAATGTGGACCAAGATTAACAACAGCAAAACTTTATCAAAACACCTTCATATAAACTCTCGCACAACCTGTACAGTCGGCTATAATCCAAGTCGCACTTAGTCTCACACATGCATTTTCACTAAATCCTTAATATATAAAACTGAGATGAGTCAAGCGCTTTATACTCTCTTCAAAGCCAGACTCAAGAACCAAGGATTTTTTTTCGGTGGCAAAATGCAATGTGTTTGGCAAGAACTAAACATATAAGGAGTTTTTAAACGAATGTTATGATTAAGTTTTACCATTTTTAAATGTGAGCCCTGATTACTGTAATTTCTCTTTCGGATTCTTTGTTCACCGTGGAGCACGCAAGGAAAAAACAAAACTGTTTTCTTCACAAATTTAAGGTATCACACGGTGAGTAATTGATATACAAATGATTATTATGTGGGTGAAGTATTCCTTCAAATAAAATAACCCTTAGCACTTAAACAACTTATATTGCAATGTATTAACTAAATGCTCAAAGATCCAAACAAATCATTTAAACTGTTTGATTTTTAAAAAATTCATGTACAAATCAGATAATCTCACCAATTCTTCCTTTCTTGTGAATATGGCCTGGCATGATCCCAATCTTGCACTCTCCAGGCTGCAGAAAAGATAAATTTACAAATTTAATCACATTTAAAAAACATTTACATTGACATACACAGATATCAGTACGTTTTTTTAACTTTACTCCTTCTACTCTATATCACTGAAAATGCTGTATTACCAGTTCCCCAACTTTCAACTTAATTTTTTTCTTTACTCTAGAAAAGCTTTTCTCTGTGGAACACATTCATTAAATATTAAGCTTTTTTCCTACGCCATAAGCTCACTTTAACTAAACCAGAACAAATTCAATGAATATTCACTGCACAAATTCTCAGGAGTGAGGATAGCTACTTTAAGTTTACTTTGTCAAAATGCAAATTTTTACTTTGAAATCAATCAAAAAACTGGAATATTCAACCCAAATAACTGATATTACTTATTACTACCAAAAACACAAACAAAAATAAAACACAACAATAGTATAAGTAGTATAAGTGTGCTCCTTTAAAGTTGCCTTGCATTCAATGTTTAAAAACTAACAGAATATTAATGCATTAAATATGAATTATTACTGGATCCTTGAGAGGGAGACTGTTCTTTCAGCGCTCTGAGCCAAAAATAAATAAATAAAGCACATGCATTAGTATACTCTGTGTGTATGTGTGTGTGTGTGTGTCCTTACATTGATGACTCCTGGGCAGTTGGGGCCAATGAGGCGGGTGGCGCTCTGGCGCAGCAGCTTATGTTTGACTCTCACCATGTCCTGCTGTGGGATGCCCTCAGTGATGCACACCACCAAGGGGATCTCGGCGTCAATGGCCTCAATGATGGCAGCCGCCGCGAATGGTGGAGGCACATAAATCACAGTGGCGTCTGCCCCTGTGCCCTCCTTAGCCTGAGGCAAGGAATAAAGGTAATGGTGGAACACTAAAACTGAAAAGTTATGAAATAGTGCCACCTAATGTTTCTCTAAAATGCATCTATAAAACCTTCACAGGATATTGTCAGCAAATCTGTTAGATCCATATCACTGATTTCAGCTTCAATATATGTATGATATATTTTAAAAAAGGGACAACTAAGAAGGATAAAGAGTCATACATACCTCCTTGACTGAATTGAAGACAGGCAGGCCGAGGTGTGTCTTACCACCCTTTCCGGGGGAAACACCTCCAACTAACTGGGAGCCATAGTCGAGAGACTGCTGACTGTGAAACGTTCCCTGCAAGGAAAGAGGAGACAGTGTGTATACGAGTGTGTAATGAAGTGAGGTACAGCCACTTTCTGTAGCGTCAACCTTGAGATATCATTACAGACAGAGAGGAAGGTGGAAATATGCTGCCATCCAGGATTAATCACCTGTGCCGCTGAGTAAAAGGATGGATACAGGAGTGAGGCAGGGCTCTTCTAAGGGATTCAGCGACTGGTAAATATATTCGATGAGAGGAAATCGAAATGTTCTTGACAGATAAATAATGATGTAAGCTTAGTTTAATCTCCTCGTGGAATATTTGAAAAACAAATCAAAAGTGTCTCTGGATATTCTCCAACACTGACTCTAAAATATCTCCCAAGACAGATAGTTTACAAAAATACTTCACATACTGTCACTGTATAGGAAACCTGTCATGGCCACCAGAGCTGAAAGATTTCATTCCTGACATTCATGAGGTCCATTCATTCACTTCAACCCAAACAGACACACAATTCATAACTTTACATTTAAGACGTTTTTCTCGATTTTATCTAATCCACAAAAGATCCCCATAGAAAACATGCACAACTTATATTGCCATAATTAAACTGACATTAATAAAACAAATTCGAACATACATCTAATGCTGTACTTTTGAGGAGATATAGACCTTAAAACTGTGATGTGGTCGGAATCACAAATGAATCAACTACACAGCCTGACCATTACTGGATTACAATTTAAACTCGTGACAACACATTGAGTAGGGTCCTGATGGGTATGCAAATTGGTAGTAGTATTTGGTTTTGTTCAAAAATGCCAAATTGTAATTTTATGGCTTATTGTTGTTTTGAAAGCCATTAAACAAATGGCTAATGTAAACTAGCACTTTGGGCCAAACAGGGTTGTGGTACTATGACACTTAAAGGAATGACTTGAAAATGGGCTTTTGGGACAATTTTTTACCTCTATAATTGAAACCTGAAATCATTTCTTTAAATTAAAATGACTCAAATTAATATAATACTTTTTTTTCATAACCATGTACATGTTATGATAACTGTCACTTTTCATAACATTATGATTTTGATCAAGCTATATTGTAAATACACACAAATGAAACATCAATAAATGACATAAAATGAAAGAATACTGTTATTTTGTTGCCTCTTTTTCTCATGATAAATATTGTTAAACTGAGGAAACTATTCTCTTTCCTGCTATGTGACCCCGGAGGGGCTCAGTAAGATGCTTTTAAGCTTATTTTATACTAATAATAATAAAAAACACAAATATTTTGGCAATTCTGTTTTGCAATTTCTTGTAACTTCTAGCTTTGTATTTAACTTTATAGTGGAGTGTACTATGTTAACCTCTTTTATCTAACAAACACACCAGAGGGCAAATGAGTACCAACTCAGGCTATGCAGCCAATCTTTTTTTAAAACCCAAAGAAAACAAATCTGTCAGGCATATGGGGAAATAATATATTATTTAAAAAACAGATACAAAATATTTCAAATATTTTCATTTTAATGGAGAAGTGCAGCCATAAAAAACCCAAAAACAACAACATAAGACTCTAAGTTGAGCAAGAAATTGCATTATTGACCATATAAATTTGCAAAGTTTCTTCAAAATGTAACTTAAGGTTTGAATATTTAACATTAAGCTTCACTGACAAGCTGATAAAGAATATAACGGGGGTGAAATAAGATGAGTTTTCCACCTTTAAAACTACTTTAGGGGAAAAAGGTGGGAATTGGATGTTATGAGGTTAATATGCATAGGTGAAGAGAGGACACTGTTACTGGTAATCTCTGCCAACTGTTATTACTTGGCGTCGATCGGGTTCTGTGTTTGGTACAAATATCACCATCAGGCCTCATTTGAAAAGAAAACAAACAAGATAAAGCAGCAATTATACTAAAGGGAGTACATCACATTTTAGGAGGTAAAATCTTGTGACTGAATCTCAGTTGTGCTTTCCAAGAAAATTAGTGCATCAAGGCGGTGTAAATTGATTTTCTGCTGAACAAATCCCAGAAGTCGTAGTCTGTTAATTATTACTGAAGATGCAGAAACAATGTAGATAAAGAGGCAAAGGGTCATAACCACAAGTGCAAATAAATGACCTTCATACAGAAATTACAACCAGCCTATTAAGGGGAATTAGAAGCTATGAATCAGCATTTTCCCCCAAATTGGAAAATATTCCTTCACCTTCTGCTAACTTTGCTGTTTTTGCCAGTCATTATTATCGCAAATGTTGGGACAATAAATTTGAAAAATCACTTGCTTATCAAGCCAGAAAGACACGACAATGTGCACTCAATAGCACTTGCTTCATTTCTCATCCCTTTCTAATTACCCGGAGTGTTCACTGGAACTATATTTAACAACCTTTTATTATGTTGAAGAGAAAATGGGAGATGAAAAATGGAATGTGTGTAAGGACATAGGGAGGATATAAATCTGTAAAGTCCACATTTCTGGCTTGTTGAACACACTTGCCAAGATTTTTTTATTCCTCTTGACTCAACACAGTTCAAAGTGAATCATCTGAGCTTTTTCATGCTCTTGAAAAATAACTGGAAGGATCAACAATCTGCCAAATATGTTACTGAAACAATGACTAAGGGTGGTAACGGGGGAAAAAAATAATGTCAAAGTAAAATTCAATTTCCAAAGAAAAAAAAACAAGCTGAAACAAAAACAGTAAAAAATTTGTAAAAGAAACTACTCTCTCAACAATTATACTATACAACAGTGAAATACACTGAGTATCAACTGATGCAAGGACATCTTTCAGCATGGATAATGCTTCAAATTTCAAGAAAGTGAAAGAAAAAAAAATTCTGCTCTTCAAAACTCTTTAAATTGTAGGGCAATGCAGGAATTGCCCTTTCAGTTCCCTCATCTGAACGTAAATGGGTTTTTGAATGAACTGAATGAAAAGCGTAAGATATTTCCATGTTTTGCTCTATCGCAGGGAACGCATCAGTATTCCCTACTCACTTTTTAAGATGATGTTGAAAAAAGTTTGTATCTTTCACGTTTGTTTGCTACAAAGCTCAGTTGCTGCAATAATCCCAAATTGCATGAGCGATTGGTTGAAAGAGTCTAAGACGAAGATGAATCCTGAGTTGGTCAACAACAACAACTAAAAAACCCTGCAGCACTCTGTAGTTGATATTTATGTAATAATTGCAGTGTTATTCTATTTTTCTCTATTGCCATTCTACTAATGGTACTTATGGTATGAATAAAATCCATCACAAGTTTGTATGCCATAAGAGGGACAAAAAGTCCCACAGCAATTTGTTTCAGCTGTAAAAGAGTCCTGCCTGAGTTACACAGGTATTGACCAGGACATTTTGTTGCTATTCCTGATGCAGCAGATAAGTTAACCTTTTCTTAATTGAGAGTCTAATAATAAAGGGTTCTGTATGTTGTACCAATTTGAAAGACTGAGACAAATGTATGACTGTCGCATATATTAATAAAATAACTTTGACTTGAATGTCTTAAATTATAGAATTTAGTAAATGTGACGGGTACACCACAGTGGAAACTAACTATAAAGATATTAAGTGGTGACAGAAGTTATAAACTTTTATGATCTCTTCTCTCTGGTGATCTTAGTCAAACAGAATGGCTTTGACACAAAGAATAAGGTATTATGTGTTACTGTGTGTGTGTCTAGTAAGGAAAATCTGGGATTTCACAACAAAATTACAGTAACTCAATGTGATGTGGAGTAATAATAAAAAGTTGTGTTGTCAGTACAGACCTGCTTCCCTGTGAAACCTTGGCAGATGACCTTCGTGTTCTTGCTGATGTAGAGGTTTTGTCTTGTTCCTGTATAACAGTGTCTGACTGCGCTCTGCTGCACTGAATGGAGAAAGAGAAAGGAGTCTTTCTTAGCTGTGTTCTTAACATGCATATGAAACTTTTTTTGCATTAAAAAAATGTGGAAATGAAAAAGATTTCATTTAAAAATGGTGTGGAGGTGAGGAAAACTTCACAAAATCCATTTTTTCCAACAACAAAGCCTCCTTCTTTTCACTGAGAAAAAAAGAGTTACAATAACAAGTGTCTATTTACTTTTCTTCTGAGACTTTAAACTCAGAAATGTTTTGGCAATGATCTCTTTGCTCCTGCAATCACCTTTTATTGTTGCTGAGCAACAATTTCAGCCTTTATTCAAACCTGACAGAGGACTTTTACTGCACCTTAGTTTTCCAAGATGTGCTATGAATATTTTCATAATTAGAAATGGTTGCTTATGCTATGAAGTTTTTATGACATCAACTGAAGGAAATGTAGGATAATGCTGTCAATTTCAGGACTATGTTACCAGCACATCTCGTATACTATACTTTTATACTATAAGCTAAAATTGCATGTTAACTACAAGCATTTTAAACTATATTTTGGAAGTGGAATAACAGTGCTTCACTACACTTAATACAATTGATATTACATCAAATGATTTCATGCAGTTGTAGGGACAAAGCTCACAGACAGTTATCATCCAGCTCTGCAATATTTACATTATTTTAGCTCAACGTTTTGTCTTTCCAGCTCGCACATTTACTGCATGGTTCAGTTTAGTCCCACAGCTCTTATCATCTCTGTTTCCAGCAGCTACAGACAGTTGTTTTCAAATCTCAGGTTTGCACACACTGCAGTGAGGAGCGATTCAGGTCAAAGTGCAAGTGAAGAGGCTCTGTCAAGTTTTATTCTACTGTGAGGCAACTCATAAGACAAAGACCAAAGTTGCTCTTTAACAAAGTTACCCTGCATGTAAAAGTAGCAACATGTACACAATCAATACCAAACAATACACACCTTCACCTGGAGGTACTGCAGAAATAGTTAATATAGTTAGACAGATGTCTCAACTGAGCATTCAGTAGGGTTTCATAGGTGTTAAATCATAGCTGTTTCT
The DNA here is from genome assembly GCF_008729295.1 of Plectropomus leopardus. Classification (NCBI taxonomy): domain Eukaryota; kingdom Metazoa; phylum Chordata; class Actinopteri; order Perciformes; family Serranidae; genus Plectropomus; species Plectropomus leopardus. The sequence continues at coordinate 11,876,121 of NC_056466.1, forward strand.
CTATATGTCTTGAATTCTGTTTCTTTGCATATATGTTTTAATGTTTACATTCAAGTAAATACAGAAATCCTCCTAATATTCTCCTTTTAAACTCATGTTAGTACACAAATATATTAAGTTTAAAAACAAACAAATTAAAGTTTTATAGCATGGTGTACAAAGCTTTAATCACCATGTTAATTGCTTAAGTAAAAAAAAAATATATGTGTGTGTGTATGAACAAGATGACTGGATGAACTACTGTGAATCAACAAAAAGTAATGACATTTTTGAAAATAAATTAATGGTTTATGGAATTTATTAAGCAACAAGGTTACACATTTGCTGGCTGCTGCTGCTCAGATATCATCCAGAGTGCTGGGAAATTGAGGTGGCTTTTTATCACTAATTTCTGAAAACTGAGAAAATAACTTTTAATTGCAACCTTGGACTTCTTAAAGAAGACTTAATTCAGATTTTAATCAATAAACATAATAAATGACAGTGTGACCTCCATGCGCGCTACACTACAACTGACTGTGTCTCTTCAGTGGACTAGTGTGACAAACAGATGATCTGAAAGCTTAACCTAATTAATTCCATTTATCAGGTTAACAGGTTTCCCTCATAGGTTCAACACTGCACGAATGAGCATCATCAACCAAAAGATGCCTGCTTAACAAAATAAAAGATAAAGAAAGGCAAAAACAAACAACAAACAAAACACCTTAATAACTGACAGTGATCTCTGTGTGGGTTTGAGGCTTGTGTCTCGATTTTGCTCTCAAATATTTGACAGTTTTGCACATTTGAGTTTTACTGTGGGGAATAAAAACAGACTTTTGTGACTAGGTTAACCTTAATTAGCATTATTGACCCTCATTGAACTTTGGTTTGCTGTCAGAAACAACTTATCAATGACCCTGAGCAAAGTTCAGCTGCTCAGTGTCTCAGTGTCCTTGCAATGTGACAGCTACAAAACTACGGATATGTTTAAATCATTAAGCAAACTGAAGTCTTGCCAGTGAATTGTTTAAATAAATTGAAGTGTCAGATATGTAAAAATATTCAGAGGTGTAACACTGAGCGTGTAGACTGCAGACACACTGAATCGGACAGCTAATTTAGCTGCCTCCAATCACTGCTGGGTGACAAATAACATCAGCTGTTGTAAAAAGAACAATCTCATAACAGAAAGGAGACACTACATTGAGTCGAGAGGACATGCAAGGTCAAAGATCGATACTTGCTCTGGCCCGAGAGCAGGCAGGCAGGCAGGCAGGGGGTTAAAGTTAGAGTTCATCTTGGCGTTAGCGAAAAGCTGGCTAGTTAGCAGGTTGGCTAACTGTCAGTGAACTACAACAACATAAACGGCTAATGTGGCTAACTAGCCTGGGAGCTAACGGACAGCCAAACAAGGGGAGCTTAGAGCCTGCCAAGCTTAGCTAATGCACAGCAAAGAGCCTACGAGTGAACTTCTGTTGCAGAAACATTGCTGTCAAACACTTCAGGTGTTTCAAACAGGAATTTACTAAAAAATACTTACAAAGCAGCCTGGCAAACAACCTGCTGTGAGACATGTTCGGTCATTCACCAATGACACCGGAGGCTGAGGACCCGACACACGGATCTTAGCTGACTACATATATCCCCGTCAAATATTGTTGTTTAAACCAGCTTGAAAACATTTTCCATTTCTACTATAGAGTTCAGGATTTTCCTACTTATTTAAAATCATCCGCCGGTAGTTTCATTTATGAGCTGTGAATATAGTGCTTAAAACAGATACTGACATGAAAGAAGTTACAGGCAAAATAGTAGGCTGCTTAGATTCGCAATGTTTTCTGGGTAGAGTAGTTCTCTTCAGAGCTCTTGATAGAAGCCTTATCAGCCACCAGCACTGGAGGGCGCATCAACCAAATGGATAATTTTAGTCACCTTGGTTGCCCTTGGCTAAAAATTAAAAGTTTGTTTACTACATTTTCCAGTTTTCCCACACACTTAAAAAACTGCCCTGCTGAGTGAGTTTCTGTTTATTTTAAGATTATTTTGGGGGGGGGGGGGGCTGTGGAATTAATTACACCGAGATACCGTTGGTGGGTTCAAACAATAATCTAACTAGGTCATAGTTGTCATAAACTACATTTACACACACACACACACACACACACACACACATCCGTATATATATATATATATATATATATATATATATATACCTCATCTTGCTATTCAGTATTATAATAAATATCTTCCTGCAAATGTAATCATTTTTTCTCTATTTCAAGCAGTCATCAACTACATTTGTCCAAGCGCCAAAATTATTTATCTATCCTATCTATCTAAATTATCTATCTATCTATCTATCTATCTATCTATATATATATATATATATATATGTATGTATGTATATATATATATATGTGTGTGTGTGTGTGTGTGTGTGTGTGTGTGTGTGTGTGTGTGTGTGTATGTGTGTGTGTGTATATATATGTGTGTGTGTGTATATATATGTATATGTATATATGTATATATATATGTCTTTGTGATCTGTTTCACATAAAATAAAGCAACACATATATACAAATTAAAATTTAGCCAAACATCAAAACCACTACAAACACTGTAAATCACACCACCCAGTATAAAAAGTGGCCACACATGCCCTTTATTAAATATTTTTGCTCAAAATGAAGGTACAACATCTTTTACATTTCTGAACTTGTCAAAAATCCACCTCAGTGATCAAGGTTTATTTCTATTTTATTTTTTATTTATTGAAAAAAGTGATGACAGGAGCCACCAAGTTTTCAATAGGAAAATATACATTTGTGCCTCAGAGATATAATGAAACATTATACAAAGCTTATTGGATCCAATATGAAAAATTAGCTCCTTGAGTGTACAGTATGCGGGCGACATTAACAGTAGAGTCACTTCCTACATTGTCTCCTCTTGTGAGCAAGTTATGACTTGTGACGATTTTGACTTTTACAAGAGAACAGGATTGTCTAGAGTTTGCCAGGAATACAGCTGGTCATGTATGTTGTAGACTATCTAAAATGAAGTTACAATTATTATGTAGGAGTCACTGTAATCAGTGTATTTACTGTAAATGGGACCGAAAGGACCATTATTAGGTACTGGGGTTTTGCATTAGTAACTTGATTTTGATTTCGTTGCTCTCACCACAGGGAAATATTGTATTTTTTATTTTGCTAAATGAACTAACAGCGACTTATATGAACTACTTCTAGAAAACAATGCATTGCTGTATCATACAAGGCCTATATGGACCACCTACAACATTATATATATTACATGGTTAGGTATGTAGACCTCTCATTAACAGAGATTTCATACAGTGAAATGCACCAAGCTACATTGCTCCAACTAAAATTTCTTCAGTAAATTGACAGTAAAGATATGACATGTGACCTTGACTTTTAATAAGAGTCTTTTTCTATTCCTGTAAATCTGTGAAGAATCTCACAAGCTTGCTACACCATTTGTTAGAATTTAGTTTTTTTTATTTCGCTGAGGTCAAAAAAATTCATAGTTTCCCAGGTCCTGGTCCTTGAGCTAAGAGCTTGGCTGGTTACCAGCTTGTCATCTCCGCTCATCTGCCACCTATTTCCCAGAGTCTGGATAGTGGGTTTATGCTGATTTTCTGCTTTGCTGTCATTGGATTTCTAGTGTTTTTCAAAGATACAATTGTTGCTTTGCAGACTTTCTCATAGCACCCACCAATAACCAGCTTGCACAATTACATCTAATTAACATACCCATATATGAAGTCAAGTTTCTACAGAAAGCTATTTTAAGAAAATGAATTTTGAGTCTCAAACCATAACTGTAACAAGGTGCAGTGTACAAAAGTAACCTGAGGGCATTTTCTCTCATAAACTATTTGTCTGTGGTGAATCAGTGCCTAATAAACTACCCATATGCACACACATATATATGTGTGTGTGTGTGTGTGAGTAAAACTGTTTTTTAAATAAGTCAGAGGATAAGTGCACAGTGAGGACCTGAACACAAGCTAGAAAAAAGAAGCCTAAGCTAGCAAATGCTCCAAATTAATCCAAGTCTTTAGTTTTGCAAAAACTTCCTGCAGTTACTGTACAGTTCTTCTGCACTATTATTGCATGTCATATAACATAAAATATCAGTATGAGTTAAAAAAAAACCCAAACAAACAAAAAAACTTGCAGTGTGTTATACTTCTGAAGTATAACCTATGACTATTATTGACTATTATTGTCAAACTGTGACCAAAAGACTGTAGAAAGGTGATCTTGAAAAGTTAATATTTGAAGAACCAAAGTTTCATGGTTGATTGGATCAAAGTATCAGCTAAAAGAGGGTTGTGTAAAAAAAGTAATTATATATAAATGATATATAGATTATAACATTATACATACGTCTTATTTTGTCAATACACTTTATTAAAACGTGTTTATATTTATTCAAACTGTTATTTATTTTAAGCCTTATTATGTTTTTTGTTTTTTTTTTTAAATTGTATGTTTATTTGGAATGAACAAACAAGTACAGCATTACATTGTTTAGAAAAACTGAAACAAGTGGCATTCCAGTTTTTTTGTTTTAGACCAGAATAAAAAGAGACATCCATCGTCCAGGCATCAAAGTTCAGAGAAGGATAAACTCAAATTGTGGATCAGGTGTCAGTCCCCTCCAGAATCCACTCTCCTCATATTAATGTGATGCGGTAACATAAATAAGTGCACTGAGGTAGCACAGGTGGAGACAGTTTTCACTTAAAGCCTGGATTTACTAAAAGCCCAGGACAGATAGAGTCCATAAGGCAGGATAAGCACAAGTTCGCTTGTAGAAGGTTCTGGCATGGTTTTAAGCGAGCAAGAACAGTTAGTATAACATGTTAATATAACATAACAATGTACAAAAAACATGGGGGGGTATTCCTGCCTCTGCTGCCACATAATTAGTCGACAATAGCCAGTCACAAAAATAAAATAGGTAAGTTACAGAGCAATATTACCAGTGGGGTCAAATAAAGTCTGCTCTTATGGGGGTTATGAATGAGATCCAGTTTTTCCAGATTTCTTATTACGTTTTTAAACGTTGAGGTTTACGAGGAGCACCTGAAGTACACAGAAACCACCAATTCAAGCTGTCCAATCAGGAGCCACCAACTCCTCCGACGCTGATTGGTCACGCACTTCAGCGTCACAGGTTTGTCGCTAAGTGTATTCACGAAACACATCAACGCATTTTCTCCTCCGGCTGTCTCCTGTATTTTCACGGTGAGAGTTTACGATCGGCGACAAGCTGCGCTCAGAAATGAACGCAATGACATAAACGAGCCCCAGGAACTACCCGAGTCAAACACCAAACCTGACACTTTGAGCGATCCAACATGGTTTTAGAGGCGATTTCAAGGATAATTAAAGTCCAGCTTCCAGCCTATCTCAAGAGGCTCCCACTTCCGGAGACGATCGGTGGATTTGCGAGGTTAACAGGTAAATTTAACTGCAGCGGTGTTGAACTTCTGACAGTCAAGTGAAGATGACTTCTCTCTTCATCGATGACACTTTGCGGCTCAGAGCTCTTTACTTTAGCTAACCTGCAAACGAAAAGTCAGTCATTGTCCTGCTGTAGCTTTGAGTGTCCGACAAAACATGTTATGTCCTCAGGTGCATCTTAGTTCTCCAAAAAACTCTTTATCGTAGTTTTATGATTATTTTGTTTATCAACACAAACTCTGTAATTCCCTAAATCATAAACCATGCTCTCTACTGTTATGTTTGCTCGTGTTTTGAGTGTTGATACAGCTTTGACCATGAAGTGCATGAGTTGCAGCCTGTCCTCTGCTGTGTAAACTGATATCCTGATAATCCCAACAACTGGAAATGTGATGCTGTGTTCGCCTCTAACCCAACATGTAACCAGCTTAAACCACCAAGTGATGCTGCTTGATCTGAGACTACATACTGTCTCATAAAACGGATCACTTTCACAACCTCTTCAGGTCTATGACCCCATTTAACGTCCCCAAATTCCCATGACCCCTGCAAATTGAGAAAATGTGTAATCATATCAGCTAAAGCAGAGCATCAACAATGGTATTAATGAATAGTTTAAGTCATTTTGCAAGCACAAAAAAAAACAAACCAAATATTTAATGGTTCCAGCCGTTTTAATGCATTTGCTGCTTTTTATTTCATTTCTTTGGGTTTTTGATTTATGGTCAGACAAAACATGGTATGTCTCCTTCTGTGTGGGCTGTTTTCTGGTGTTGCACAGAGGTCGCATATCACCCCAATCCTTTCTTCATTGGTTACCAGTTAACTTAAGGATTGATTTTAAAATTATTTTTAATAACTTTTAACTTTTTGCCCCCCAGTTATATAGCTGAGCTGACTGACTTTGCTCGATGTTGTGACCCTCTCTGGACTTTTTCCCTCTCTGCGCAGTCTTTTTCTTAGTTCTTAAAATAATTTTTAACGATTGCAACTATTTTCTATTTATTTTAATGCATTTTGCAACTGTGTTTAGAAAAGTGCTATGCAATCTTTTTTCTATGTACTTTATTTGTATTACAAATAGAGTAATTATGATTTTTATTGTGAGAAAATATAGCCTATAATTAAGCAAAGCAGGACAAGCTTCTTTCAGTAGCTATAGGAAAGATTATTTCAGGAATTATTTTTAATACATTAAACAAATTTCATGGCATCAGTCTCTGGGCATGCATGATCCAAAGCAGAGGATGGATATCTGCATCAATACTGACATTTTTGAGTGCATCATCCACCTGAAACAACACAAGAAACAAAATAATACATGTAATATGTATAAAATGTCCAATTAAAATGTGAAAGTCAAGCAGAAAAACAAAACACAACATATTAAATTGCGTTCCATCTTTGTTCAGTTTGGTTTACATTGGGATTATTGCTAATGTGTTTCTTTAGAAGTCCTTTAATATTTGCCTTATTGGATGATTAAATGATCATTTTTACTTTTTCCACATTGTGATGCTCAGTCTGTTTACAGATCTGCATACAGCATCAATTCTTGGTTTTTGTTACACTAGATAATCCCTTATCGACTGGTAGTGCGACTATGTTGATCTCACATAATATATTTATGAGTGCAGACAATTTGGTTATTGTATGCTTTAACAAATGAGAACATTTGATTACATGCCAACCTATTCTCTGCTTTGAGCCATGAAAGACTGGCATGCGTTCTCTCTGTACACTACCGTCACCTAAAAGACAGGACAGTGAAAGCCTTGCAGCCTTTTTTCTGAGCTATGTGGAGCTTAGACAGATGTTTTTTGGCTGCACCAGACCAGACTACTAAGAAGTAATCAGTATAAAATTAAATGTGTCTGCTATCATTTACCTTCCAATGTCTACACTGCAAGTTACAGGCCAGCAGATTTTAAATTTGGGGAAAAGAGAGCTCTTGTAATGGATCCATCCTAGTTGCTGGCAGATTTTCTGAGATGAGGGTATCACAGTCAGTATTTGAAGAGAAAAATTGCAGATTGTTGCATCAGAAATCTCCTTGGACTGCTTTTGAAACTTTAGTCTCGATGAATTTCAACTGGCATCTCCTGCACCTGATAAACTGAGAACACAATTAATTCCTTTTTAATATTTGCAACAACAAGACTCAACACTGAAATACACTAAACTGTCTTTACAGCTTCTAGCTCAGAAGGTGCAGTGTAAATGAAGGAGAGCGAGCTAAGAACAGCAGTGGTTTGGAAAGGCAAAGTGAAAGTCCAACCTGAAGCAGACAGACAACTTCCACTTGACCTTTCAGCCAACACAGACTGCTGGAAAGTGTCAAATTTAACCTAAAAATAGCCCTAAAAGAAGAAAAAATCTGAGTCAGCCCTGCATGACAGAAATGCTTATGTGACAATTGACAAGTTAAAACCATTTGCCACTAAACACAAAACTATGGACAAAACACAATGGATGAATATTTTAATGATTGTGCTAATTACTTCTAATTGCTAGGACTGGTGAAAGTCTTGCCGTAATTGGTTTTTAAGTTAAGACGTCGCCTGAAGTTTAAACCCGTTTCTTAAGTTGTTTTTTTTATCATAAATTAGCAAATTAGTCAGTCAGTGCAGATTATAAGATGAAAGATTTATTAAACGCTCCTACGTGTGAAATATAATTCTTTAAAGAGATTAAGGATTAGCAATGTCCCATTAGGCATCGAAATCCTTTTAGTAGAAGTATTTTAATTGCCATAAGAGTATTATAAGAACTTCCAGGAGCCGGGGAAGAGCTCATAGCAAAATTATATAACTGTGGTTAATCCTCACTGTCTGTCCTCTCCATGTATGTTGGACTGTACGATGGGTTTTCCCAAAGAGCTTTTCTGAGCTCAGTGTGACTTCCCCCTGAAATACAGACAAGAGGTGAGCGAGTCCTCCAGCAGCTGGTCCAGCAGATACAGTCTGTTACTTCACCAGCATGAGGAGGAGAATAAAAGTAAATGTAGAAGTTATACTCACTTTAATACTTTTTTCCTGAAACGGAATTGCAGATTACGTAAATACTGTAACTTCAAGGGATATTTTGCCAATTTTCAACCAGCTCTGTATCAAATCAATGTGGCTAGTATGTGTAAATGAACGATGGTAAACTTCCCTCTGTCTTACCAACGCCCCGATCTCCCTCCTCATCTCTCAGCTTAAATCTTAAATGCGTCACCCAGCAGATTTGTGTTTGCTCTAGGACTGTTTCTGGAACTACATGTCTGCATTTGTATACGCCCTCCACCACAGACACAAAGAAAACAGAGGTGGGTCAGATCAAACAGTAAATCTTTGGCAGTGCTGATGAAACATAACCAAGATTCTGTGACTGTATTGCCTATTTCTCACCTAAAATGTGTTCAGAAACATATTTTAGTGCACTGTTTGGCTATAATTTGAGAGTTTTGGGAACCATACTGTTAACTGTATCTAGATCAAAATTGGTTTGGCAGCTTTGAAAGCTTCAAGCCTTATCCCCTCATATGCCAAATGCAGTTTTAACCTAACACTGTTTCCAGTTTACACTCGTTACACAAGGTATGCAGTTTAAATAATTATTAGGGATGGGAATCGAGAACTGGTTCCAGTTTATAAACGGTTCCAAATTGTCCAACCCATTCAAATTGTATGCCTCCAAGCTTATTGATTCCTTTTATCAATGCTGGCATGCTTTTCTAAAAGTTTGCACTGCAAAACAATGACGCCAAACTCAGGTCTTAAAGTGCATTGAAGGAAGACAGTTCAAAGTTTGACGTCCTGTCACACAGTAAGATAACAGCAGTGCAGCTTGTAATATCTGTAAAATAATCATTTTAAGTGAAGGTGGAAAAACCAGCAGTATGCTAAAACAACTTTTTATGTCACATGGGCTTAAAATACATATATTTACATACATATATTATATCAATATATTTTATCAATTCCCTCCCCAAATAGTTTTTCTCCTCTGCTTGCCTATGTTTGTAGTGTCTGAGTGGCTCCGGTTGCTGCCTCTCCTGGGTATCCTGGCTCTGCTGGGCTATCTGACTATTCGCCCATTCCTGCCTAAGAAGAAGAAGCAGAGAGACAGCCTGATCAACCTGAAAATCCAGAAGGAGAACCCGAAAGTGGTGAACGAGATAGACATCGAGGACCTGAATAGCGCAAATGTGTGTTACTGTCGCTGCTGGCGCTCCAAAACTGTAAGTTGTACATCTTCTACATGCACGAGATACACGCTTTTAGTGACTATTAACTGACAGTTATTTCTATTTCTGACATAGACTGAGAAATAAATACAGCTGGCTTACTTACATCACATTTTATGTATGTATTTTTTAAAGTTCAGGATAAGGAGGTCAGTGTTCCTGTATCTTGCCGATCAGCTAATATCAAGTTGTTTCCTGTTCTAGTTTCCTGTTTGTGACAAGTCACACTTAAAGCACAATGAGCTAACTGGAGACAACGTGGGACCGCTCATACTCAAAAAGAAGATACTATAATCGGCCACTGATGGGAGTTTTTCTCTCACCTCCCCAGTCTTTAGTTTTCATTTCTTAACTTTTTGTTCTTTGTCTGTTTTTTTCACTTAAGTCTTGGTCTTGCCTGGGTGTCATGTTTATGTTGCTCTGAAATGTGGAGTCTTTATTTGAAGTGGTCCTTAAAAAACCTGAAAATGCAAAATTCCAGTCTGATTGTGTGAAAACTGTAGTTAAGGTTCCTTAACGTTAATTTGCAGTTAGGACGCTTTTTCTTTAATAGACTTTGGATCATTGTTTACTTTTGTTGGATAACAAAGTAGCCTTTTCATGTGACTGTAAATTCAATTTTAGTCATGTCTCAGTCTTTTGGGAGTCAGTTACGGATCATTGGGACCACTTTGAGGAGAAAACTTGAAACATAACTGCAGTGACTTTATGATGACGTCTACTTATCTGAACCCATCAGATTAAAGGTTTTTTTTCCAGTTAAATGATTGTTTAAATGAAATACTTAGTACTAGTCCAACCCTTAATCAACATTTTGTACTGTACTGCCTTTATTTTGGACGATTCTCTGGTATGATTTAACAGCCAGCCTTCTGCCTGTGTGCCAAATATCAACATGCTGTTCACTCTTCGAGGATGTGATGTATTCTCTTATAAGTTATTGTGTAAGCTACTTATTATTCTTCAGATGTGTTTTGTTCATAGCCACTAATCATTTAAGTTTTACATTTTTTTATCTAACTCTGTTACCTAATGACATCACAAACCACTGCACAGTAAAGTAATATGTAGTTATACACAACTTTAACCTCACAGCTGTGTTGAGGTTTCGGAAAGTAACTTCTGTCGAATTTTCCTCTGTCCATTTTTTTTAGCTTCTGTATTGTCATAATGGCTGTATATAGTTGACCCCCTGCTGGAATATTTCTTCTTCATTCTTTAGCAATATTTTATACATAAACGGCATGTATTGCCAGATCCGTACTTCCACGACGATACCCATGAATGAATGAGTTTGTGAGAGTTTGTAAAATAATGGCTTGATTTTTTTTTTGTTTAATCTGTGAAATGTATAAAGGAATAGTCAGATTGTTAAATTCAACGGTTTTTGGCAAACAGAATTGCAGCTTCATTCCCGTCAAACACTTCACGCCACCTTGAGTTGAAATAATTTAAGATGAATGAGGTAACTGGGTACTTGGCTTTTTAATTGTCTGCTACTCAATTGTTCAAGTGGATCTTATTTTCAAGGTCATATTCCTACAAAAGTGCATTACGTTTGGCACTTCTGTCAATACAGCTTCAAAAAGAGAAAAAAAAAAGACACCGATAGCATCTAATGTCCTCATGCTCATGTATTTTGCAAATTAATAGCAACAGAAACAGGACTGAGTCAGTTGCTAGTGGCTTGGGGTGGGAAAGTGGTATTTGTTGTCTTTTTGAGTCTCTTCCTGATTAGTATGTCATTTCATTTGAGTGGCAGTTTGAGCGTGAAGGCTAACGGGGCTTGTGACACTTTGGGCCCCTGACCCTGTGTCCGGTGTTCCTGTCCACTAATCCATCCCTAATTAGCACTAAATAACTACAGTTCAGGCTAATGGGATTGTCATTAGTTTTTTCAGGTATTTGGCCATGAACTCAAAATTTAAATTTTGACCTCATGGTAATAGAATTTGTCTTGTAAGAAACATAAATGTCTGCAGCAAATTTCACAGCAATCTTTTCAACAGTTGTTGAGCCCTTTCAAACTTAACGGAAAAATGTAATCTTCAACCAGAAGATTCATTCCCGGGGCACCGCTGGACCAATCGACACACCAACGCTGTCATCCCAAGAGCCACGTTGCTCCAATGGATGAACATCAAACAGATCAGAAACCTAAACTTAAAAACACAGGGACTTTAATTTAGCATGTAATAAAATAGTAGTAAATCAACTTGTACAAATATGTTGCATAGAAATAAATGAATTGCCTGATATGAGACAGAATTGTCACAGAATGAACGGATTAAGAGGTATGGACCCAGGCAAATAATTTAAGCTATTATCCTATCACTAATTCAAAACAAGTACTTAAAATACATTCAGAATGCCAGAGAAGAACAGTTCTTTGTATGTTTTTATCATTTATTTTATAAAGAATATTTGGTGAAAAACTAATTCTCAATATTTTATTTAATTATAAATAGCTGCTAAAAATACACAATAAGGAAATGTAAATAATTCAAAATCAAATTATATAAGTTACACTGCATACTTCTGTAATAAAAAAATTGTCACAATGTGAAAAATCGACTTTCCCTTACAATCAATCAAAGATTGGGTTTGCATGAATGAATTGATTATGGACATGATTACTGCTGAGCATTTGTGACACTGAAAGCTTACAGAGACTTTAAGTGACGATGGGAGTTTCAGCAGCATAATATATAAACCAGAGGAAAGTGTGGATTATTTTCAGGTTACTAAGCAAAACCTTCTCATCACCAAGTCACAGCTATTACACATTTTTTCAAACACACGCAAAAAATACACATACATATACAGTAGCTGCATAAATCCCATACTGAATACAAAACACCTAAAAACTCAAATGTGTGGTCTAATTTAAAACAATAAAATATTGCTACTGACAGTGCATTCAATTATGTAACCTTCAAAGGAAACAGCCTCTACTACAATACAGTAGTACCACTTGTTTAAGTCCAAATACACCAAACAATTACCCGATATGCCGTCACATAAATGGGCAAATAATGGATTCAATGAATATGACGGGCAGAAAAACATCCACCTTAAACTGTAAACCATAATTATGCCTCACACTAATAAAGCTGATGAAAAGATAATTCTGGACCAGAAACAGGACCACCTTTTGTACGCTGTCATACAGCATGAAAGAGCAGCCATGGGTATGTGGGTCATTACTTTGGAGCCTGAGACCTGGAAACCACCAGAGACTATAAATACAGAGTGATTCATGTGTTCCTGCAGCATGGCAAACATCAGGAGCTGACGGCAGTGAGAGAGACAAACAGAGCCACTCGGTGGCTAAAGCAAATTAGCTCAAATGTTCAAGTTGTGAAAGCACCTTTAAATTGCTTTAAATGTCCTCGCTTACTGAATGAAGACAGGTGATGTCAGAGCGTGCTCTCATAGGTGACGGGAGTTTCAGAGTCATCGTCGCCTGCTGCTGCAGTGCCTGGGAGAGATGGACGAGACAGGAGGGAGAATAAGTCAATAGAAAATCCTCAGTAAAATTCAGATTACATGAGAGTCACAGGGTTACTGCAGCATAAAGAGAGACATTTCAGACTATTTAAGATGTTTTAAGCAACTTTAAGACCAGTTTTCTAACAACTATTATTGAAGAATTTTGACAGAGTGTTTATTGTAATATTAAACACATGTTTTTTGGCAAGTGAAAAAAATATTTTATCTTTGTCAAATTTTGGGAAAAAAAACCCCAAAACAACTCCTTTTAGAGTGGAGCACATGGAAGCCCATGAACATATTATCATAAAAGTATCCATTTGGTTTACCAACAGAAGTGGGAAAAATCTGGCATTTCTGGCCAGTTTTCTTGACAATTTTGTGTTTCTCACTCTGATGCAGTGAGAAAAAAGCAATGCCAGATGTTGGAATGTTTTTTTCTGCAAAGCCAGAGAGAAACAATTCATTAAACATATTACTTCACAAGTGTGAGCATTTTTAAGACATCTGAAAGATTAATTTAGGTCATTTACATAAAATCTAAGGCCTTATTTGAACATTGATAAATTCAATGTTCAATGCCTTTTTTGAGGATTGGCCCTGTTGTCAGATTCTGTAGTAAACAACAAAACAAAAGCATACAAGTATGAGTTGCTCATCTGCACTGTGGTTAATCCAGTGTAGATTTGAACTCTAAAAAAACAATGCCACTGTTGTCTGGATGTAAAAGACATGAGGGCATGAATGACAAGGTAAACAAAGGAAACCTACAACTATGCAAATCCATGTCTGAGTGGACACATCTATCGAAAAGGTGAAGAAGGGACAAGCTTTACAGGAAAGTTTATTCACTACTCAAACACAACTACGAAGCCGGGTTCCTCGGGGGATTTCAGCTGAGATGAACTTTAGAACTTTACATACCCAAGAAAAAGGCTGATAAAGTGGGTTTGACTCGCTCACCACAAGCAGAGCTCTTTGGTTTCTGTAGCAGGTAAGGTCCAGCGAGCCCTATTAAAAGAGCTCCTACAGGAGCTGTGAGAAGGATGGCCAGCACGGCCACGGTCAACACATCCATGCCGTACTTCTGCAACTGCTCGTCCTTCCTTGTCCTGGCCATGTCTAAAGCTGTGGAGCCTATGGCTGCCTGATGTACAAAAAGACAAGTGTTTTTTCTTTACTCACTCACAAATGACATTCACCATCACACTGAGAGGACACTTGAAGTTAGGAAAAACATGATGGGTTCCCACACATTTTCATGGACAAAATTTCAAATCTTTTTCACGAATTTTCAAGCCCCCATGATAATTTTGTTTTTCAAATGTATCAAATTCAAACATAATTTCAGCTAGCAGGCACACATGAAGGGAGAAACGGGACGTGAAAAGAAAACATAATAAACGTACATGATGGTTAACAAAATGTCATATTGATGCACATTAGAGCTACGTTACATCGACAGCTAGAGAAAATGAAATTTCTATTATGTTACATAATCTGGAAGGTTATCCATTCCTGTAACACTTCCATTACACATAACAAAATTCCATGACTTTTCCAAAACTTTCAATGATTTCTAACCCTTTGAAACTGATTTATTCTTGTACCATGTTCAGACACCTTTCAAGTATTTCAAGTGCTCAGCAAAATGGTTTGATCTCTTTTGAAAACATGGGAAAAAGGCAATGAGCAACTTAGCAAGGAATAAATAGATTAAATAAAATTATACTTATCATAATTATATATTCAATCATTTATATTTATATATTCAAGATTATATTACCATATTGCTTCTTTTTAAAAGTGTTTTTTTAAGCCATTTCCTTGTTTGTTTAGTGTTTTTTACATTCTTTTTTTCAGGTAATTTTCTCGTAATTTTAACTAATTTGTTGCAAATTTTGGGTTAAATCCTTCTAATTAATTTCTCATTGCATTTTTCCCATTTTTGAAAGAAATCAGTCCAGTTTGCTCAGGTTTCTATTCAATGACTTTTTCAAAACTTTAAATAATTTTTTACTAATTCCATGATTTTTCCACTTTTCCAGGTTGTTCATGACAGTGGGAACCCTGAACATGTGTGGTATTTTAATAGCGAAACATTTGCAGACACATGCTACGAAAAAGATTCACTGGAAAAACTCAGACAGATGACTGTACCACTGACAAATATTTCAGTGCTGACATACCTGCACTGTGGCTTTGGGCATCCATGCGAGGGCTATGAACAATTTTTCCCTGAGGTTGAAGCCCGCCCACAACACACAGACGTAGGTGAACAGGACTCGAACCAGCAGGGCAATGAGCAGAGAGGCTATACCCAAACCTGGATAGGAAATTAAGCAAGTCATACCGATGTGTTACAAATGTAAATTCGGAAAACAAACAGGGCATTTAAAAAATAACATGCAGACACATACAGCAGATTATCTCTTAGTTTTTGGTCTTTCATTAAACATTATTGCAACATGTGCTGCTGTTAATACTGTCTCTGCACAGAACCTTTGTTTTATCTCTTTACCTCCATAAGTCTATGGATAGTTGCTGCTCAACGTGCACAAAAAGACACTGCAGGTTCTTTATTATCGTAAACCCATCGGTGTGGAAGATCGCAGTGAGATGCGCCTTGTCTAGACCGTCGGGAGCGTGCCAAACACATTTTTGATCATTTTGTGGCCAGGTGGGTACAATAAAGTCTGTGACAATTCAGGGTTTGTCACATTCTCCCCCCTTTTAATCACAGATTTCTCCTCGTCATGACGCACTGACAGTTTGGAAATCCTGCTGAGAGTTTTCCTCTGTCGACACTTATTTTTGTCTGGGATGCAATTTTTTTTTTAAAGTTTAGTTTTGAATCCAAACAATCTCTATCATTTCACGTTGCTCATCACAGCCACACATCTACCTCTATTATAAGTAAAAATGTGGAGCTCCAGGGGACATTTTTGCAAACCTTGTTTGGAAAAAGATGACTCATGCATTCATTACAGCAGCTAACCGTCATCAAGGATGAAGATACCTGGGCTGTGTTCAGTCCCGATAAAACATAGCAAAACATTAATTTAAACAGAAACGGTGGTGTGTTGAACATCCTGTTTTGTTATGTAGGTGCACTGCCTATAAATGCTGTGGGGTTTATTCAGCTTAAATCAGAGGGGATTTACTAGCATGGGAAAAGTTATATCTTCGCTATCTAAATAAGTATGGAGTAAAAAGTAAAAACAAAAAAATCTATGTACGAGATCTACCAGAAACTGGTTTATATTAGTGACGTTGCTGATTGGGTACACCTCTGACACACCCACCAAATGTGAGAAAACAAACCTCAAAGCTGGTTTCTCACCATTTTTAGTTTCACGTCATTCAACCTGGAAACCGTAGCAAAATGGTGCACACCATTTTAAGAGTGAACATGCCCCAGGTGAAAGGCTGGCAGGTGTGGATGGTTTAGAGCGAGTTATAAGCAGTGAGGCGTTTTAAGAGATTCTTTTAATTATTTTTTGTGTCGTTTTAAGAACTGCTTTCCTAACGTTAGTCTCCAACATGCCTGTTGATATGCAAAAAGAATTGTGTAGAATAATTCATCGAAAGACACATTTTCTGTGCACATAAGCTTGAGGAGATCTGCAGTTATTTTACAACAGTCCGACGCTGGCTGCACAAATGTAACCACCAGATCTGCTGTATGTAATTGTGGCTCGACAGTGACAGCATCACTCCGGTTAGAGACAGCAGATGGAACAGATACCTGCTGCCTTCAGACGGCTGTGAAGACCATCACCAGTATTAAGTAGTTGTACGAGGAAGCATCAGAGAACATAAGTGTTGATTACATGTTGAACACTTCCAAGCTCCTGCGAGCAATTATGGCAATAACTGTGGAAAACTGCACCATTGTGACATATGAGAGTTCGATCCAGCCATGACTCTACTCCATAACATATTTTTAAAAATGCCTTGTCCTGCTTATCAACTTGAATAATCTACTGGGGGTAACGAGATGCATTTAATTTATTCAGTCTGACCAGAAGGAGGGATAACACGTATTCCCACTGGAGATTAAAAATGAATGACCACGGGGGGGATGTCAACAGCGAAGAGGGAAAAATCCCCCCTGGCAAACTGCCCCCAGGAAGTTGCACTATATTGGCTATACTGCTTTAAAAAGACAATTATTATATCACCATTACTTCCTCTTAACAGCTGTGGGAAAGGAGGGGCACAATGGTGGTGAAAAACAGAAAAACACACAGGCTGGTGGTTATATAATGCTCTACTTACTGTAACTGGGCTATGTGGGGTGCATTTACTCGTGCACCTATATCATCACATTTCCTCTTACACCTCAGAGTCATTTTACTGTACAAAATACAAGGAAATAAAATGGCTGTGGAGGAGAATTACATTGACATATATTTAAATAATTTTTCAAGGAAATGTAGTGCTAGTTATGCTAATTGCGTTTCCATTACAGCTCTTTACAGCTACAGCTATTACAGATATTTTTGCAATTTGTTTTTCATATAAGGTTACTTGGGAGAAATATCTTATCTCTTTCCAATCTCCAAAATGGGAACTTCTATGCTTTTTAAGACCTTTTAAGATATTTTTTAATCAAATTTAAGACTGCAGGTTAGTATAAAGGTAAGTATGTGTGGCCCCGTGAAAAGGGAAGGTTTTATGTAGTAATATAGTCATTAGAGTGAGTTGGTTTAATGTACAATATTAGATTCAGTTGTATGTGTAAAGATTTGCAACATCAGAAATGTGGACTTTCCTGCAGAAAACCTCGACTCATTATGATAAAAATAGATTTAAAGATGAATAGTTAAAGTTAGATAACATGTCTGTGCCAATTAAGACAAAGACTGACTTTTATGGCAGAATATTAATAAAATGTCTTAATTTTAAAATGTTCTAAAGACTTGCAGACACCCTGTGGAAGTACAGTGTATGAAAACTAAAACAGACTCAGGTTTTAGTGTTTACTGTACATAGACAGATAAAAATCTCTCAGGACTTCTTTTCTTCGCTATGGAAATATATTTACATCCCCACAGCAACATTTGAATGTCTCACAGTGATGACAGCCACCTCATTGTGTTATTTTGTGTGTGCATGTGAGCGTTTTCGTCTCACCAACTGTGAGTCCCTCCAACTCAGAGATTCGAATTTCTGCTCCTATCAGTCCAAAGAGTAGAGGCTGAAACACGTCCCATGCCCACCCCACCACTTCCTCCACACGTGCCTTAAGACAAAGGGAGCACACAGAAATGTTAAGTAAAATTATCTTTGAGATGCAGAAGTCTAGACTAGAAATAACTAACTGTACAAGCCATTACATTGATAAATAACATACTTAAAAAATGTACTGTAACAAAAAAAACTTCACACATCTATTTCCAAACAAGTGTGTAGGAGAGGGGCAAGCAGAACATGATTACCGCACACTGTCTAACTTGCAAACCTTGCAAAGTTAGACAGTGTGCAGGAGTTTTTATCCAAGTTCTGAAAATAATATTGTGAAATATATTTCTCTGACAAGTAAACCTCATTAAAATTATAACTGATAACTGAGAGTAGAGAGCTGCTGTACGTACAACATGGCATGCACATGTTGTTACCTTTTCCGACCCCCAGCCAAGGCCGGCCAGAAATGCCAACACCAGGGTGCAGAGGCCTCCGGAGCCAGGAAACCCGGCCACACCGCTGCCGAACACAGCAAAGACAGACAGGCCCAGCACCAGAAAGGATCGCTTCATTACTATGTGTTTCTAGGTGAAAAAGACAGCCATTAATTAAATACAGAATATCATGAAATCTACAAGTACAAAATGCTCAATATAACAGTAGTTGGTGGGTCATGAAATTTAATATATACAGTGTTCACACACATTTTAATGAAGAAAATTTTAAAACTTTTCCATGACTTTTCAGGACTCAATATAAAATCTAATGACCATTCACATTGTATAACACCAGCAGAATTGTATAGCGCACTACAAATATTAATTTTTACTAATGCATTGTGCTGCCATGCCAACAAAACTGATCAGTATCAGTTAATATCGTAAAAAAGTTCCTTGTTATAGCAACATATTTTTCATGTTTTAACAAGATACAAATTTATCTCGCTATAACAACAAACTTTCCTTGTTACAAACAAGACATTATCTATCTTCTTATAATGTGATAAGTTTGTATGAAGTAATAACATGAAAATATCTTGTTAAAACATGAAAAAGATCTTGTTATAATGCGATTCTTTTCAAGTTATTTCCTGATACTGACCAGTTTTTATTTCTGGCATGGCAGTGAGATGCTTCTGTAAATTATTGTATAAATATAAGGTTTTCCATGACAGTAAGAACCCTGTATAAAGAGGTGGTTAAACTCGAAATGTAGTCTACTTGTGTCTAACCAACACTGATTCAAACAGGAAAATCTTGACAGGCTATTAAAAAACATGGGTGAAGTTGAGAAAGTGCAGTGATTTCTGTTATGTAAGAAAACCCATGACCCCAAGAAACATTTCATCTATTATATCCATGAATACTTTCCCACTTAGATGAATCCAAAGAGCTCTCATCAAAACTCCTGAGCAGCCATCATTTCAAGTGGACACTTCACTGACTTTTTACACAAGCCTCTGTTGGCTCTTCTCGAGTTGTTCTCACACTCAGGCTGAGGTGTCAATTGGTGTAAAGATGACTATGCAATAGTAAAACTAGCTAATATTGTGGAAACAAATGCAGCATGCATACCTGGTCTACACTAGGGAAGTACTGAATGAGGAAGCCAAGAAGAAGCCCAGCAACCATCCCACCGCACACCTCCAGTACCCCTCTCAGGAGGTTGTACCAAGTGGAGCCTAAAGAGAAAATATATAATTATTAGAGGACAACAAACTGAATCAATTGTCTGAAATTACAGTCCTAAAATGTGTTTTAAATGCAGTTAATCATAGCCCTACTGAGGCTCTACATTACCAGGATTCCTACAGCTTAAACCAAGTTAATTTGAAACACTTTAAATTATATTTTAATGCCACTGAAAATTAAATTTAGGAACAATTTTAAAATAACCAAAACTGAAGAAAAAAAATGAAAAAAAAAAAAAAAACTGAAGAAAAATAAATGTATTTTTAATCTTACCCAAATATTTAATTCAATATAAAACATGAAAAAACATTTTTTTGTTTGAGTTAAAAAGTTAGGTGATTTAAAACTTTCTAGAATGGAACGTGGGGAAAAAAAATGAAATTATGGCTTGATCATTTTTCATTGGATTGGGTGTTGTAATGCATATGCATATATGCCTGATGTTAAATTTGGTGAATTATTGAAAAAAAAAAGATATTACCAATTATTTTCAGATTTTACAATGCAACGTCAGAAAAAAAGGTTCATGTCCTACTTCCCATGTCTGAGCATTTTAAAGAGTTTAGAAAGACTGATTTAAGACATTTTAATACAATTTAAGGCATTATTTGTAGATGGATTTAATGCCTTTCAAAACTTTTTAAGGATCTGTGGGAACCCTGATTGTGGTAAACTTGAATCATGAAACATAAAATGCACTGTTAACTGGCACAAAAAAATAAACAGCACACTCACACCCTCTGCTGAGCTCCTTACAAACTACAGCTAAAACTGACTATTTCATATGCTTCTCAGTGTTGACCTTCTCTGCAGTACACTGAACTCGCTGCCACTCCCCTGGAGATAAGGTGGTGTTGCATTTCAACAAAAAGACCATTCAAGTCTTATTTACCTTCACCTCTACACGCACGCAAACACACACATCCACGGGTTACCTGTGGCGAAGGCCATGCCCAAGCATGTGGTGAACCCTGTGATGGCAAGAATGTCGTCAAAGCTGCCTGCAGCCATCAGCAGGGTGGGGATGCCTTGCTCCACGCCATAGCCGTCCTTCTGCAGCAGCAGCATGGAGGGAACCACCACTGCTGGAGACACAGCGCCCAGCACGAAGCTACGATGTAGAGGACAAGGATCATTAAAACTAACAAAAAAAAATAGCCTTGGGAAACCTTTAGAAAGCATAACCAGTCTTCAAATATACATGGAGATGTGTAAAACAGAGATGTGTAAAAGGGATGTTACCAATTATTATGAGAATTATTTTGAGATTTCACAATGCAATGCTAGAAAAAAAAATCATTCTTCCCATGTCTAAGCATTTTTTCACGACTTTTGAAAGACTGTCCGTCATTTTAAAGTAATTTTAAATACCAATTAGGGCCGAATTTTAAATTATAGAATTAAATGCTTTTCAAGAATTTTTAAAGGATCTGAGGGTACCCTGTAATCATTAAAGTTCTGCAACAATCTTAAGAAATTAACATAAAACTACAGCAATCTTATTTTTTGTTTCTGAAATGACACAAGCCTCAAAATTTACATTTGAGTTAGGCAGAGCAAAAATATCTGCATAAAAAGCCATTCATCTATGATCCATCTTACTGTTCATCGTCAATCAATATGTCTGATTGCCCAAACCTATTAGACATCAGACAACAAGTAGGCCTAGGTTGATAAGTGGTCAGAACGTGATGCAGTGAGTCTAGGGGTTTGTGTTTTCTGCTCTGTGCTTCATGGGAACATGTTCCTTGTACTGTAGATACAGTGTGTTTGCACAATACCAGTCAATCAATACAATACAATATCAGTCTAACTTTGTCTTGACATTCTGTATCTGTCTCAAAGGAGTAAAGTGCTTCTGCAGCACAGAGAGTATGTTGTGAATTGAAAATTTCTGTTTGGAAAACATAATAAATATTGCACAAAAAGGAGACCCTGTGATGCAGAAATCAGTCTGCATCTGAACTATGCCGATTACGGGTTTAATTATAACTTGTCCCCTTGTTTCTCTGCCAAAGAGTGCTTGAAGACTGCCTGTTTTTCTTTGATTAGTTTATTCATCTTTAAGAGCCCTTAACGTTTCCTGGTTGCTTGAATATACTACTTATGAAACTGACTGCCTCTTCATTTGTTTTCATATGAAATATGTCATTTAAAATTGAGGCGGTATCCAGTTGTCCTTGTGGTTACAGCTCATACCGTCCCTGTTTCCATACCTTCGGGGCACCTTTGTCATATGTCAGCTCTCTCTTTCTCCCTACACCTCTGTCTGTATCCTCACTGTTGGACCATTCGGTAACAATAAAAAAGATTAGATTAGATTTATTAGAGGAGTTGTGTCTGTCTGTCCTTGGTGTACAATAATGGTAATATACAGCTTGTTATTAAACAGAAAATGAAAAGTGAAGACGAAGTGGGATAGTGAGTAGTGTTATATTTACCCGAGGATGAAGCCCCACACCCAGGGCAAGCCCATGAGGAAGTGAGACACCAGAGCCGTGGTGCAGGCTTCGATAATGCACGGCCCACATGCCACACGTACGCACACGGCTTTCAGTTTCTTCAGAGCCTGACGACAAAGACACATACATCACTCCAGAGTTTGTAACAGTAGTTAATTAACTTTTAGCAGAGAGGATTAACAAATGTAGTGATGCGTAGTAGAACCGAATGAGTCGTGGATTAATTGACTAAAAGGTCTGAAAACTGACACAGAAAATGACTTCATAACACTGCTGGTTACATCTTGTCCAAGGCTCTGAGTTTTTTTTTCTTGCATTATATGACTATTATACGTCCAGATACAAAGCTCAGTATGTTGCATACCGTGGGATCCAACCCCAGACCAGCTCTGGCCAGAATGACAGCCAAGGCGATGTTCCTCAGTGACGCCGACCATCTGAAGTCAATATACACCCCGTCTGTTACCACTGGGATGTTTCTCAGCAGGAAACCCATTAGCAGCATACCTGCAACAGAGCAGAGGTTGTCAGGGAGGAAAAGTGATCCTTTAGGACTGTCTCTCACTGAGATGGAGAACAAGGATAAAGACCACCTGTTGCTTTTTGAACTAACAGTGCTCACTTTGGACACCTGAGACACTGAGACTTAACGTACAACTGGGACTGCTGTCTTATAACACTAATAATTCACCTTTCAACTGTGCTAATCTTCTCTTAAAATTCATAAGTCATCTGCTAATTCTTATGTTTAAAACATGCAACATGACTCAGAATATTACATTACAATATTACACCACAGTTTTGAGGACTTTTAAAAGTTATGCTACATATATAGCCCCCCTGACACAGTTTTAAGTTTTTGGAAAGATCAGTGATGAATAAAACAAATTCAATACAGAAAGAGTAAATATTTAAAAAGTTCATGATTAAGGGCAGAGGATTTCGCTCTTAGCCTTCAGACTGGCCAGAATCTTTTCATGTTGTAATCAGAAACAGACTCTAAAATGGTAAACAAAAAACCTCTTGATGAAAAACACAGGAAAGGAAGTTGACATAGATAGATCTTGAGTTTTTGGGTCCAAGTTGTACTTCAGTCTACCTCTTGATGTTATTTGAGAAAAAGGAGTGGCTCAACATTCTTGATTTTTATCTTGTTGGGGATGCAGCTGGTGGCTTATCATTCAAAATTCGTTCCAACAGGAATTCACATTATAAATATATATACTAATCCAATGCCTGTTGCTAAAAAAGATGACATTCATACTTACATTTTCTGATCAGTGCCATGATTTCTTACAAGCCAGTATAAATGACATAAAATAAAACCTTAGACAGCAGTCCATCACCTCAAGTAAACAGGGCTTACTGAACCAGACCCTGACCAGGACACACATTTCTTACATATCATAATTAGGGAAGCATGTGTCTTTTATCCCCAACATTAAAAGTCAGATCACTAATTTGTATTTTCAAGCTAACAGGAACAGAATCCAGCGGACAGCAGCTAATATGATCTTGACTGAGGACAGAACAAATGAGTAACATGGTTGTACAGTTAATCAGGAACCTTTGTCATGTTATAAATGATAAAGGTAAAATGACTCAGTCAGTAGATTCCTTTGTTGTAAGTCACCAACTGAATATGTTTGTAGCTTTAAAATGTGCAATAGTCACTACATTACACTGGACAGGCATATCACCTCTAGATAATTCACAATATAATTTCTGTGCCAACATGAACATTTGCTTAGCCAACTCACGCAAATCAAACGCTTCTCAAAGACATTTGGGTTTAGTTTTTAGATTATTTAGGTGTTTCCATTTTGATTCATAAAACTTTAAAATAAGATCTAAGTCTCCTTTGAAAAGTTATTTAAGACACTTGCTCTATTATTGGGATAAATAAAATTCTTTCTACTGTACACACAGAATACATAATATCCATTTGTGGTTATCTTAAGTCAGCTTTATGTTGTCAATTGCTTTAACAATTGATCAGTAATCAGACGGGCATACAACTGTTAGACCCCTGGAGCAAAACAAAGACAGCTGAATTAAGGTGTGTATAAAAACTCACCACCACTAAAAGCATAACCATTAAATTTTCAGCCTTACCAAGGAGAGGTGGCAATGGCGGTAGTCTGGGCAGACGGATGAGAGCCACCAGTTTGCCCCCGATGAGTGCACAGATGAAGAGGATTGTGATGCCAAACAGGTTTCCTCCTGGAAGACACTCATCCTCTGTGACAGACCAGACCACTCCGAAGAGCACAGCTGCCAGAAGGACTGCAGAGGAACCAAGAGACTGATGTCAGATTGTAGTATCATGGTATATGTCACTATAGTGTTTGTGAGTATTGTCAGTATTCATGATATTTATGTCATCTGTCGTTTTTCATAATCTTACGTGAACAATGGGATTGACATGAAACACATTTACTGTGTAGCAATAATAACTGAATAACTGAAAAATAAATGTGGACAACATGACGGCTTCCCAAAAATGAAGCTAAAAAATCTTGATCGCTCCTTGGTGGCTGGCTGCTATATAGCTGCCTAGCTTGAAGGAAAATGACTGATGGTTTCATGTTTGTAGACATAGTAGAAAATCAAAGCACACGTCAACATTTTTTTCCCAGACTCTGGCTCCAAATGACGTCAACAGCGCAAGATGGCAGCTGTCATATCTGGGATATTTTGGCTTCATTTTGATAGAGTGGGAAGAAGTGGATATGCATTGTCCATCTTTGCGACCAGTCATTTCGTGTTCTTACTTTTAGTAATGAGAGAGGCCAGAAGGCCTCTTGGTGGACATGGGCAAAATCTGTGGAGCAAGGGGCAGCAGACCACTGGAGGGTCTGTGTTGGTGCCAGCATCCGCCACAGGGTTTCGAGGAATAAAATATGTGGTCTCCTCTGTGACATTTGGACTGGAGCAGCGCCGAACCACCACCTGGATCTGGTTCACATTTAGGTGCTGGAGAAGGAAGATCAGAATGAGCACAAGAACCGGTCGATAATCACATTTGAATGGTGGACATAATGCTTTGTTAGATGCCTAAAAATCACATCTTTAAAGGTGTAAAATATAACTTTTTAAAGACCCAAATGATGTTTTAACTTGCTGGATGCAGATTAGCATAGAAAATGTAATATTCTTTGATGCTTTCAAAGATGAGCACTGACAGGATTATTAAACATAGCACATATACTGTATTTATCAATATCCAGGCTTTACACAAGTGCCTGAGCAGTCAACATAAACGGGGTATCTACAGCAACAGACTGACACAAATATGAATTCATTTCTTATGGTAGCTGTCCCTGTTGCCTCTTTAATTGTTTGAACCCTTGAGTATCGTGCCCTATCGGTATTGTTGACACAGAGGTACGTCATACAGCAGACTACAAGATCCTGTTTCTTGGCAAGTAACAGAGTGAAGATATGAACTTGCTGATAACTGCGACTCCCAGAACACCCTCTTTGTCATATTGCTCAGGTGACTACATTGGCAATGCGTTTCAATCTTGCTGGTGGCAGCATTTTAGTTAATTCTCACATTAGAATAATAACAGCAACAAATGAGGAACAATTCATCTCAGGAGAACAACTTACTTTACAAGGTTAGAAAATGGTACGTTAAAACATACAAGTAAAACAATACAGGGACTAAAGTGAAGGCAAGACCAGAGTCACATGGCAGCAACCACATAATTTATATGCATCTTAAAATTTCTAACTTAGTGAATTTACAGTACTGTGCAAAAGTCTCAGGCCACCATAGATTTGTTCTTTTAGCAAAGTTATACAGAGAACATGCACACTGCATTCAAACAACACAAAAGTCAGAACAAAATGTCTTCTTCAGACCGTCAATATTTAGTGTGAAGCATGAAACTGTACAACCATAATAAAAGGTAGCTCAAACAATCAAGCTGAACATGTCTTGAATGCAACCTGGTGTAGATACACCAGAAGGATAGTATTGTAAATCTCTTATTACCTGCCCAAAAGACTTCACAAAGTGCTAGGTGAAAAGGGAGGTCACACTAAATACTTGCCACTTTCACCTGCTGAAGTGGTTTATTCTGAAAAATGTGCGTTTTTAATACTGTACATATTTACTGTATGTTCTGGTTGTATTTTAGTAGAGAGACTACTGAAAAATAAATATGTATGATCATTATAATCTTGCTAAAATAACAAAGTTTAAGGTGGCCTGAGACGTCTGGAAAGCACTGTAAAAAAACCTCACAAAAGCCACGCAGTTTCCCTATCAAGAAATAATATGTAATGTCAGGCTTCTCGACACACATTTCAGTCCTATCAAGGCAGTGAAAACTGACTATAACAATCTGAGTAACAGTGTAATAAAAGCTTAATAGTAAAACACTTTACCTCCACATGGTTCGCTGTAGGCAAAGCAATTCTATCCAACAGTGGGCTGGGTGCTGGACTGGGTGCTGGACTTGGTGCTGGACTATGTGCTGGACTGGGCTCCGGCGTAGCGGGCTTGGTCTGAGTCTCCTCCATGGCAATCGGCTAAAGTATTTCTGGTCCACTCACTTTTCTCTCACAGTACATCAAGCCAAGGGGTGGGGCTGGCCATTGATGGGCAGTTCCTTCACTCCTGCTTCTGTATGTCCAGCTCTGACTGCAGACTCCTATCCACAAAACATAGTTTTATCAGAAGAGAAACAAATGATTGTTTACTCAATAAACAATGGAGACCAGTGGTGTTGGTACAGGTGTGGAAATCTGGCATAGCATGAAATGATAAGGTTAATCTCACACACAAGCCAAACATATGGGCTTTACAATGAAGATCTCCATTTAAAAAAAAGCTTTATTTAGTTTAAAAAATACTGTACTGGGAGTGACCAAAATGTGTTTATGAGGGACAAGAAAACTAAAATCTAATCATGATCAAGGATAGGGTGTCAAAAATAGAGCCTGTGGCCCAAATCCAGCCCGCCAAAAGAACAAGGCCGGCCCACTGGATAACTTTGCACATCTCATGTTGATACACTGATGAAGGCTTAAGCCCCCCTGTCCATCAGAGTGTTTTTTCTCAGCTGAAAATGCCAGCCGCCCGACAGGAAACACCCAGCTGACAGTGTTTGAGAGCACTTTGGGTGCACAGTGTGTTTTCAGTGGAGATGCGTTGGTTGCTATGAGACAGAAAATTCAGGGAGGTTAACATGTGGGCACAAGGAATAGTACATCTGCATAAGGGGAAGGCATGTACGGAGAGAGTATGGACCTGAGGGAGTGGTGATGCCAGCATTACTACACAAATGTGGAAATGCATAGAAAAATGCACACGTAGAAGACAAACTTTAGTTGGAAAAACTGAGACATATCGTTGAACCCCCCTTTAAGGACATCTCAGGTACATGGAGGAACATTTTCTTAGTGTGCCTCCTCAGACTCAACAACAGAGGAAAAACTGGAGGTGTTGTCATTTAAAAACTGGAGGTGTTGTTATTATAGGACATACCAGTTTTTTCCATAGATACTCAACTTGCTTTGAAAAGGGGCCACTTCTGCAAAATAACAGGGACCAGGGGTAAGTTGCAGCACCCCCATTCAAGTTTCTAAGATTTTAGGACATCTCTAGAACCCACATTTGTGGTATTTTAGAACGTTTCAAGGAATTTTGGAAATTTCTCAGATTTGGTGACTTTTCTTGAAATGTAGGGATGTTTCTTGGACTTGAGGACATTTCTAGGATTCTAGGACATCAGTGGCTTAGCTAAGACCTCTGTTAGGGGGTGCGAGGGGATCCTCCACAAGCAGATTTGGCAGACCATAAGTTCAGCATCAAATTTAAGTGAGTGTAACACCCCTGATCTAGGAGGCTAATATGTAACATGACGACTACTGTTTCCTGGTCACTAACAATGGACAAATAATTACTCAACTGTGTGCTCCACTTCATAGCTTTAAGTAAACATGTCATACACAAACGCTGACAAGTCACTAGCTCATTTACAATAAACTACTACAATGTTTTGACAGTTGCTTGTGGCAACAGACGTTGGTTAATCCAATTGCGAACAGACCACACTAATCAATGCTTACAGCTCGACCATATGGCACATCTAGCTAGCTAACGGAGGGGAAGTAGGTTAGAGTTAACTAGCTAGCAACTGTCAACAACATTAAGTTAGCTATCGGACCGGCACCAGCAGACATCTAGAAAGCAAGTAAAGCAAAGAAAGGTCTGTCCCTGTTTCAGTGTGCAGCTGCAGCGGCGGACACACGGAGTGATAGCTGAAGTAATTAGCTGCTAACGTTGATGAGGAGGTAAATCCACGCCTCGCGATAAACTCATTATCGGACAAAAGCATGCTTTCTGAGCAGCGCTAGCCAACGAATGCTACTACCAACATTTCCTCATATTAGCTTATCAAGTTGAAATAATAGACTGTCATTTCACTGGGAACCGTTTGACAAAACGACGTTAGGTTGAGATAGCGTCGGAGAGCTGCATTAGTACTTTCAGCCGTTGCCATTAACGTTAGCTGCAACGTGAACAGCTTTAACGTTAAACCCAACCGTCTTGACTACTGTTAAACGCTATCAGTGCTAAACCGAGCCGGTCACCACCGTTTTTTAGCACAATTCGTCTCTCTAGTCTGACACACGTGGGTTAAATAATCAATATTCAAGAGGGAAATCCTGTCCGATATTGGATTCCTTGCCAGTAGCTGGCTGTGTACTCCTGACCAGCAGCTGTCACTGAACTCGCCACAGGCACAGTAGCCTGCTACAGACACCGCTCCTGGCTCCTCTGACGGGGCTCCTCAGATATCAAATGAAGAAAATGCAGCTCACCTCATACCGTAAACATGACCATTGCGTGAGAAGTTTCAGCGTGCAGAGTTCCTGGCAGCCATGAGGCAGATAGAGCAGCTGGGAATTGGGAATGAGGCGGATTAGTGATGACCAGGCAAGTATGTACCGCGCGCAGGAGTGCGACGTTAGGGGGGAGTTAGGTCAAAGACACAAGCCATTCAAGGGTGTTTGTGAAGACATTTTAATTGATATTAAAACATACTTAATTATAAATCGCATTGATAGATTGCTTTGTAAAATGTTAGGTGTTAATTATAAGGTGATAGCACCTGTACACTGTAACTGTGATAGTCAATTTATTACAGTAAACATATTGACATTACGACATTGCACAGATTTGAGTTGAGAATTATCTGCCACAGAATCAGTAAACATAGCAAAATCAAAAAAGTCAGATTTTGTGTACTTTTTTTTAATAGCAGTCTCCACTCCTTTCTTGCAACAGTTTTCTCAGAGTGACCATCCTCCATCAATGATTTGCTCTGTTCCAGTCACATAGGCAGACTGTGAAAGAGACGAGAAACATCACATCACTGAGAAACAGTTTCACTACTAACCAATCAACAATTATTTTGTCTACATCCATACCTGTGGAATATTAAGTTTAGTTTGACATTAAGCATGCATACACCCAGGGACATAACCAGTATTTTAGATATTCTCTTGTCATAGGTGTAGATTTCAGGGCTGAGGCAGGGGACACAACCCCTTCCATATTTATAACTTGCAATTGTGCCTAAATATAAAAAACATTAAAGTAACAAGAGGACTTTTTTTTGGATAATCAAAGACATTTACACAATAAATTAATGTAAATAATGCACAAATTTGCTGCATTAAAAATCCCCCAAAATGCAGGACATTGAGTGTTAGATGCTCAAAATATTCTGGCAGAGTACCCCCACACACCCAAGTTTTATGTGTGTCCCCCAAGTGTAGAAATGAAACCTTTGCACTTGACAGAGGTCATGAGTAGCATTTCCCTCTCAAAATACTTAAACAGAAAATAGTGATGATAACAATCAATGGACGATCGATTAATCGGTCATTAAGAATTTAATCAAAAATGTAAAATTTAAGTGATTATACAATAGGCTGTGACATGCTGTCAAAGTAATGCAATATGTTGCTTTTAGCTTTGACGAAGGAAAAAAATGCATATGGTACTGTTTGAAATAAGCATTTTTTTTGATTAATCTATTGTTCATTTTACCAATTAATTGATTAAGGAAAGTACTTTCAATTTGCAACCCTAACAGAAACCAAATCTTTCAATAGTACATGGTGAAATTTAAAAAAATGTTCAGTTATATTGTCAGTAAATTTTAATTCACACATCAAGGACCGCATTGACCAGAATACATTTCTGGAGAATTCTTTATTTAACTCTGTAAGTATGTTTTTATTGATATAAAAACCGTTAAGTTGAAGTATACTGAGTCTAAAAAGTACTGAATAATTTTAAATGCCAACTCTAGGCTACAGAGCCCCTTACATTTTTAGAACAAAGTCAAAGTACCTGGACCTCCATGCCTTTAATGTTAGCTATGGGCCTACAAATTCTACCTGACTGTATATATTATCTGTACCACACACTAAACATGGATCACTTATCTGCAAGCACTCACCTCATCCGAGGCCAGGTATACACACAGGTACGCCACCTCTTCAGCTGTGCACATTCTGCCAGTTTTCTGTCGTGCCATGAAATCCTTAAAAGCCTGGGTAGTTAAGGAGAGAAAGAGTTACAGTTGTAACATTCATTATCCTTAATACCTAGGATTTCTTCTTGTGGAAAGTAAGACAAGATGTGCCTGTTAAATGACTCATGTGAGTATTACTGTCAGATTAAGGCTGGAGAAAATGACAGAGTAAATCAAAGCCTAACGTACCTGCTCTGGATCAGGTTGAGCCTGGATCCTACCCCTCAGTGATGGAGTATCAACAGTGCCTGAGAAAATATAACAGAGAAACATTGACTATCTTCTTATACCTTCATTATAACAACAATACTGAATAAAGAAATACAGATACCTTTAGACCAGTTCAATTATTTTGACACATCCAACTGAGTCAAATTAATCTAACATAAATCAAAAAGCACCATTTATGTAATTAAATCAAATAAAATGTATCATTAATAAAATTAACTATACCTCAAAGAATTTACCCAATTTTCTCCGCCGTTCATGTAACATAAACCAAAAAGTACCATTCATGTAATTAAATCAAACAAAACTGATTACAAACAGAATTAACAAGTAGAATTGACCTAATATATTCTGACAAAGTTTATGTACATAACATTAATACATTCTGTGTAGCACTTAAATTACTATCTGACAGAATTAAGTAATCCTTAAGTCTTTCTAATGTATACCAAAAAAAAAATACAATTGATGTAATGAAATACATAAAATTGGTTATAAGTGAAATTAACTATAGATCATAAAATTTACCACATTTACTATTGCAAATTCTTTATAATTACTGTTGATAAATTCTGTATAATTAAAGTATGCCGATCAACATGTTTGAAATACTCAAAATTTCATAACAGTAATAACATAAACTTTGTTAATTAGGTAAATTCTTTAGTAATGCTATAGTAAAATATATTCTCATAGTCTAGTCATCTCATTAAAAAAATGAATAAATTGTACTTTTTTGGTTTATGTTAGAAATACTTGACTCAATTGGAGGAAGATTTTATATGTCACTGAATATTTTTTTTATTGTAGATATGATGGGGTTAGATTCAGATCTGTTGAATGAATGATGGCAGTTATTTAGACTTTCATAGGGGACAAAATCAAGGCTTGTATATCTTTGAAATACACAATGTCCTCAAATAAAAGATTATTTTTCTAGAACATCAGTTCAACTGGTTGTCAAGGATATCTACAATATATTATCTATTAAAATACTGAGCCTCAGTAATACTCGAAGAGGAATCAGCAGGTTTTGTTGTGCATGTTGATCTAAACTTACCAGGACAAACACAATTACAGCGAATGCCTTGCTCAATGAAATCGGCAGCTATAGATTTAGTGAGCCCAATCACTGCAGCCTTGGAGGTGCTGTAGACACACCGGTTCACAACACCTGTGTGGAGGAAACACATAAACACACACGCAGAGCAATTACCTGAGCTAAGAGGATTACAGTGAGCATGGTCATACTTGAGCGACTTAATGTCCCTTTAATTTTACTTAATAGTGAAAAGATCTGTGGAAGTTCATTTACCTTTTATGCTTGATGCAACAGATGCCATGTTTATAATGTTCCCTGACTTCTTTGCCAACATCTTGGGGGACAAAAAAAATAGGAAGGTGGCATGTTAACAGAATATAATTGGCAAATTACAGAGTGAAATCATGCAATGGTCATTTTTATGTAACAAATAAATTTACAGTGTACTACAATCCAAGCTAAAATTCCCCTTTGAGACAGTTTGGTTAGTTTGCAGCTAAAGCTGGATTAGTGATTGGTCAGTCGCCGCCCATCATGGCACAGGCTCAGAGTAATACAGCTAATCCCAGCGGACAAAGGATGAGAACAAAAGAAAAGCATATGTCACTCAATTTACAGCAGTTGAGAAAATTATAGCCTCTCAACAACAGGAGGAACTGCTTTAAGTATTTGGTAAAGTGGGCAAAGGTCACCTTGGGCAGGAAAGCCTTGCACATGAGGTACATGCTCCGGACGTTCACGTTCATTGTGAAGTCCCAGTCGGCCTCTTCACAGTTCAAGATGGAGCCGTGGTGCACAAACCTGTGTACAGTAGAGGACATGCAAACACAGAAATGACAAAGGACAGTACTACATGTAATCATCCATACACATGGCTTTACTAAGAGGTAATATACCTCATATTTCAATCAGAATCAAAATAGAAGAGCGTAAGAGGTCGATAAAAGATGTAAAGTTCATACAAAAATTTAAAAATGCATATCTTTCCTGTTACCTTTAGTGCTATTTAACAGTCTACTTTGTTTTGGTGTGAGATAACGGCCGTCGAGACGTCTGGCTTCTTTTGACTATAATAAAACTCAAGTTTGGTTGAAAGAAAATAGTCCCTACATAAAACTGCTCACAGTGGGGTCTGTGAATTAGGGTGAGTAACTAGGGCATGATTTCTCAAACCAAAACACTCTTGGTTGAT
Organism: Plectropomus leopardus; assembly: GCF_008729295.1. Taxonomy (NCBI): domain Eukaryota; kingdom Metazoa; phylum Chordata; class Actinopteri; order Perciformes; family Serranidae; genus Plectropomus; species Plectropomus leopardus. The sequence continues at coordinate 11,909,699 of NC_056466.1, forward strand.
AAATAGCACTGCTGGTAGAGGGAAAATATTTATTTTTGATTTTGGATTGAACTGTTTCTTTAAACTAAAAATAAATGCTAAATTCTTCGTTAACCCCCTCAACATTTTACCGAGCCCTAAAAGGTGTCAATTTAGAGACCTTTGTTAAGGAGATTGACAAAAGGTCAAGTAGAGGTTAAACCTTAACGTATAGGGATTTGGAAATGAAGTTAAGCAAGGGATGGATAAACATGCTTAATGTGAAGACAGCATACTGGAAAAACAAGTGAAACATTTATGTATTATGCATGTCGAAAGATATGGCTGGATATATTCCATGAGTTTGTTATCGTCAAGAAATCCCCTGGCAAACCCACTCACTGTCTCACTGTCAACACCTCATCCGTATACTACTGAGAGTGTAAATCTGTGCAAAATATGAAGCATAGTTTTAAGCAAAAAAGTCAGGCAGATTCTAAAACATCCAAGCACTGTAGTTCTTCAGCAGATTTTACTCAAACAGGAGTAAATAGTGCATTTGCTGTGGACTATTTTTAGCCATGGAGTTTGTGTGCTAATTAATACTTACGGCGCCATGATGGTGCATGTGGGAATTGACTCAAAATAAATTACACTGTCTATTTTAATGGGTGATGAAGGAACATGTCACCCAGAACTGCAGTTCAACAACAGATTATCATTAGATTTATAGGGCCATAAATCCTACAGATTGGACTTTTAATGCTCTAGGTAGAGTTTATCAATAATACCACTCTACTACAAGGTAAAGAGGGCAAACGTACCCAGCAACGTTGAACAGCACATCCACATGATCATGTTCTTTGGCCAGAGCTTCAACTTGGTCCCTCTTAGTCACATCCACGATCTTGGTCTTGATCCCTGTTATTGAAGAGAGAAGAAGAGGTTTGGCTTATTAATAACACTCTCTGAATTAGAAAACAATTAAGATCGAATTGCCTCACTGTGTCTAAGTATTTAACATTTTATTGCAGGATATACTAGTTTTAGACAACACATTTGTTCAATTACAAACATTCACACTTGGCTGCTTCCTGTGCCACCTCTATCATTTCCTGCTGGCCACTCAGCAGCTCTACAGAAAGCAGTTAGAGATGAAGTGATTGTAAATGACCTGAAAGGAGGTGTGGAGTGAGCCGAGAGTGTTGATCAGTGTTTATTCAAACCTGGTATAGCTGGGGCAATTTTGTGCAAGAGGTCTTCTTCCTGAATTCATTGCTGACTGCTTACAAACCCGGCACATTAAATATTGTGATTCTGTGTTTAACAATAAAATCAGCTAAATTCAAAACAAATAAAAAGGTTGGTAACAAGGACATAACATTTAAGACACTGTGAAAATCAATAAAAAAAGCAATAGTTAATGTCATAGCACACTGTACATTATGATTTATAATGTTATATGATGGGGACAGCATGGTTTAGTAGTGATTAGTCTACTGTCCCCTGAATGTTGATAACTAAAACAGTATATACATCAGTGAGCTGTAATTCATACAACAAAAATGAAATAAAATGTAACTATTAAAAAAGTTACATTTTCACTTTTAATGATGCTGTCATAAGAAAATTCCATATCTGCTGAACTGAATCATGCAAAAAATGATTTTTAATAACATTTTAGAGCTGAAAGGAATAGTTTATTAATTTAATTTAAAGGTAGATTGACAGGAATGGTGCTGTACAAATGAAGTTTATTATTATTATGATTATGTATCAAATGTATCTTATTAAAAGCTTCAAAGTTACAGAGGTTACTGCATAACTAAGTTGTGGAAAAAAAACTGACAAAAAGCCGAAAAAAATGCCGAAGCTATCCTGGCCACATCACAGTAGTTACCCAGCAGATGGCGGCCTCACACCAACAGAAGTGAATCTCACCTGGAATCCCATCCAGCTCTTTCAGCTTCTCTCCGTTGATGTCTGTTGCTGTGACTTGAGCTCCCTCCTTTGCAAATGCCTATAGGAAAAACTTCAGTCAGTACCAAGTGGTTTCATAATGCCTGCTCCTATCATTGCACAACCTAGTTGGATGTTGGATCTTCACTTATGATGCGCAGTATGCAGCACTAGTTTATTTTTAAGGGATAGTTTGGATTCTTTGAAATAGGGTTGTACACTATACTGAGAGTATTTTCACCACCTAACCTCAGATCAGACAGCCTGCTCCAACAGGGAAAACGTTAATGTCTTCAGTTCCACATCTATGTTCTCGTCAATGCCACCAGACTCCACTGAGAAAAAGTCATTTTGGCAAGCTGAACACAGGAGCTGCTGATCTACCGCTAACTCCATCAGTTAGTGAGTTTGTGTTATTGTGCTATTGTCCTTTGGTGATTCTAAACTACCTTTGAGACACCCATATCAAACAATAACACAAAAAACCAACTGACAGAGGAAGTGGTAGACCAGCAGCCCATGTGTTCAGTGATGTTAAATCAGTTTTTTTTTCTAAACTCTGGCTTTAAAGAAAGAAATGTGACAACTTAATTTGCTTGCTGGAAATTGCTGTCTAACTGCAAGGTAAAGCAGTGAAAAAGTTCTTAATATATTGTGCATTTACATTGATACTGATTTTTTTTCGATTGGACTTTTTTCTGTGGCTAAAATATGTTTTACTGCTGACCCCATCCACAGCAGTGCATTGCTTAGCTTCTATGTCAGACACCAACCTGCTTCTCCAAAACTGGGGGCGTGCCAGCTGACATCTACTGTTTGTAATACACTGATGATGGATAAATAACTCAAACAACCCCACCTCAAAAGATCTAAACTATCCCTTTAATAAACAAGGCCATTCAAGGCAGGTTATCCTTGTATTACATATGCTCTGATACCTACAATCTTAGATCAAGTCATTGTCTACACTTAAAGGAGCCACCTATGTGGACTGTGGATGATATAAGGAATATGTATTTTTACTTGAAATGACCTTCCAGCTGGATTCAATCAAGACCCTCTTATCTCTAACCAGTTATAAATAAACTTTAATAAAAGTCTTTACCACAAACTGCTCTTGCTACAAGGCATAACAATTTCAGCATGTCGTCATGCCTTTTTGTCTGTATGTATTTTACATTATCTGTATACCTTCATCTTCTTTTGATGCATGGACAGTAGTTTTTATATTCTGTACTGTTTATGATGTATTTTGTATGTTATTGTATGTATGTAACAGATGCATTCTCAGGTTAGTTTGCTGCCTTCTTGGCCAGGCCTCCACTGAGATTATATCTCACTTGGTTTCAATCTGTTTACATGAAGGTTTAAACAAAATAATCATGGTAAAAAAAAACCTTGCAGCCAAGAGTTCCCTTTTAGAAAAAGTTAGAATACTTTGTCGGATCCCATGATCCAAAAAGTATGTTTTAATTCTAAAATGAACTGAAATCTGTTTTGTTCCAAAGGTTGGAAACAGTGATAGGCAAAAAAGCTCTTCTATAAAAAGGCTGCCTGAGTGCACACAGTCACTTCCTCTGACTTCAGACAATAATTCAGGGCATAGTACTGACACTAAGAGTTCATCATCACCTATCTATAGACAAAATGGTCGAAATTCAAACCTGAATCTTTCAACCATCACTTTAAATCTATTCCATCTCCGGTCAGCTAATGGCTGATGGAGTGACCGCATCATTAAACACAGAGCAGACCGCATCAGCTTAATACACCTTTTTAAGTCTAAATGGAAAAAGCTCAATCGATCCCTTACACCATATGTAACTTAATACCATGTGATTGGAACCTAATGACCTGAGACATGAATAGATCTCTCTGTATTTGAATATCTGCAAACTACACAAAAAACAAACCCCTGTAATACAGAGGATTGTGCTGCCCTGAACCCGTGTGAACATCATTTTTAGAACCACTTTTACAGCTCAGTTATTTACACATGCATGTAAACTGATGGCTACTACAGAAAGTGTATTCTTCAAGTACGGTGGAAGAAGTTGTTTCAGTTACATTATGTATTGACTAAATCCTCTATATTTCTTAATGAAATTATGCTTTTTACCCTGTTTAGAATATAAAAAGGGGTAAAACTAATACTTAAATAGGTGTATAGCAGCACACAGCAAAGTAATTTGGAAAAAAAGTGTTTTGGATCACCTATATTGTTGTAGTGCTGCACTTTTACACTTTAAAATGGATTTAGAGAAGATATGAAATACGACAAGATGTCAGCAACATTCAAATCTTCAATTTGTGTGACACAAAAACTTGTTGAAATATGTAATGAAGTCAAAATAAACACTGCCTGGACACCACAAGCTATTCAATAAACAATTTTTCATCTGTGATTTGGTAAGAAATGCATCAGTGAGAAGTTCTTATTTAAGCTCATTACTATTGCTGCAGCACGTCCAATCCCCTGCGCGGCGGCTGACAACACAATCACTTTCCCGTCGAGGCGGCCCATAGTGTGCCTTTCACTGCTGCTGTGAACAAAACAAACAAACGAAAAAAGGGTATTGTACAATAACAACAGGTTCATTTTGATGATAAAGCCTCTCCTTCTTATATTAAATATCTCCCATTGAGCATTCATTAGATATTCAAAAATGTGTTTATGAGAGATCATTTAAACTGAAAGTTTGCCGTAATGAATGATAAATACTCAATACAGCAAATTTATGTAAAATAACCAGTTTACTGTTGTAATGTCTGTGTATCTGTTCTGTTGTATTTGACTTACAGCTTCAAAGAAAAACTGTATCACATGAGCACATGTATTACTAAGCATTACAAAATCAATACAATGTCAAATTGTTGACCCCCTCACCATCCTCCCTGGCGAAAAATAACTGGGGGCCGACATTACTGTCTTTAGAGGCCCTGACACACCAAGCAGACTGTCAGCCGTCAATCAATGTTGGGCCACTGGTGAGTGTCTGTGTCCCTTGTCTTTGCAGTGTGTCACATAAAGTTGGCCCTCCTTGGCCTGGTCGGCCTTTTTTTAGCCAATCTAGCATGCTGAATCAGTGTTTTGATTTTCCGTTCAGTTCAGTGCATGAGAAGAGAAATGGAAGTGGAGAAAGTAAACAAAGGGCTAAACAGAAGAGGGAGTGAGATAAAAACAAACTTAATCTATCAAGTGCCCCAGGGATGATGTTTTTCTGTAGGCTAATGCGGAAGCTAATGTTGCCCTGGTTCATCAAAAAATGGGATTTTTCTATTGGATTTTGGATCACTGCAGAAAATAAGCTCTGCAACAATTTTTGATAGATACACATTTTATTCAGCACGATAATCTTCACAAATGAACACCACTTTCAGGATGTTTGAAGCCTAAATGCAAGTGCCAGGAGTAAAAAGCTAATGTTAGGCTGTAAACAAACTACATTACGGTCACATCGCCCTTGCTACAGGGCTGCAAAGCCGCGTTTGGCATTGCTCGATGTGGTGATGCGCTGTAGTCTCATTTAGCCACTTGCTAGTAACTGCCTTAAGACACCTTAAAGCCTTAGCATTTGTGAGTGGGGTATTTCATGATGTATTTTAGTCGTAAAAAAAATTTGAAAGTCTCTTCAGCTTGTGTCAACCCCAGACCTTTTCCAGGCATCAGTGGCCCCGTCTGGCCACCCTGGGGCCGACACTGAACTTACAGCAGAGATTACATGGTATAAGTATCACATCTTACATCTGAATTCATCAGGCAGCAGTGTTAATTACTGTGCACTTTACAGTGCTCTGTAACGGATAGTTACAAAGTCCCTTGGCCATAAATATTCATGTCAGTTTTATGACAAGCTCACTCACAATTACATGTAGCTGACAGTGACAGGCCTCGTGAGAAAATAATATTACAGAATATCTTGCCATAATAAACATTAGAGAATACAGTACAAAACTGTGCAGCCAGACCTTTTATGGCTGAAAGAGTTTTTTGACAGTGGTTGCATGCAACTTTCAATTTCCAACATTCCCCTGATTCTAACCTTCAACAAGTTACGGTAAACAAACATTCGCACTAATTACCATCAGAAGTGAACCAGAGGTGCACCGTCTCAAAGGTTGGCCTTGGTGAAGCTACAGCATAGTCACAGGGGAAACTACCTCAAGATTTCAAAGAAACAAATCCAAAGTTGTTTTGTTTTCATCAGTGCCATCACCAAACCAACAGTGGCGTGTGTGTATGTGTGTTAGCCTGTCCTTTTTGCAGTTTGTCTGGCAGTGTTTGCTCTCCTCAGCACTCACCAGCTGTCATTTGAAAGAAGTTAGTGAGAGATAGCTAGCTGTTTCACCCAGTGAGTCGTGATTTCACACACTCATTGCAGTTTTTTCCAGGTCTGCCTTTACTTTTCTCACTTAGCGAGGAAAAGATGGAGGGCTTACAACACCAGCAAAACTTTTCAATGCCACATGCCTTCTTTCTTCACACTTATTCTCAATTTGTATTCCTGGAATTGCATTTAATCTGACACACAGTGCTGTGATGTGTTTTGCCACATTTTGTTCAGTTCCCCTGCAATGTTCTTTTGAACAAAAATAGACTATATTATAGTTATTATAGCCTCTCAAGCAGGTGCAGACACATGCAGTGTGTTCAAATGCTGCTATGAACAGAAGATGTGAGGAAACAGTTGTCAGCTTTTGTCCACTTTATATGTATTTTTAAGTTGTACTGGTGTTTTAAACTAGATTCAGATTTATTTTCTCTGGACAACAAATGGGGATGGAGAGTATGAACACAGACCAAGATAGCAATACAAAGGTAAACAACCAGAATAGATCATTACCACAAACTGAGACATTCATAGAGGGGCAGAACATTACTCAGAAAAATGTCCTTGGTTCAACTGTCTGCAATAATGACAGACCGTGGAAAGGTGACTTGCAAAGTATTTTAGCCGCATTTCTTCATATTTTCGAAAATGTTCGAGTTTCTACATTCAAACAAAATGTAATAATCGGGTGTACGCCAATTAATTCCAACTAGTGCCTATTAAATAGCTAAAATAATCTGTACTGGGGTCAATGCATTAATGTAAATATGCCATTTTAAGCAATATTTATTTGTTAAGTCAAGCTTTCAGTCCAAATGAAAGCTTTATTGGTGCAAATATGAATTACAGCTGCAGTGTAATATTCCCAATATTGATAGCCTTAATATGTAATGTGATTCAAAAGCAAATATTTAGCAATTCAATAACCCTAAACTTCATTTTGAAATCACAACATACATATCTACTGATGCAACATGTGCTCCACGAAGTTCGTTTGAAACAGTGCAGGTGTAAGTGCACCCCCTTAGATATAACGGAAACAACCTATTTTGGCAAATTGGCACTACAAAAAGCATGCTTAATTAGACATTGCAGTTAATATTTTCTAATGTACCAACTGAAGTACAAAGAGCCATCACTGGATTAATGTGATGTTGAAGAAAAGTTTAAAACGTGATAATTCTCGGGCAAATTCTGTTATAAGGAGCGTCTTTCCCCCCTGTGGTGTTTATGCGAATTCAGGGATGTATGAACAACTGTGTTTAGCCATTGGTTTCAATATGAAGCTCAGAATAAGGGTGCAATCTTTTCAAGGGCGAGTCAATAGCAAATGTCAACTTACTTAATCGCAATAATATTTTAAGTTGGTTTAATGTTGATGAGGTGCACACGTGTTGCAGTGTCTTTCCTCTACTGCTGCACAAGACTGCACAATTCAAATGATCCTGAATGACATTTTCCTCGGACGCCTGCGGTGATTTCTTTGATTCAGATCGTTGCATAACACGTTTCTGCAACGTGCCTCACCAACTCTACACTTCACTTCTGCAGCAAAGAGGGAAAAAGCAACAGGTCGCTGAGCAAACTGTGTCAAACTTCACCGTGGAATTCGTGCAGCTACTATTCATAGACTGCAAAGTCAAACACAAACCTAAAAAACTTAATTTAGAAACTCACCCTCAGTTCAGGTCCGTGCCGGAACGTCTGAACGTCCAAGATCAGAAGGAGAAACTTATGTGACCCTCTGCTTGTAAAGCTATTGGCTGAAGACCCGGAAGTGTTCATGACAAAACTTTGTAATGTGAGACAAGATGAAATTGAGAGCAAGAGAGTTCAGCGTCCTTAATGTGAGAGCAGGTTTAGTTAAATATTAATGTTTTTTTCTGCGACTTTTTCTGAGACTTTTCTGTACTTTTCTGTATTGGATCATGTATTAAAAGCTGTTTTCTGAGGCACCTGTTTGCAGTAAATTAATTACAAAATAATTGTAACTGTAGGCTAATCAGTAATGGTTACTGAAAAAATATGGAATTAAATGTTGGTGATTACTCTTTTTTTCAGTAAAAAGTTAATGTGTGGAATATTACATTCATCCTGTTTCTTTGCATCTTTCAGCCATGCATGATCACCTTCTTTTGTCATAGCCGATTTCCAGACAAATATTAGCTTTATTGCCCAGTTTCAAACAATTTTAAAGAGGTAATTAAAAATAATAAAATGCAATGAGCACCTCTCATTACTTTGAGCAAGTAATTACTATAGTTAGCCTGTACAGTTCTTGTTTCATTTTTAACAGGGTAATCTTTAACCCTCCCAACACTGACACCTCACAGCCTTACATTTGTGTGTGTAATCAGCTAATAAAGCATGCAGGCGTTGGAAATTTACCTTTGAGAACTACTAAACATTTTTCAATGACCCAGTTTTATCATTGCTGAGAGTTAATATTTTGCAAAAATAATATTTTAACTGAGGTAGGCTATATAGCCTAAATGGCTGCATGTGTAAAATAAAAAATATATCCTTCTTTTTTAGGAATATTAGCTTTTTTAATCAAAGCTAAGGCTTTCGTTGCTTTTCATGATTCAGTGTGTGTTCTAATCTCAGTGCCAAATATTTTCCATTGCTGTCCTTCAAGTACACCGTGTTCAGTAAACCATTACCTGGGAGCTCAGTAGCTCGAGACTGAATACAAAAGCAGTCTGCCATCACTTTTTTCAATCATTCATTTCTCACTATAGACCTAACCACTTAATACTAATACTAATACATAAAAAAAAGAGAGAGAGAGCGAGAGAGAGAGCGAGAGAGCGAGAGAGAGAGAGAGAGAATAAAAGTAGAAGTATGCAGTACATCATGTAAGGGATGTTTGAACATTTCAACTGTATTAATTTCATGTGTTTCTTAATAGATTTCAAAAAGTCTGCACTCAAGCAACAAGAAACAATGTGACACAGACCCTTTATGATGTTTCTGTTAGCTTGTTAAAAATTAATAATAATGTAAAAAATGTCTCTACAGCATTTGTCATCTCTTTTGTCCTATTTCCTGTTGTTTTGTAGCCCCAGGGAGGGCCAGCCAACACTTTCCCCATTCAAAGCCCTTGCAAGCTATGCACGTATGTTTGGAGCCCAGAGGTTTTCTGCTTTCTGAGGAGCGATCCAATAAGGTCTCCCAGGCACACTGAAAATCTCATGCATTTCTTCAAAACAAATGATACATTCAGGCCTCAAATAACCACTGCAAATGACCAAGTAGGACCCTACACTAAAATTATAGTGCAGAAAGTAACTGATAACGCCCATTTAATGGGATAATCCAATTCAAAGCCTGTGGGTTTTTTTTTTTTGACACTCGATCTGCTGACTTACAATAAAAATGTGATAATGTTCTTTATAGTTTGTATTTTTGTACGATGACTGCAAATGTTTTTCTTTTTCTTTATATAATTTTGGGGAACTCCACCAGTTTTACACAGGGTCGGTTTACATGTCAGGATGAGTGGTACTCATTCAGACTGCTGGTTTAGACCAGTTAAAATTGTATGATATCATCAAGGTTATTTCAGCTAGAACCCATGAAGATTAGGTCGAGCCAAATACTCAGATGAAATGAGAATCCAGTACAAATACTGAAATTCATCTGAGTAAAATCTAGTGTCGTGTATAAAGTAAAAACTTCTGGTTTAGTGTCACCCCCTTAAGGAATAAACTTTGTTCATTCGAGTACAGAAACAAATGCAAATGATTTGGTTGATTGAACAGATACAGAATAAAATGTACTTGCTAATCTCTCATGAAGACAGAAACTCTGTGTTACAAACTGAGGATGTGGAGATTACAAAACATGGACATTTACAAGACCTGGATTGTAAAAAAAATTCACTCAAGGTTCACTTACTGTCTTTTATTCTAGAGCTTTAAGTTACCACTGTCTTCAAACTCCATCCTCTGATAAAGCAAGTAGACCTTGAGTTGATTTGTTTTTTGCCAGACTTTTTCCAAGATTGAGCTGTCATGCTCATGTTATTGTTGTATTATGGGATATGCAGGGTGGGGAAGGACTGATGGTCGGGGCTAAAATAAGCTCTGCCTCTGGTGCTTTTTAATATTCTTTTTCATAGTCTGTCGTGTGAGATATCTCTGGAAGCTTGATACTAAAACACCCTCAGGGGTTATCATGGTTTGAGCGGATAGACTGCAGATTCATAACAGAAAGCCTGTGCACAAACGGGTGATGTGAAGTTTGAAGGATGTGGGTTTTTACTCTAATGAATAATACTTTGGGTTTCATTATGGACACTTGGGACTGAAAGTCAGCATATCTCTGCTTTTGTTCATTCTTTGTGTCTCTAATGAAATGCAAAACTAAATCACTGCAGTATACGAATCAATGCATTTGTACAGAATCTACATCAGAAGTGACTTGTAGCGAACCTTTAACAACCTATTGATTGAGTTGGAGGAGAAAATTAAAGTGTTTCGCCCCACCAGGCTCAATTTACCTTTAATCCAAAACAATCTGTTAACACATTTTACAGGATTTATTTACTTGTTTCAACCAAATTAGTCAATCCATGTAGAGCCATTATTGTACATAAACAGTTTAAACTATGGTCTCTGTCTCTGGAGAGATCTTCAGTTTATGCTTCAACAATGGATCGAAGACTATTTGGTATCCACTTGTGCCTGAGAATAAAAATGAGGACAAGTGATTCTATACAGCATACAGGGAGAGTGATGGATAGATTGGACTTGTAGGTGTAACTATATCAGCATTATGCATATGTAATATGTCACAGTTTATAAGGTATCTGTATGAATATTGGTCTAAAAATTACACACAAAAGCAGCTATAAATAGCATCTGTAACATGAACAGTGGCCCCTATTAATATGGACAATTTTTGTGTTTTTTTTCTTGGTTTTGGCTATGATTTTTGTTTTACTGTTATTCCTTTTTCTTCTATTTTATTTTCAACTTCACTTTCAACTTTTTATTATTATAAACGTTTTGTTGTACATATGTTTTGTATTTCTAATGCTCTTTTCATTGACTGTAAATGGTGATGTTTGGGAAGTAATATCACCATTAAGATGTACTTGGTAGTGTTAAATAAGGACATAAAAGCACCAAAGTATGGGCAAAAGTCAGTCAGTCAGTCATTTTCTGTAACCACTTGTCCTCGTAAGGGTCGCCGGGGCGCTGGAGCCAATCCCAGCTGTCATCGGGCGGAAGGCAGGGTACTCCCTGGACAGGTCGCCAGACCATCGCAGGGCCGACACATATAGACAGACAACCATACATGCTCACAGTCACACCTAAGGGCAATTTAGAGTCACCAATCAACCTGAGCTGCATGTCTTTGGACTGTGGGAGGAAGCCGGAGACCCCGGAGGGAACCCACGCAGACACGGGGAGAACATGCAAACTCCATGGGCAAAAGTTAAAAAAAAAAAGAAAGAAAAAAGCAGCTATAAGAGTTATTACCTGTTGGTACTTCAATAGTTAAAATTACAGCTAACAAACAGGATTTCTTTTACTCTGACAGCAATTTGCCACATGTGAAAGTCTGACATCCTGCTTTAATTTATGTTTCATTATTACAATTACTGTTTAGTTGTACATATTTGAATACTTCTAGTGCTCTTTTCATTGACTGTAAATGGTCACATTTGGGAAGTAATATCATGATTGAAGATGCACTTAGTAGGCTTGAATAAGGGCATGAAAGACCAAACGTATGAGTAAAAGTTTAAGGATGACATCCTGCTGTTACTGTCATTTCCTATAGATGGTGCCGGCTGTCACAAGCAGAACAAGTCTGACCAAACAGTTCCTTCATGTGTTGATACAAACAGTTTCACAAAGTTCTGAATATCTAAAGACAGTATAGGAAGTAACCAACTCAAATGTGTATGTAGAGGAGGGTATGATATTTACAGTATATTTAACTATACAGACCCAGCGTTGACAAGTCTTAAATGTAAAGACTCATTGTGTTGCTCATAATTCTATTTTCTTTTTCTTTGCTCTTTTTGTTTTACACTTTTATCACAATGCAGTTTTGTTTTAAGGTTTTGGCAACAAAAACACAACTGCTGTTCTGTGGTAAATAGGTTTTGATTTGAAGGAGTTATCATTAGGCCTGGTAGGAGTTTCACTGGCATCAGACTATTCAAAACAGTCAATTCCCGTCACAACACAGTGACAGCAAAAATGGAAAGAGTCCAGACTGGCTTCTGCCAAATATAGTCTTTCTCTAAAAGATGCAGATATACTTCACACTCAATACATACCACTGTAAATATGCTCAGAGGGAGATTTTCAAAATTTATGATTCTGGAGATGATGCTTAAAGGTCAGCGAGTAGGATTTAGAGGACTATATTCTAGGGATGCACAATATTAGATTTTTGCCAGTATCCAATATGTAGATATATAACAACTCATTTGGCCATTAACTGATACCATTAATGATATATCCACTTCTTTTTCACGCCTAATTTAGTGATCATCAAACCTCTTCTGTAGTGGAATTAACATCATATCATGCATATGCTTATCGCAATGTCTCACCAGCAGATGGAGACATAAAATACAATGCTTTTCAATGTATATAATATTTATTCATTGGGCAAAATAAGAAACATACTTCAACTTAGGGCTGATGTTTTGTACATGTTCACTTTAAAAAAAGTATACACACACACACACACACACACACACACACACACACACACACACACACATACCTATAAAAGCTCAATACAGACAAACCAAACAGTTTCAGTTGGTTGTAATGTAGTAGTGGGTGTCCATTATTTTATTGGTTGTCTGTAAGTAGTTTTAATTAACAAGCACAGTGCGTAGAGGCTGAAATGAACATTTAATTAACATGGTCAGACACAAAAGCTTATTCATGTTGATCAATATTTGAGTCATATTGTCTACAAGCAAATTCAGCCCAAGTACATAAACATGAATGAAGCAGATTTTGTGAGCAAACCTCCAGCGACTAGGAAATTATTATGACTAGCAGGAAAAACAGAAGGGACATCACGGAAATGTATCCCTCATGTGTCACTCATACAATGAAATGTTCCTGTAATTAATTACACATATTGATAAAGTCACTTCAGAAGAGGACCTCATTGTCTTTCAGTGATGACTAAAATGCCCAAGAGGAAATCTTATTAAGACAAAAAGAAGATACCTTTTATAAGCAGAGTTAATAATTGTCTTTGGTAATTTACCTTTTTCTATGTTACAAATAAGATAATGCTTTTGTTCTGATTTCTGACTGTAAGAAGGCTGTTATAATGCAGGAAATAGATTTGTCCTGAGGAAAAATAATAGGACGAACCATTTACTGCAGTATCTTATCTTTGATTGCAGATTCATGATCAGAGTATATGGACACTACACCATTTCAATATGCTGGATTTAATCATGGTTTGACCTCTGGCAGGCGTTGCTACAGTATTACTGCTCAGGTCAGGCCCCTGAAGAATAGAAAACATTAACATTTTATCACACATGAGGAGGCTATTACCAGCACTGACATGAAGTACATAAATAGACTCCAGTACAACCAAGGGGTCTTTCTTGAAGGAACACGGATGATTTTCTTCTTTCTAAATCACAATTTGCTATTTAAACTGACACGTTGATTACAAAGTCCCACTGAGGAAAACATCGCTTCTTTCTCTAGTGAAGTGTAATTAGTCTTTTGACAATATGACTTTCAGCAAAGCCAATCTGAAATGTTTTTCATAAATCATCTTGAAAAAGAAGAGTAGCATCAGCATTCCAACAGGAAAACAGACATAATGCGTCGGGCTTTCATAGTCGTTTGTCAGAGAAATACTTTATGAAACAGAAACAAAATTTAAAACAAGGACTGAGGCTTGGGCTTTGAGCCAGATGAGGATGTATAATGTTTGGTTCATTTTCCTGCATCTGCAATGACCTTAAATACAGTTGTAGAATTTTAATAAATCCCTAATGCATGGGCTCTTATCTGCTGTCAGACATGATTATGAAAAGATCACCTGGGCTTCTGAAATTGAATCTCTCAGTTATTCAGTTAGTTTCACACATAAATGAGCATTAGTAATGTAGGACCTGCATGAATTTTTCTGGAATTTCACACCATCAGACTTGTGTCCCTCTGCACAGTCTTGTCTTTGTTATTTGTTATGTTTACCTCAAACACAACAAGCTTGAGAACAACACCTGACATAATCAGCTGAAAAAACTGATAACATGTCAGCTAACAGTTTCCTGTTTAACAATCAAGCAGACCAGGAGAAACTTTATAGCCACATGGAGCAATGTTTCTGGTGACCAGATTAATGAATTCAATATTCACTTCCCTTTTTCATTTCCACCATATCCTAGCCACTTAACCCTTTGAAACCTGGAATGACATTACTTTCTTTGTGCTGCTTTCAGACACATTTTCTATCTAAACCTTTGAACTTGAGGAAAATGCTTTGATTTCTTTCATAAGCATGGGAAAAGACTATGAGCAACATGGTAATAACATTATTTCATAAACTGCATGACATGAGTAGATTTAGAAAATAATTTCTAAAAAGCTACAGAAAATGTCATACTCATATTTAATTTTATGTTTTAAAATTGTTATAATTGTTAAGCACTTCTGTACAAGTCATTTCTATTTATTATTATGCTTAGAATTATGTTTTAACTTAATTTAATAATTATTATTACTAGACTGATACTATTTCAAGGTGATTTTCTTGTTCCTTTTACTAAATTTGTCTGGTCTTATTTTGTTGCTGATTGCCTTCTTCCCATGTTTTTTAAAGGAAATCAAGCCAATTTTCTCAGGTTACAAACGGTTAATGCTCTTCTCACCATGTACAGCAGCTAGTCAATAACTTTCCACATGAGCCGTTTGGAGCTGGGCAGGTAGTGTGCAGTGTGTGGGTTTTTATATTCTCTTTTTACTGAAAATAGATGCTTGCTGTGGCACTAAATTACAATAATGACAGCAGTGAGAGTGAACTGAAACAGCAAAGGTGTGGGCCGAGCTGCAGTAAACCGCAGAGTCAGGGTCAGAGTCATTGATGGCAACAGAGAAAATTCACTTGCAAGGACGTGCCCCTTGCAGGTGCATTTTCTCTGTTGCCACCAAGTCAGCATTATGCATTACCTGCTTGCAAAACAAACCGCCATTCAAAATCTTTTATCCCTTTGGCAGTCAGACTACTAAATTCCCTGTGAGTGCTATACACCTACACTGTTTTCTTACCCCTTTACCTAAGCTCCTGGTGCACTTGCCTAATTGTATATTGTTAAAGCTCCTATGTGTGTTCCTTGTGTGAGTTTGTTTTGTAGTTTGTTGACATGCTGCTCTAAACTAGTGGGATTAATAATCAGTTGTGAGTTTAATATGCTGTTGTGTTATGCAAGCACACTGCCTTTCAGTATAGTATGGTATAGCTTTATTAGTATGGGAAACATATATTTACATTGCCAAAGAAAGGTAGGTAAAGGTAGGTAAAGATCTACTTAAAGCTCCCAGCAACTTGTGCAACATTTCATTCTAACAGAGCTGTCAAATCACCATTACAAATAATAAGACACAAACACATCCATCACTGATGATTGTGATCTGCATGATTGGCAGTCAATCTACTCTCAGGTTGGGACAATCAGAGCAGAGCTGAAGATCCTGTCTGATACTCACACATGCTATACATATTTTATATTTGCAATTTTTATTTTGTGCAATTTGATGATTAATGGAAACCTGCACAATAACACAAACAACTATGATCAGTTTCTGCTAAAAAGCTTAATGTCTAGAAAACAAAATAATCTTACCTCATATAACAAGTTTGTTTTGATCTCATGCCCTCTTGACTTCATTTGGTTGTTTTCTTTCCTCACTTCTGCTTCTCTTATCGTGCACTGAGCTGAACTGCCAATTAGAGGGATTACATGCACAGATGGAGTCCATTGTCTCAGACACAGTTTTTCATGCTTAATTGACAAAAGAAGGGACAAGGGCTGCCCACTGCAAACAGTGCTGGAAACAGTACAAGATGTAACAAGATAACAATTGATAATTCCCTTTACATGGGCTGATAGCGCTTAAAACAGGTGTCATATATGACTCAAATTGCTGTTGCTGTTTCTCTTAGGCCTCCTGCATAGACCTGATGCACAATTTGATATACTATGTCAGCCCTCAAGTATCATAGTTGTTGAGTGTGGTGTCACAACTCTGCCAAAAATATGTATTGCACCAAGGGTGGTAACTATTTTGTCTCATCTCATTACTGGACTAACGTACATTAATGCTGTCGATATATGCAAGAATGATCATTTTGTAGTAAATACTGACATACATATCTACATACTCGAGGTTTTATTATGTCTGTTTTAGTCAGTTTCACTTACAGTATATAGACCTGAGACTTTCTATTTTAGATTAGTTCAACTGTCAAAAGGTTTTTAGAGAGGACAGATTATGTAAGAGGCAACATGGCTGATGGCTCACTGTCTTGTCAAGGGACCCAGCAAGCGGCCTTGGACAGGAAAGTGATGCTGATTGCTATATATTTGCTGGAAAATCCCATCAACACGTTCCAATTTGCCAGAGTTGGATTCTATCATTGCAGGAATATGACAACTCTGAGTAAAGACTGATTGTTTCTATTTCTCCTGTTACTGAAAACTGCCAGTCAAACATCACATAGCCACTGTTTACACTGGGCTTATTTCAAGCAGTGCCTGACCATTTGGAACGTGAGAAATGTGGATTTTGATTCCAGCTTTGAAAATGTCACTCAGCCAGAGCAGAAATACTGTACGTCAACAACTTTGATAAACAAACGTCATATCTGTTGTTCTGGGCCTTCATTTCTTTATTTTCCTCAGACTGCTATCTGAAAAGCTATCTCATAAGCAACACTGGTATCTGATCCAAGGCTGTGATAACAGATAGGACGTTTAGAGGCAGTGACAGCTGGAGGTCAGTGAGACGAGCCCCTGACTATATGAATCCTGTGAATAGTTTGTTGGAATAAAAAACACTTTCTCATCTCAAGACGTTGCATTTTGCAGCTTTATAAGTGGACCTCTGTGTCTACATATTACACTCTAGGTGTCCTTCTGCTGTTTACACTCTGGGATGCTGGTACTGTGATGTCAACAAATGCACATGGTGGGATGATGCAGGATGTGGTGTCTGTGTGAATGATATTAGACGGATTGTGATAACCAGGCAGACAGTTAACTGACTGTTTGCCTATGAGAGAGACTTTGGCGATGGCCGCAACAGAAAGTTTGCTGATCTAGCTGGGAGTCGGGACAGTCCATGATGAGATGCCTGGCTGATAAAAGATTGCATGCTGGTATCGTTTGACTGGAGATGTTTCAGTACTACTGGATTATTTTGGGAAGTACCTCACTTTGAAACCTGGAGAGACATCACTTCCTGTCATGCTTTCAAACTGATGCAAATTTCTTTCAAAACATGAGAAAAGGACAATAAGCAGCTTGGTAGGAAATGTTCAACAAACTGCAAGAAAATAGTAGATTTAGACATTTATTTTTTGAAAACTAGGAACAATGACTAGGGAAAAACTATATTGATCATAATCACAATTATATGTTTCAAATTATTATTATACATTTTAAGCATTTTTTCCAGTTTTTGTTTGTTTGTTTTTGACTTCCTTTTTTGTCAGGAAATTTTCTTGTACTTTTCATTAATTTCTTGCTAATTTTGGGTCTTTTTGTCTTTAAAGGTATTGAGTACTCCTCTTAACAGCAGATCTAAAGATCCTCAATTAATATATCTTTTGTTTAATCTTCACAAATATAAAAACTACAATTTGTGGATTTATGGGAAGTTAGGTGCTGTAAAATAACCTCTCTTACAATATGCTGGGGTATTGATCAAAGAAAATTTCCTTCCCCATTTATTTCTGTTGGGGACAGAGCTGGATGGATCTGTTGCCAGTTGCTAACTGACCCTGCCTTGTTAGTTTTACAGATCGACTGCGTGCCGCTGAGCTTCACTGAGTTACTGTTTGACTTGTGGAATGCTGTTATAGTTCGCTAACCACATTCACTCCTGCAGTTTTGCTGACAGCCATGCGCACACTCATGCTCATGTCCTTTCTCCTCAGCACTTGAGTAAAATGATAAAAATGTTCAGGTTGACTGTGTTCTCTGACTGCAGCCCTACTTGAGTGACGAACATTACAAGGCAGCTGTGTTGTAGTCAGTACACAGATGGAGAGTTAATTTTAGGACGATTGCTTCCCGTCGAAATATGAGGCTTGGCATGTGGTACTCATAAAGTGAGAATTTTCAATTAGAACAAATAATTATAGATCAAGCATGTTTTTCACATGTTCCAATGATGGTTCTTATTTCGAATAAGCGACAGCCCTCCTTAACAGACTGCTGTCGCTATGACGCTGTCAGGCACAGACATGCTGGGTTGAATTATAAACTGCTGATTTTAACACAGTGACATGAGACCATCTCATCTAGCTCTCAGCAAGAAATCAAATAAATGTATTTCCCTAAATATCAAACTATTCTTTAGTGTCTTACTGGCACGTTGGAAAATATGTATCTGGGAAAGAACTGGAAAAAATATACCCTCATCCTTGCAGCAGTTCCAACAGCTCTTTAAAAAAATTTCAAATGCAACATTTTTGATTTTGCTTTGATTTTTCACAGATTACAAATACAGAAACTACAAATCTAAGATTTTGTTATGCATACAATTGATAATTTTCTCTCAAATTTTGGTCACAAATTAAATTGTTAATTTGTACTTTAACATGTACTTTAACATCTACATTGTTAAAGTACATGTCAGTGAACGCTTCTTGTTTTCCAAGATAATCCAACCACCTGGCTGGTGTGGCATATACAGATGGATAGTCACAATAAAAGTCCGCTCTAACATGTGCAGTTTCATGACACAACAAAATGCCACAGATGTCACAAGTTTTTAGGTAGTGCGCCGTTGGCATGTTGGCTGCTGGCCACTGGAATGTCGACCAAAGCTGTTGGTCGTAAACTGAATGTTCACGTCATCCACTTAAGAATAAATTCCTGATAAACCTGTTGCATGAATGCAAAATGATGTCATAACCTATTGTGACCTGTAGGACAATCACAGCCTCATGAGACTTTATGATCAAAAACTAGAGACCTTGGGCATTCAGAGGATGGATGGCTTTCCTGATAAAGTCCATCTTTGCCTGAATAAGTAGAGATACTTGTTCTTTTTTTGGCCCACCGCGATGCACTAAAAAGGTGGTAAAAATGTTTCTCTTTGGGGAAAGAATGACAAAAACCAATCAAGTGTTCTGATTTCATTGAAAAATGCATGTAATTGTTTCTAAAGGAGACATTTTTGTGATCAATTAATTAACCATAAAAGCCTGACATTTTAAGTATGATACAAAATAATTTCCATACCTGTAAATATTTCTTACATTTTATCAAAAAGGACCATAACACAAAAAAATGTGATATTTCTACTGAGTCCATAAAAAACTTAAACCTATATAAAATGGGAGCAAAAACAAAAGTGTTGCATTAACACTTTTTATTCAGTGTAATTAATAACCAATGTACAATACAATTGTTCCAACTTTCCTCTGTGAATCGTTTGGCTGCCTTGATCTCTTTCCATAACATTTCCCTCTGGGCTTTGAGGCCAAAATAGTCGAGGTAGCTCCAGGTTTGACACTTGATGACTTCTGTGTCATTTAACAATAACATTTGTGTTTGACTCACTCTAGCTTGACACATTTAGATCTGAGTGAGTGCGGAAAACAGTTTTGCCCCACTCTTATAGAGACATATACACTCCCACAAAAACAAAAAAAAAAAAAAAAAAGAAATGGAAAACTTCCAAAATAGCTTGGCAGATCTTTTTTCAGTTTATCCTCTACACAGGCAGATAACTTCTCTTCTTTCTCTGAAGACCTCTGTGAAAAAAATCAATCTGCTATACTCAGACATCTATTCATCACACTGATTTCAATCACTTAGATACCTGTTGTGATTTATGTTGCCACGCTTAGCTCTAAATGTGAGAAATCAGAAAAGGATCCTGGGCTTCATCGAGTGATGTATCACGCAGTGCAAAAAAAAAAAGAAGAACAAACTCTACTTTGTATTTTCTAATAAAAAAATAAAACAAAAACAATTTTTGCCAGTGGAAATGATGTTAATGCTTTCAGAGATGCATAAACTAAACACAAAGAGCACAACAGTTATTGTGATAAACTGCCTAGCTTTTTAAACCACTAGTTATCAGTACTTCCAAATGAATATGAATGATATTTTTTCTTGTTATAAATTTGTGGCACACAGACTTCACCAAGGCACCAGAAAAAACAATTCATAATCTGCCAAAGAACGTAGACCAAAACACTCAATCAATTTTCCAAAAGGGGAACAAATGACGATGAAGACTTGAAAACAAATGGGCAGATTTGAATGCAGTAGATCAGTGATACTCAACTTACGACCCGCATGCCAAATCTGGCCCCAGATAGAGTGATGAGCGGCCCCTGAACCATTTTCTAATTCACAATTAAAACAAACACTGGGAAATGTTTGTTTACTTATTCTTCTTTATATTGAAATTCTATTTATATATTCTAGTGATATCATATGTCTATTAATAAAAAAGCCCATTGAAGAGGATATTTTTACTTGAATAATTTATGTTAATTTTGCTGTTGATACTGCTGCTTTTACTTAAGTGTAATCTTAAATGTTAGATCAAAAAGACAAAAGTGCTTCCACAGGTTAAAGGACTAAATGTTAGATTTTTTCAGACAGCAGAGATTAAAACATTAAAAAAAGAAAAGAATCAGAGGAGAGCACTGGTGAACATGATCAATGTGTAAGAAATCATGCTACAATAATGTCATTATCTATTATTGTAAATTTGTGATTTAGTGCTATGAAAATAAAAAATGGACTGAACTTAAAAGTGACCATGTTTAAGACTTTGCTCCAAAAGTCCAGCTGGCTTCACTACAAAATAATAAAAAAAGTTCCCAGGTGGAGAGCGACCCTTAATCTCTCCAAGAGAATGAAAAGAGGATTTAACATCAGTGCAGTCTGGCCTACTTGAACATTCACAGGAGAAGCACATGATTTATCCTGCGTATTGAAATGAACAAAGAATGCAGTAAAAAAAAAAAAGTCACATAAAATTCAGGCAATAAAAGATGAAATATTGCTGAATAATGGATGATACAAAAAGTAAGAATATAGCTGTGGCATAAAGTTGCTAATGTATACTTAAAAATTACTGAATTACTTTTATATTTGCTACTGAATAACACCCTTAGATCTTTTAAGATTCAGACTGTCCAGACAGCAAGATCATAAGAATTTGAGGTGTTAAAGTCACCATTTTTAAAAATAAATAAATAAATAATGTATTTTTTATTGTTTTTGCAAAAGGTCTTAGCTTGTTCCTGTAATTATGGTAGATTGTTTGGCAGTGATGAAACAATACATTTTTTCTCTTTTTTTGGTACTAACCTTCTTCACCAATACTAATGCAGAAGCTAAAATGAAGGGCTTTGTGGGACAGAAGGCAGGTCTGACCTCATAAATAACTTATAGATAAAATATGCATTGTAATTTTTAATCTTTCAGACATTTTAGTTTTGTTTGTGGTTCAAAACAGCATTTGTTTCTGTTTGACATGATGCCAGTGGAATCAGAATCTGAGCAAGGAGAGGATTTTATTTAATGTTTCTTATAGACCTTCACCCAAAACAACACTGGGGTCCCCACCCAAACCCCCACCCCTCTGGCTACAGCCTCAAAGGCCCCAGTCATTTTAACATCCCTGAATGAAAAAGGATGATGAGGCATAATATTAATAAATCTTAATTAGCAGCTTTAATATAATAATACAATATAAAAATTGATAAATAACCATTTACAAGTTGTTCTTCTTATATATTATATAAATATTTCAGGTAGTATCAGAGCTGAGTTCACCAACTGGACGTACGACTGCACACAATGCACTTTAAACCTGCTGCTGCCATTTATTTATTGATATGTGAGACTTACTTGGTATTATCATTACTATTATTATTTATGCTTAGAGGCATTTTTCAGTTTTACCTAATCATTATTTGTGGTTTTACCTTATTTTTATCTTGTCTCAATGTTTTATTGTAGCTTTTATTTAACATTTTATTATTTTTGTAGACAGCTGTCAGCCCGAGAGGAACCAAACATAATTTTGATGAACCCTGGATCTACTGGATGGAGGATGAGAGGATTGTGCAGGAATACCTGAGGTGGCTTGCGGTTGTTGACTTCATGGACGTGGAGTTTCTTCATCTCCTGTTGGGTGCGCTGGATGGGATGGATGATGATGGTGACAATGTTGCGGGTTCTAAAGTTACTGCTGTGGTTTTAGGCAGTCAATGTAATGAACCTGGGAATTTGAGTCTGGATCAGAAATAAAAGAAAAAAAGAAAATGAAAATTTTGACATTCAACGTTAACATTCTGTTACTGGTTCAGGTACTGTTTAACACTAATATTAAGGATATTGTAGGAGCCATTTGACCTGATTTGGTTAATTTGTTATTTCTCTATATATTACCATCTGGTGGACATTTTTAAACTGCTTTATTAATTAATAGATCAATGCCTCATGTCACATGTAAAATATCTTTAACCTGGTGTCTTTGTGGAGGAGATAAGTTATGTCACTACAACATGAATGTTAATAAATGCAGCAATAACAACAAAATATCACAACAACACAAACATCCTGGCAATAGACACAACAGTGCTCACTAAATTCAAACATGACTTGAGAGAACGAATCTCGTTATATTGGGCAAACAAACTGAGCATGTTGTTTTAACAGCAGCAGGAAGTTGGCTGTAACCTCCTGATGATTGACTTTGGCCAGTTATCTCTTTTGGTATGTGTGCAGTACCACTAAAATACTGCTGCATTGCAGCTTAAAAACACAGAGACAAATTTTACAAAATAAAACCATGTCATGCCGTTGGCATCACAAAAAACGAACACATAGTTGAGGCTGTCTGCATTCTCCACAATTTCACATCCATATATTAAATGTTCCAGTCTGTGGAGCTTTACACAGCACTGGGAAAAAAGGAGCCGTCACGAATGGTGAATTCAGGCAACAGAGGGAGAAGGACATGAATGCAGTTTAATACACACGCGCGCGCACACACACACGGCAAGCATGTAGGATGAAGGGAAATTTGCACCCTCCCTCTCACCCAATGTCAGCTATGCTCCAGCGCCCTGCAACCCTACACAAATAAGTGGTTACAGATAATGGATGGATGATATAAGAAATCAAATAAAATTGAAATCTTAAGTCCTATTATTAGTCATTTTAAATGTATGTGTGCAACTCTGCCCTGGTCAGTGCATGATTGATCTGGACTAAGTAGCAACCTCAGAGGCTGAAAAATGAAGCCAAATGCAGAAGTGCCAAAAACAGCAGTTCATCGATCATCGAATGTGAGGCATTACTACAGTTTATGAGTCAGATCCACCCCTCGCTCCTCAAGAGCTCCACCCTCTCGTCCAAATATGGTCACTTCTGGCCAAAAAGAAAAAAAGAAACAAGATGGCTATGACCTAAATGCCAAACCTGAGGCTTAAAAACGGCATATCTTCACCTGCACACACCTGCGGTGTGTTTGCATGCTTGAGACAGAGAGAGAAATAAAAGCTGTATTGGCAAACAGCTTTGAGTGACATTAATTCTGTTTTTTAGGTCAGCAAAACATCACTCATTTCACATTTGAGCAGTTTCTGAGCTCCACACAATTCCATTATGAAACTGCAGTAAATGTCATTCACAAAGCCCATTTATCACTGAGGTTTTGTGTTGATTCCTTGCTGAGAAGTCCATTGCTTATGAATAGCCTTTGATGTTGCAAAATAATTGCAGTTTCTTCATTAAACATTCCTGTCACTACTGACAGAAAGCTTCTCCTCAGTGGCACAAACTAATGCTATAGGCATGTCTGCATTACTTCAAGTCTAACTTGCTAATGAATGAATGTGACAATCACACTTTAAAGGCAGCACCCTGGGAGGAGCAGCGGTCCATATTTGGAAACCTTCCTGCAGAGAGATGACTAACCATTGTCTTCGGTTCGTGGAACATATAGATGAAAAGAGTGAAACAGAAAGTTGAGAGGTGGCATTTCTTCGAGTTGATTCCAAGGCCAACAACACAACTAGCACCAGTTTCATTAAAGAAAAGCATGTCTCACTATTCAAATACTTATATCTCACATAGCTACTCAAAAATATCCATATCATGTTTTATTATGAAATAATGGCAATTGACCTTTAAATATGTCAAGTCAAGTCAAGTCAGTTTTATTTATAAAGCCCATTATCACCAATCAAAATTAGCCTCAGAGGGCTTTACAGCATATCACATCTCTCTGTCCTTGGACCCTCGCAGTGGAGAAGTATTTAATAAAATAATAAATCCCATGAAGTTATACTGTATATTCTTTGAAGACAGTAACTGTATTCACAATATCGCCAGCTTTAAACTATAACTATTTTGTATTCTAATGATGTAACTTTATAGTTTGTTTTCTACACCCTAGACCTGATCCTGGCACGTGTAGGCAGAACTCTACTTTTTTGCTCGGTATAACAGACACTGATTTAACTAATTTATTACTGCAACTGACTTCTGTTTACCACTGATTGGAAATCCACATAAAATATGGAAATTCTTCTCTTTAGGTTTGCTGAGTGTTCAGTGATGTTCATCAGCCTCTCAAGTAAAACTGGTCTGCCCACTACCTGATCAGAATTTGATAAATTGATTTAATGTCCCTGCATGGATATGAGTTCTTTAAACATATGTGCAAAACTTTTTATTCATATTATGAATCTATGATTTAATGGCAGATACAATTAGAGTATACTGAACATGCTGACTCATTAGAATAATATCTTCATATCAAAACATAAAGGAAAATAAAAAGAGCTGTGAGCTGTGTTGCTGGCACTTTGGCAGTAGTCAGATATTGACTCAGTTTTGAAATCTGTGTTGGGTTTGATAAAAAACTGTGGTGAGTAAAAAGAAATAGAACAAAATCCCCACAGCACTGCAAACACAGCTACAGCTGTGTTACACGCTCCCCTTTTTAAATGCCTTTGTATTTGTGGATATACTTTCGAAGAAAGTGGCATAAAAAAAGCTGGTGGAAACAATGTGGTACAAGTGACTACAGCCTCATTCTCACTCCACAAAAAACCTGCTGATGTCCTCTAACACCTGGCTTTTTAATGCATTGGAAATTTTACAAGTGGCAAGTCAAATGTCTGCAGTAGACACGGCTATTCATTGCCTGCAGCTCCGGCATTAATGGGAACACAACTCCCGGTGAACGCACTAATTTAAAGCTCCTTAACCGGTGAGATGCAATGATGCTTTGTCACTAATTACCATCTGTCTCCTCCCAAGCAACACAAAAACATTATTCAAAGTTTGTTTGCTCTGAGTTTGAAAGAGAGACTGCGTAAGTAAGAGATAAATAAAGAAGAATAACCACTGAAAATTTTCAAAGACCTCTGTTCCTGCTGCTGTCTACTGTTTACCTGTTCCCCAGCCTGTCTGTGACGTCACACGGACACACCGACAAAACAACCCACACAGGCACACAAACTGACAGAAAGGCAGACTCGTCTGTTGCAGCTCTGTGTTCACAGGCAATGGGAACGCAGTCTGTCATCTATATTTGGCAGCTTAACCTGTGTTTGAAAAACTTGTGTGGATGCGTTAATTTTGGTGTGAAAAGGATATAGCGTGCAAGCTGTCATGCGTCAACCGTCTGACTCATCCACTCAGAAGCACTGGATAGATCAATAGGAAACATAGATGTGACTTTGGTCTCCATGCCAGCAGTTGCAATTATACCTGAAAGATTTTCTGAATGATGACTGTGGAGCCAGTGACATCAACAGCTTAAGAAACATGTGAAATATGCCCCTCAACACTCAACAGCATTTCCTGGCTTTATACTTGAGTACCGGCACAATGATTGCTTTTGAAAGCATGTCTGCTCATTAATCTGTCATTTGAATCCTGAATCGATGGCAAAGAGAGGTGTCTGAGACATGATAAAAATGTTGGAGACAAATCGCTGTTTACTGTCAGGCCTCCAGTAGTGATGAATCCTGCGGTCAGGTGAAGAGTGTGGTAGAGAGTGGGCATCATTTCTCTTATTGTACTCTAAAAGGTGCCCATTTTGAACGGTGTGCTGTAGACATATGGGTGCACACTTTTCTTAGTTTTTGCAGTTTCATTCCTCTCAAGGAGAAAAATACTTGTGATGGTGATCTTGTAAAACAATCATTAAAGAAGTTCGCAATGGATTTTTGCTTTATGGCACTCGGCCAAAATGTCATTCAAAATGCATTTACCTGGCTTCTGGCAGCGAGTGCTGTAGACGTTTGCAGCCAAAAAACTTTAAAGCAGAAGCAGCATAAATGCAAAGAAGTTTAAAGAGCATGTAATGAAATTGGTCTCAGAATTGTTCAGTTAAGAGAACAAGAATGAATTTTTAAGGAAGCGCAGCTCTGTAAAACTGTGGAAACTGAAGCCTTGATACCAATCAATTCCAATGCAGTGTTGTTGCCATCAGAAGCTGTACACATACAGTATTATCAAGATTGATACATGAAGTATGTAAGAGCATGCAGATACCCTGAAAAATGCATTTGTGTATGTCATCCCTCTCCCAAATAATGTGGAGAAAATTATATAACCAAGTGCTGATATCATAAAATGAACAATTGCAGCTTAAAGAGATTTATTTTTTCATTTCTTTCCAGCAAGTCACATTAACTACAAACATTAATAATACATTAAAAACATAAAAATTAATGTGGAGTACACCTTGCTCCAGAGGAGCCTTACTGAGTTTGTGCTCTTCATGCATTTATACAACATAACGAGGTCAGGGGCATTCTTGAAAGGCTTTGGGATGAAACAGTGTCCCAGTTAACATAACCTAAAGTGGTCTTAACTGTGATCTGTTATCTTAGGTGAGAAGATCCCCATCAGTCAAGACACACCGAAACACTCCCAACTCATAAACTATCAATGCTCAGTCCATTACCCCTATACATCAAAATATAATGCCTTAGGGATCCCTTCAGCATGAGTTTTCAGCCTGTTCTCATTCCAAACTCGTGAAATACCGCCGCTTTGACTGTGCTTTTGGCATAAGATGGTGAAGCCAAAAGCCACATTTCATGTCTGCATAAAATGCAGCAGCACAGCATCAGTTGAGAAGATTGCCAGACAGAACTGGTCAGGGTGTTAATATACACCAGTGGATGGCCAGACAGCATCTGCCACATCTGCATGATATGCACACAGGTGGCGTCACCTCAGAATGCGGCCTGGCAAAACCTGTCACGTCCGCATGAGTTACAACGCCATTAAAGCAACATTCATCCCATTTATTCATCCCAACACATCACCATCACCCTATCACATGGTGCCACTCTGTCAGTGACCTTCCGTGTCTAGTTATGACGTTCTGGGTATCCTTCTGAGTCAGCTGTTTGCGCTCCAGGATGCTGTTATGGTGATGTCAACAAATGCACATGGTGGGATGAAACAGGACAATCCTTATGTTTATGTAATGGTGCAGACTGTCACAATGGTTGGGATTAGGCAACAAAGTCACCTACAGTTAGACAAAATTCATAAATGTCATAATTCTGTAAAATAAATTTATGTAATTATAATCATTAGAAGTATAATTTTCCATTGCTGTTTTTCTTTTTTTTTCCCCCTAAACATTTCCCCTTTTCACCTGACTTTTTCAAAAATTATTTTCTAAATGTTTGTTATTTTTTATGCAATTTGTGGAACATTTCTTTCCAAGTTACTCTTTATTGGCCATGTTTTTTTTTTTTTTTAATAAATCAAATCAATTTGCTTTGGATTCAAAGGTTAAAATACTTAATAAAAGGCATCTGAATGCAGGACAAGAAAACTGATTTTGATTGAGGTTTCATAATGAATGTATTTGCATAGCTGCTAAAGAATCACAATGACTGTTACTGCAAAATGTGCAGACAATTCACTGGTTTTCTCGGGATAGATTAAAACTATTTACTGAAAGAGTCAACAGTAAACAAGACAGAGTATGAACCTAGGGTGTTCTGCGTAAAAGTCCTTGCACTTTTTATGCTCACCATTTCCCCCAAACACCCACCTCTGATTTCTCTGCAGTACAAGAACATAAAACTTTGGGAAAAATGATTCTGCAGAACATAATCCAGGAAGCAATATACGTTACATCCAAAATGTAATAGAGAAAACAATTTAGCTGTATACAACATATGTTTTTGGGGACTGGTTTGACAACACGCATCCACTCCCAGACATTAGAAACCCTCCCATACACATTCCATACAGCATCCTCAGCTTATTGATAACCAACTCATGGATCCGTATTCTCACTCGTATTCCACTTCTCCAGCACTTTCGGGATTCACAGAGAAAATTAAAGAGCTGGCATTAAATTAACCACCAGCCCAGTTCCCTCTACATTTCATTTTAAACACTCCATGTACCTCACTCAGCCCAACAATTCATCTCGACAACTCACCACTGCTCTTTGCCTCCTCATCCTCCCCCAGTTCCCCCAGCCCCGCTATATATAGTCTACCTCCTCTCCAACCTTTCATCCATTATGCTGTGCACGACCTGCACCACGAGCCCTGCTAATAATGAAGATGACAGAGAGAAAGAGCAGCTCTCTTTTGCTCGGGCAGGCGAGACTGATGAGGTCAACAAGGCCAAGAAAAGTTCCCCTCATGCTGGCAGCTACTTGCTTTCTAACTGACATTTGGTCAGAGCTAAACAATTGAGAAGCTAGAGAATCGTCGGATGTTATGTATGAACTTCGACTCTAACCGCACACATAAAATTTAGAATAAGGAAAGTAATAGAGGCGCCTCTCTTTCTATTCATTGAAAAGATGCAGATTCTCATCTATTATCATCAAAATCTGAATATTGTGCTGATTTCACCTGTGACATGGCAAACCTTCAATCACTTAGATTGATTTTGACTCTTCAATCATCGTTGATAAATTTCATACAGATTGTTAAACTTTGACACTCTGTGCTGCATTCTGAATACTGTTTGACTGACTCAACATATGACACCTTAAAGGACTCCCTGAGGATTTAATGTGTTTAAATGTCTTAATATCTCTGTGATTAAAGTGATTGCTGTCTCGTCTTTTCTTGTGTTTGTGAGGACAGCGAGGACACCAGTCAAGCAGATATTTTCTCCCTCACTGTGGTCTCTGTCAGTAACCTTGTAATTAATGTCAATTCCAAAATCAAAAGAATGGTTCATGATGCTGTTCGTCCAAAAAGGACTCAAACAATTTCTGCAAAAAAAAAAAAAAAAAATGCTTATAATATTGTATTATTCTGCTTTAGTAATATTAATTGGCAGCAGACATTTCTGTCTTTAGGCTGTACCGGGCTGAGTTTTAAAGCTACAGTGATGATACTGGTGTCAGATGAAACTACAAGACCCGAAGAATCCAGTGGTACCAATGATACATTCTGTTCTGCTAAGTTCTCAGGAAAGTTGGTAAACAATGCTCCAAAGTTAGGCTTAATTTTGGCGATGGAGAAACGATGAAAGTGGGCTCTGTGCCCAAAACTGTTAAAAACTGCAAAATAATGGAATTGAAAGCATGTGATTCAAAATGCATTTAATTGCAATTAACTTCTGAAATTCTGAGAATAATCATAATTTAAAAAATGTGTTGTTTGACAGCTCTACTTCCACATGTAAACACCATATTGGTTAAAATTCCCTATAATAAAAAATGTCTGAGAGCCAAGCACAAAACTCTGTGTACTTTATGACATTAGCAGGACTTTACATCTACATTTTCAGGTATGAGAAGTGAAAGACAAGTTTCAGATACATCAAAGTCTGTGATGATTTCTTTCTAAACACATTATACATGCCACAAATACTTGCTGAAATCATTTGAAAAGAGAATACAGTACTGCATTGTGGAGTAAAACCATTTAAGTTATTCTTTTTTTAATTTTGTGTCCAGTGTTATTTGGGTGCCTGAAATCATGGCTCGCTGATGCACTGGAGCCACCATAAAACCTCTCCCACTATATATAAACTAACCTTAGAGCTTGTAGCCTCAGTGTTGTCTGGTTCATCCCCTGTGTGAGTGATGTCTTGTGCTAAAGAGTTAGCTGCTGAACTAAAGTCTTTTACTTTACAGAGGCTCGGTCTTTGTGTCAGCTCCTTTAGCGGACACACCTCCAGTGTTTCAGAGCGGAGAGTGCTGCCCATTTGTTTAGGATTCGTTAAACTTGTTGGCTTATTTAATCATTCAAGTTTAGCTAGATGGTTAATAACACATTTTTAAAATGTGTTGCAAACTCATGATACATATTTTTTTCTTGTTTTACCTGGACTTTAACAGAAATATTAATGCAGTATGTACTTTTATCGTGACTTCTGATGAACTGGAAATCACGGGTATAGTATCCCTTGTCTCCTCTCCACCAAGGTGTATCATGACTTTGGCTCAAATCCTCCACATTAAAAGACAAGATACATCAATTGTCTTTGCCCTCTGGAGGGATTTTCTAATCTGATTCGTATCAGCGGGACAACATCATTTGTTTGTGCCTTCCCAACAAATCACTGTTGAAGTTCTTCCTGGGAGGAAAGTCTCCTCTGGCTCCTTCTCACATGACAAATTTCAGAAGATTAGTCAAACTGTCAGTGCCTCAGTACCACTCCAGGGCTGACTTAAAATGAGTCTGTGACCCCAGTCTCAATCTACTGCATGTTTAATTTGCAAGGCATCAGTCGCACTGCAGAGAGTAAACAGTTCTCCTCGATCAGATTGTTTTCCAAGATAACTGCCGTCAATTGTCCTTAAACTGCAATTTAGAAGCTAAGTAAGTAGCCATTGCAGGCCCATTTCAAACCAACCAGATCCCAATCATCAAAAAAACCCCCCCAAAAAAACAGTTTAACAAGAGCTCAACAACTTCTAACTTATTTGCTTTTAACAGCTGCTTTCCAGGTGGTCCAGACTTTTCCCCTCCCAATCACTAAACAAGTCTACAAATCAGACTTGTGCCCCAAATTTACCTCCAGCTGAGCAGGAGTGAGAAAGTAATAACTGCTTTAAGAAGCAAACAAAAATGAAATAAATATTATCAATTTAAACAAACAACATCGGCAATCTTGTTTCTCTCGTTTTTTTGTGCTCCACTGATCTGGTTTTAATCATACTTTTTAGTTTTTTGACGCACCATCAGGAACGGATCATATTACACCATTTACCTCTGACCATCTCTCAGGCTGCTATGACAGAACATGTTTGACTATGTCTTGTCCAGTAGGCAATTTGCTGTGAGCCATTACCCCCCCCCCACACACACACACGCACAATTTTCAAGGGACCAAGTGTCCCTGAAGTAAATGTCCTTCAGTTTCTTTCCTCACAGCAGTGCGTGCTGTTTGAGATAAACACTTTCCCTACTTTGTTTTTCTGAATTAGCACAGTTGGGTATTCAACACAGGAGCTCCTTCAACTCGCAGCCCTGAGGCTTGAGGTAATGTATGACTTTGTAATAGGATATAACAGAAATACTTTGAATTACAGCTATGTGAGATTGTCATCCGAATTTGATCCAGAATCTAAAGTAAATAAATGTAAGTAAACTGTACTTCTCACCTAATACTGTAAATGTGGCAGGTAGTATTACTAAATGCTGTTAGCTGCACATGTAATGAAATGACATAATGACTCATCGAAATGCACTGTAGGAGTCAAGTCAAGTTGCCATCTAAATTCAACTTCTTGAGGACTTTCCAGGAAATTGCCAAAAGAAAATGAATGCCCAATTCTATCCACTACTATAAATAGCTGGGGGCAGTCGGGTGCAATCAAACCGTTGCAAAGGAAGAGTGCAAAGCAATGTCTTTTTCAATAAAAAGAGCAAACGGCAAAAACAATATGGAATATGGAAAACAAAATCGAAATATTGCATTTATGTTCATGTCACGTATTAATCTGAAGAGGGTTACAATGTTTTCATCTCTTTAGTGGACTTGAAGCTTGAGTGGTCCATAAAGCTTTTCCCATTGCTTAAAGGAGTAGTATGTAAGAATTAGGGGATTTAGTAGCATCTGGTAGTGAGGATTGCAGATTGCAACAAGCCAAAACTTCTAGTTAGAATTCCTCCCTCAGCAGTCATTGTTCAGGAGGTTTTTACTGGGTCTCTTTTTCTCCGAAACATACAGACTCTGTGATTTAAACTGGTAAAAACACTGAATAAAGCAGTTTCATGTTACAAGTCAGAGATTCTTCTATGCTCTTGGGCACATCGCAGATGGGCTGCATGCTAATATTCTCATCAGACATTCAAGAGGTTTTTACTTGGAATGGAATTATCCGCAAAACAAAGCAAACGGAATAAATGGAAACGGTAATTAAAAGCAATAAAACACAAAAATAAAGCCGTTTTATGATTTTTTTAAAAAAAAAAGTGCGACAGTGTTTTTCCTAATGCCCTCACCACAATCCATAACTATGGTGGCTGACACAAAAGCACAAATGGCGCTTTCCAGAGCCGATATTTGGTTTGTCCATTCTGGGATACTGTAGAAACATGGCGGTGTAACACGGCAGACTCTGGATGAGGACCCACTCCAAATGAAGGTGTAAATGGCAAATGCTAATGTCATGAAAACACAACAAATCAATTATATGAATATCGGTTCTGGTTTTATTTTCATGAGGGAACAGTGCACTTTGTTCCCACACAGACTACAACACTGATTGATTTTAAAACGTAAATTTACATGCAGTATATATGCATATGCTGGATTTTCACAACTTAATTTTCTTGCAGTTTTCACAAATGAAAGTAGGAAATATAATAAAGGAGACAGCTGGCACAATTATTACCGTGGCTGCTGTTCCTCACCTTGATCTGATGGCACTGGGGTCATACTTGTTTTGTGTTGGAGGTGTTACGGAAATGCCTCTACTGAAGGTCCAAGCTTGTTAAACTGTCATCATGTATTTTACATAAAAGTGAGTCAGGTGCTTATCCAGACATGTGAACAATATGTTAAATAGCCATCATAATGAGGTGCATGTCTGAAAGGGGAAAAAGTCAAAAGTCATTTCTTTCTAATCCTATACGGAAACAATCCAACAAAAAAAAAATAAATAAAAGGAACATGACAAACAGCTTTCTACTCTGGGTCCTATGCATCAGGTCCAATCATCACAAGCACACCAAACAAAGACGTCGCTGCTTCAGCAGTCATGGTTCACCTCCTTTGGACAGCTTAGTTGGTAAATGCCAACAAGATAAACTCACAGGTTGGTATTGCTTGTATTTAATCAAACATGCTGGCATCTCATTAATTTGCACAAGGAAACGTCAGATAACAATATATATCACTATGGCAACTATGATAACATTAATAAAGTATTCACTGCTTTATTTGCATAACCCCCCCCCCCCCCACACACACACACACACAACACACACACACACACAAACACACCCCACCCCACCACAACCTCTCCCACATAAGAGCAAGACACACAGACCTCACAGCTGTTAGGCCTTACGGTAATCCTTTTAAGGTCCTATGATCTAAGACACAAACCCATGTCATTTAGCCATTTTTAAAGCAACGTGACCACAACAACCCAACATGAGGGCTTGTTGTAATGCTGTGGCAAGATTCAAAGGGTCGTTGGAGCAACTGAGTATCACAGAGTGTGTCAGGGATTAGCTGCCTGCTGTATATGTCATTGTACAAATGAAAAATAATATCTCGGTAAGTCCTGAGCTTTGGGCGAGACCAGAAAAGATGACCTTTGGTCCTGTCACCCGAATTACACTTACAGAAGAAAATACTCTTGGAGAATTGCAGCTAAAGGATGATTTTAACCCTCTGAAATCTGAGCAAACTGACTTGGTTTCTTTCAAAAACATGACTGAATGCAATGAGCAACTTGAAAAGAAATTTCCCCAAATTTAACAAAAATTTGAAGTACATTATCTGAAAATTAGCAAATTAGTAAATGAAATAAAAAAAGAAAAGAAAAAAGAAGAAGGAAGTGACCTAAACAAAACCAAAACAGCTTAAACATTATAATAATTCTGAAAAATAATGATATATAAATATATTGGTATGATATTTATAGATATAGCTTTGGACATTTTTCCTTAGCTTTTTAAAAAATTGTTTTCCACATCTACTAATTTTGTGCAATTTCTGAGACTTTTTTTTTGCAAAGGTGCTCTTTGCCTTTTTTCCCATGTTTTTGAAAGAAATCAGACTTACTTGGGGTTAAAAGTATTAAATCCTTGAAAAAGGCTTCCAAATGCAGCACAGGAAAAGCGATGTCAAACTGGGGTTCAAAAAGTTAAATTGATAATTGTCTTTGCTGTAGCAAGTGAGACTTAAAGCAGGCAACCACGGATTTTCCAGCTGCAGTGACTACTGTTATGCACTAATTATAGTTAATAATTGTTATTATGTCAATTAACGAAGGAACAAAAATAACCTGTTATTTATGTTGTCTGAATATTCTATCTTTGTGCATTATCACTGCTTATACTTGGTCCCAAATGGTTTAAATTAAAAAGAAATATCACTATGTTTAATTTGAAAAAAAGGAGTGGGTTGTGTGTTAAAATTAGTGTCAAGTCTTTGTTTATATAAACACTTTAAGTGATCGCCTCACATCAATTTCAGACCAGTACCTTGTGTCGACAGCTGGTGAACCGAGCTGTCTGAATCAGTTAAACTTCTAAGCACATCATGTCACTGTTTTGTGCTCATCAATGAAAAAAGTTTCTGAATCGAGACCTCAGGGAGTCAGAGCTGTGAAGTCGTTCATTAACAGTAACCTTGGCTGCAGAGCTGTCCACAGTGTAGTAGTAAGCCATTAGAAAATGAATGAAATGCAAATGTTGTCTTTTTTTCTGTCAAATGTGAGCCCGTCTTTGATGTGTCTCCATGTACCAAATGTGAGATTTGAGAGGTGTCATGATGGCGCATAAAGTCAATGAAAATTCTGATCTGAACAAATTAATGTGCTCCAAGCAAATTTTAGGCAGACAAATACTTGTGGGTTGAAAAGGCTTCAAACTGAGATTAATATTTATAGAAGGCTTTTCGACTTGTCCTCAGAAACCTGCAGGGACAGGAGGGAAGAGAAGACGGGCGTGGAAGACAGAAACTCAAACCCAAGTTCCTTGTTACATTTTAATAGTCGTCTGAGCTGTCACAAAAAGGCACAGTCGCACAGTCGGTGCTTACATTACCAGCCAGCTGCAGTGGCTGTACAGTCAGTGCATTGGCTGTATTAGTGAGCTAGTGAGTGAATAATCCTGCTGTTAAATTTGCATGAGTCATTACTGAAACGTGGCAAGAACCCATTTTGTGTTTAATGTAAATGCATCATCATAAGTCAGTTGTTCTGGGTAGCTTTACTCACTGTATTCATGTCAGGCAGGTGGGTGGAGGCAGCAGGGGAAAGATCCACGTGCAGATTGTCCAGGCAGACAGGAACACATTCATTGAAAAAGTGAAGATGCAAAGCTTATTATTCAGGTGTAGCTACAGGTGACTGGAAAATAAGACACGAAGCAAAAATGACAAGCAAGCAACTGACTGGAGAGAAAAGGGGCTGGTACCTGAAAGGGTGATTGGGAAATGAGATCCAGGTGAGCAGGAGGATTTGGGAATCAGGTGACCAGGATGAGGAAAGTCTGAGGGCATCTAGTGGATAGGTGGAATTAAAGTTATAGTATAAATAATTAGTATAAATTATAATAGAAATGCATGGTCTTGGGGAAGTGGGACTGTGGCTGAGTGAAGGAGCAAAGAGGCAGAATTGTAAAAAAATAAACACAACTGAGGTACTGAGATAAAAGTGGGAACTTAAATAATGTAAATAGAGGTTTGTCTGTTTGAAAATTAAGCCTACAAAGTCTGGAGTAAAACAGTAATAAAAATGAAGTTATTGGTTCCTGATAAACTCCCCACAAAATTAAACTGAATGCAATAAAAGTGCAAGTCACTAACCACATATCAAATTAAAAACTGAAAGTGCAAACTAGCATTTCCAAGCTTTATTACGGTTGCTGCCCCCATCACCATTCAAACCTGACAGTATTGGTTTGATTTTGTTTTCAAAAGTATTGGGGTAGGGGAAATCAGTGACTTGACATGAAACTTTCCGAAAATTCCCAAAACTAAAAGGTGACAAGAAAATTACCTGAGCTAAAATCTTAAAAAGAAGATGGAGAAAATAATGGGAATATGATCAAATAACTAAGGAAAAATATAAAGAACATTATAATTAGTTTAGTGTATTCAAAATAAGGTTACACATATTAAGCATATTATATTATATACATTTTTTTATTTTATTTTAGCACCTTTTTTTTTTGGTTATTTTTGCTATTTTTTAGGTCATTTCTTGGTAAATTTTCTCACTGCCTTCTTTCCATGTTTTTGAAAGAAATCAGGTTTACAAAGGGTTAAGATGTATTTTTGTGCTGGAGAAAGTCATGCCACCCGTCGTCAAACGCAGCACCTTTGCGCTGCCATCGACACCAGCATCCAACAAAATCATCATGGGCTATGTTTAGGCTTTTGTTGACGCATATCTTTGTCTCCATCACCTCTGCTGCAGATATGTTCTGTCTTTATGGTTCAGGTCAATGTTGCTGCCGGCTCAAAGATGAACAGATAAATTGGTTTGCTTTTTTTTTTCCTATCCAACTGGTCCTCTGTAGCGTGCAGACTGGGCCTCTTCCTGCAGTTTCTCTGCTTCATGTTTATCACACTGTACCTCCCGCAGTTCAGCCCTGATGCTGCTCAGGAGAAGCCTCTTTCTCATCATTTGCTATATCTCTTGTACTCCACATGGTATGTATGTTTCCAGAAAGGGCTTATTATCAGCTGGAAGCTGCCCCCCCTTTGCGACTTAAGCATTTTGTGTGTTACTCTGTTATCGTCACACATATTTTTCCTTGACAATCCTTCCTGTTATCCAGAGGCTGATTTTGTCCCAGGAGGTGTTTTCATGATGTCATAGTCTTTTTCTTGAATGATACATTTTTAACCGAGGCAAAACCAATGTTTAGGTTCAGTATTTCAACAGAGGCTCTGCATGACAGAATTTAAAATTCAAATGATATAATTAATTAAAACATCCAAAATGTTATTTCAACTTTTTATTTAATTTTGAAAACATGATTGATCATTTGTTGAATTTAGCATGACTTGTGTGGTATTTGCTTTTAGTTTTTTAAAATATAATTATTATTTATTTTTATAATTACAATGTCTATTATATAAACATCATAAAAATAAATATATTTAAGTAAAAGTAAATTAGTAAGTAAATTAATATGTAGGCAATGAAATAAATAAAAATAATGTAAATAAATCTAAATAAATCAGCATCCATTGAAATAAAAAAATAATTTCAGTCTGGCAACTATATCAGAAACTCAACAAAAAATAACCAACTAATTTTTTTTTTTTTTAATTTAACTTTAAAAGCTTGGCATATGTACTCCCCCCTCTTCCTCTTTCATTTTCAGCTTGCTTTCTGACTGATCAGACCAGCTGTGTCTCTGCTCAGCAATTCATCACAATTGCTGATCCCATCCCCAGGGGTTGGTAAGTGTCATCCTTATGCAAATACGTCATTAAATAAAAAAAAGAAGGACTTCACAGGAGAGAAAAACAGTCAATAGATATTGAATCATCTATTTAATGAACATAATTATGATCTATCCTCGATACAACCTTGTTTCTTTCGACAATCATATAACACGAGCAGTAATTACCAGAATACGTTAAATCATTTAATTGCACACTCTGAAAGTTCACTTTAATGATATGAATTAAAGCTTAATTAGTTACAGCAACAACAAACCCCCGTGGTTATCTAACCATGCAGATTGTGATATCTATGTCAGATTGTGTCAGTGAGCATCATGTCTGGAAGACAGACAGCATTTAAATAATTCTCCTCTTCAGTGATCAGTCTCCTCATTGGGAAGGGCTGGCTCTGCACTCACTCACTGAAACCAGAAATGAGACAATTTTCTAAAACAGATGCATCAAGCGCTTTTTGAATAAGAATTCAGTGTCTTGGTGGTTGATTACTTTGGCATGTCACTGCTCCGCAACTCAAGATGCCTCCATATTCACAGCTATTTCTATGTAAGGTTACAAAAATGTAAACAAATATTAAGAGATTAGACTCTTTTTTTTCGGTCATTGTGGTTTTGAGAAAGACTCCCATGTCATAGAAATAAGTGTCATACAGTAAAGTATCCTTCTCAGACTCAAGCTTTTGTTTGGCTACAATGGGTTTATTTTCAGAAGTAACCCGTGTGTAATAAAGTTTAACCCTTTGAAAGAAGAAGAGGGCAATAAATAACTTCACGTTACAAGGAATGGCGCAAAATTAACAATAAATTAGTAAAGTGTTTAAAAAAAAACAAACAACACAATACATACTATATATGTGTGTGTGTGTGTGTGTGTGTGTGTGTGTGTGTGTGTGTCTGTGTGTGTGTGTATATATATATTTCTCTGTAATTTTAAATATAGAATAATAGCTTTCTGGACATCCCAATGTCCACAAACAAGTTATTTAACAGCATGATAGAAGAAGGTAGAAGGTAGATTTATTAATCATTTTTAAAACAATATAATATCTACACATGTAAATGTTAATACCTATACAGTCTGACAACAATGTTATTGCAACAGTATGTGTTTTCTGCATGTAACTCACGAAATCTGTAGTTTTATATCTAGCTTGGTTTCTTTTTGGTCTTCCTTCCTTGAAATTACTTCTTTGTAAGCACCTCGAATGATCTGGAATCACCACAGTTTGATGCTCCATGTTTATAATGCAAGACTTAACTCACACTGAAGTCTTTATTTGACATTACTACATTCAGTTCAAGTGTTCAGGGGCTATAACTCACAAACAGCTTCCTTAAGTACCCTTTTCCAAACAGTGTTTTGCAGACAGACACAGTTTCAACTTTTCATAGCTTGCTTTTCATCTTGCTCTTTTTATCACACATACAGACTCTTAAAATTCCCTGTTGATAGCCTTTCTTGCAGCAGACATTGTGGCTTGTCAAAGCACAGCTGTAACTGTGCGCATTACTGTGGCCCAGGAACTGGAACACCAAAATGGAATGGAGCCATTATTTATGTTATTAATTACACCACTGTTTGACAAGTCAAAATGTGTGTTGTTCTACTGAGAAAGATCTATTATGTCCAGACACTCAAACAACACTCACATGTGTTGTCTTATCCGCAGAGTTTGGTTTTACTTGGAAAATCCAGAAACTGTAAACATCCTAGGCTGAACACACGCATTTTTCAAGGTAACCTTCACCCGTTGTATGCAGACAGTGCTAGACCTGCTCATAGCATCACTCATAAAAAATAGGGACCCTGTGCTTTGTTATAAAGTCTGGGTTGGAGGTCATGGCTCTGTGCTTGAGACTGGCTCACTCACATGCAGCCTGGTATCACTCTGCTGCAGCTTTTTCGGGCTTCACTGGACCGGCTCAGTCTCTGTGGGGAGCTCAGAATCAATATGTCTCCAGAGCATGTTTGGGGTTTTCCTACTATCTCAATACGTCTCTTTCACTACAGGCTTTTTAACTTGTCAAGGCAGGAAAGGCACTGGTATTACTGATAATGATGAGTCTGTCCCAGTAAACAGTTACAGGGAGCCAGCAATTTCCATACCAAAACTGGATCAGCTACATGGAATTCAGCCATCGCTAATTTTACTCTTCACTATGTGCTTTTCCTCCTGTGTCATGTAAACATATTTTCCATGAAACCCAGCCTAGACTCACTCCCAGGGCGTCAAAATACACCAGCCCTCAGTGGCACTGTTTAGCATCTGTGTGATGCATGGGGTTGTTGGGTTCAACAAACACCCAGGAGACCAGTGTTTGAGACCAACAAACACAAGTTTGTGCCAGTCAACTTAGGTGTTTTTTTAGCAGCATATGCAGTCTTCTCCTAACCATAACAAAGTAGTTTTGTTGCTTAAACTAAACCGCCAACCCCTCATACAAGTTACCTCACATACGTCACAGCAACCATCATTTTTTCCCAGCCCATTCTCATTCTGAAGTTTTCAAATATCGCTGCTTTTGTAGTGATATCAGTGTCAGATCCCAACACCAAAAGATACCTTTTGTGGCTGTTTGATACACCTCCGGGCAGCATTAGCGTGGCATGAGAACGCAGCTGAACAGAACTGTTCACGGTGCTACGATACACCGACGGCTGTGTGGCTGGACAGGTTGAGAACGCAGCCAGACGGTACCTGTTGCAATCGCGTGATATGCTGCTGGACGGCGTCATGTTCAAATGCTGTGGGTAATGACATAATATAAGGAGCTCAAAGGTCCCTATAGGTTGGGTGGGGGAGGCAGTGGATGGATCCAACAAACCCTAGACTTTTATTTATTTTTTTTGTTTTGTTTTGT
This sequence comes from Plectropomus leopardus, assembly GCF_008729295.1. Lineage (NCBI taxonomy): Eukaryota > Metazoa > Chordata > Actinopteri > Perciformes > Serranidae > Plectropomus > Plectropomus leopardus. The sequence continues at coordinate 11,950,645 of NC_056466.1, forward strand.
GTTTTAAAAAAATCCCTGTGTGTGTCTGGTGTACAGCACTTTGTAAAGTTGGTTTTGAAAAGTGCTATATAAATAAACTTTATTATTGTTATATTATTATGTGGCAGTCTGGTGGTCGCTTCCTATCTGAATTTGAAGTTTTTTTCTACATAATGCCACCATGTGCTTTTGTTGACATCACAGTAGTGGCATCCTGGGACATCATCAACCCCCCCCCCCCCAAAACCATAAATAAGTAGTTATGGTGCCTAAACCCAACTTTATATTGTATAGTATACTGTATATAGTATACTACTGTACCATACCATAGAAAGCATCATTTCAGTACCGCCCAACAGAAACACATGACAAGTATGAGATCACAATGACAAATTTGAAAAATAGACCAAATGGCCTCACCCCCCAAGGCAGCGGTGAATGGTCCTATAGGCAACATAAGCCTTGCTGAATGTGCTCGGTCCAACACTGCCCCGAGGTGTGTTTCCTGTCAACTTAATGAAGAGGGCCTTGATTAGTCTTGACCTTGAATTTCAGTTAATGATGACTGAGTTTGTTAAACCTTTTAAAAATCCCTGAAGTAGGCTTCCTTTAGGTAAAACTGGACATTGTCCTAAGAACATGTCTGAAGTCACTTTCAGTGAAACAAAAGATAAATTTAATGTTTATTGAGATCCACATTAAAGTATAAAAGTTTATTTAAAAGAAAAAATGACTCGTCAGAGTGAGCTTTTGACTTAAGTTAGTGTGATATTCACTGTACAACAATTTCATGTGTCATACTTTCACAATATGGTGAGCATCTTATATGTTTTTAACTTTTATTTAACCAGGCAACCATGACCATACCACAACTTTCTCCCAGTGTTGGCTAAGCACACTAAAACGTAATGGTTATGGGATTTAAGTTCGATCCACCAGGCTCAAGTCTGGACGGGAAAGTGCATTTGGTTGTGTGTGTTTGTGTGTGTGTGCGTGTGTGTGTGTGCATTTTTGCGTGTATCTGTCTGTTCACAGCCAATCTCGCAGACGACTGGACCATTAAGCTTCACATTTTGTGCGAACATTTATTACTGTGTGCTTAAGAATCTGTTGTAGTTGCGGAGTTTCACATTTTTGAAAAACCTGTTTTATTAACTGCTTTCTATCATCACAGACTGCTGACCCCTCTCTCCCCAACGGTCTGGTAGGGGCTGCAAGTAAAACAGAAATCATTTTGGCTAAAAACTGCCATCCATATAAAAGTCTGGAGTCTCCAGTTTTTGTGATTTCTGCTGTCATGTTGGCTATAGAGAGCCAGAGGGGATAATAAATTGTCCTGTCTCAGAGACTGATAAGCTTCTCTCAGCTGTGGTGTGTCAGAATACTGTTTTCCATATGCGTGCACACCTGAGGCTTCTTAACACACGCCAACTTGAGTTGACAAGCATTCAGAAGCCTCACAGTACAGCTCTGATGATGCACATCAGCTCTCCAGAAAAACATCAGTTTCATCAGATTATATCCCCCGGTGGTACCTTCATAACTTTCTTTATCATCCAGAGAAAGTCTGATAACTGATCTGCTACATTTCAGGGTCCACAATAAAATTTATTTAATGTGAACCAAGAGCAAAAAATGAAGCTTTCACATATGCAGAAATGAACAAACTAATTAGAGTCTCTTGTGAATTATGCTGCGATGTACAATATAATTGGCACTGCATATTAATGCAGGATGAACTCTGGCTATTAATTCACAAAACATAATGAAATGGAAAGGGAAGAGTTTTGTGGAGGCTATTTCTATGGATATTAGTACTTTGGTATGACATTGATATGTTGAAACTGTCACACAGAATCTCAGAAACAGTATTTCAGAACTAACCACCTGTCAATGTTCAGAGTGACATAATCCATAAACCAATTACATGTCAGATTTCACACCAAAGAGCTCATCAAAGTGGTGTAAGTGAGGAGGAGAAATGTCAAATTCATGTTCAATCATCAAACATTTTCTCTGATTTACTGCACACCAGCTGACAGGTTGATTCTGTATGAACTCAGACAATTATCCTCTCACGTTTCCCAAGTAACAAGCAGGAGTTTAACTCTTTGTAACCTGAATTGACATCACTTCAGGTACCTTTCACATTTAAACCCCCAAACCCTGAGCACATTGGTGCAATGTCTGTCAAAAACATGGTGAAAACGCAAGGGGCAACTTGATAAGAGATGTTCCCCAAACTGCAAAAAAATTAGTAGATTTAGAAAAATAAAATAAAAAAAAAAGCTAGGAGAAAAATGTCTGGGGAAAAAAATCTATATTTTTAATTGTTATATTTACTTAAAGTTCTGTCAGCCTTGTTTTTTTGTCTTTTTTTTAAAAACTTTTTTTCATTCTTTCTAAACTCATTTTCAGATAATTTTCTTTGTTTTTTTTTTTTTTTTTTTTTTACCAATTTCTTGTACTTTTTTTTAAGGTTGTTTCTTCTTCCTCAGTGGCTTCTTCCCATGTGTTTGACAGGCGTTAAGCAATTTGGTGAGGTTTCAAAGGGTTAAGTTGAAGCTCAGTGATGAGCTGTACTTCTAATACTGTTTCATGAGTCACAAAATACATATAATAACTACAAAGTTTGAAATAACAGTTTTTATCAGAGAAAATGAACCTCTGCCACATTCAAATTTCCGTGAAATTAGTTAATTCAAAATCAGGTCTTTTTCATGATATGCAAATTAAATTTTCATTTTAAAACCAGTATGGAGAATTCAGTAAATGACTTTGATCTATTTTGCATATGGAAGATGGCAGCAGGATAAGCCCTTCTTATTCTGAGAGGAATGTAATCAACAGACAAAAATCTTTGATATCAAAGATGTTGCAGCACATTTTGTCTCCGCACATTAGGAGACTTGAAAAGACCCTTTAGTACTGGTAATGAATCCTTTTAAAATTTGATTGCAATGGGTTTCTTACCAGTGGCAGACACTGGGGTATGTAAATGGTTACAAATGTGTGTGGGGAGAGATTCTGAAATAAGAGTTTCCTCACATCAACTGTTGGTGGTCTTACTGAAAAGACACAAGAAAAACAGCCCTGTCGCCAAAATACTATGTTGGCTCTCAGCAAACCAGGAATATGTGACATTTGCACATTTCATATCAAAGTGTCTGAAATTACTTTGTCACCAGGAGGTGGTGGGATGGTGGATAATGCGTCGCCTAGGTGAGAGGCCTGCCAAGCTGCAGACCACTGTTTGAGACCAACATGCAAGAAAACCAGCTGTATCTTAGTGAGTCATGACTGAGTTTCAGTGGCTTTTCAGACATCACATGTTGGTGTTTTGTAGCAACTGCTCAGCAGGGATAGCGGCATGAAAAGTGATCGTTTTGCAACAAGACGTCGCTGAAAAAAACCCAAGACATGACCATTAAGTGCTGAAAGTTGAAAAGACCTATGTTTTTTTTTTTCCTGGAACATAATTTGAAATATATGATTACAATCATAATGAAAATAGTTTTATGGACAGGTTTATTTTTTTTATTTCCCCCATAAACTTTTTTAAAATTTCACCCATTCTACCTTCTAAAAAAATCTGGTCTTTTTCTTGTCACCTTTTACAAATTTCTTGCAGTTCATGGGACATTTCTTGTTGTCTTCAAGTTGCGTGGTGCTTTTCCTCCATGTTTTTTTAAAAAAATGGACCAATTTGCTCAGATTTCAAACGATTAAACTGTGCAATATCAATATTTTCTACATACTATGTGACTCAAAGCATTTGGTCTGTCTACTTATTTTTTACTTGCTTTTTTCACTGTTCATTTGTTTATGTTTTGCTTTCTGTTTTTACTTCTTATTTTGCACTGTCCACTTTGCTGCTGTTAGACTGCAAAATCCCTGCTGTGGGACTAATGAAGCATTGTCTTTTTTATCATTAGAATGGATCCATTCAGTGTTATGTTAATATAGCGAACAGTGGCGACTATGATAAATGTGTTTTTGTTGGAGAAGTGCAGAAGCAGTAAATGATTTTAACTACCAGACATTAAAGTGTGTACATTAGAAGCAGCCATGCCAGGGGAATTGACAGCTTTATGGTACCTTTCTTTTGCTCCGCGGTGGTGGGTAAGAGGCTGTTCTAAAAACGACTGACCTGCCAAACGGTCTGACACAGACCGGCTGACTGGCAATCCTCCACGTGCAGAAGACGTGGATTGGTGTGTAACAATTGCCTTATTTAGAGGTGCAAATCGGTGCTTCTTCTCAGAGTCAAATAGCACTTCCTCTTTAAAGCAGGACCTGGTGTCAAAAAAATGTGCATGAATTTTTTTAACTCAACGGTCTCTAGATTCAGTATTCACTGGGCCCTCAACAGAGGAAATCAACTGACCTCAGATAAAAAATCCTTCAAAAATCCTTTAATACTTCTAACATGTCACTTTTTATATGCAATTAACGGTTCTGTTTTATATTCCTATATATTAAGTTACATTTTTGTTCTCTATACACGTATTTGTATACTATATATTCAAATGCAACATATAAAACCTTTGTCACAAATGCATCGTCACAGACCAGACTGCACTATAAAGCAGTGTCGAAAAGCAGAGACAAGCTTCTGCATACCTATTGCCTGATTTAGCAGCGTTCACCACTGTAGAGTAAAATAATAGTTTAATACAACCTTGATGAATAATTGAACAACCTTAGGCTTTATGTGCATTAGAAATTAATATTCAAGCTCCACATTCTGACATCTGCTATTAGTTTAACTTGTAGAACCTGAATGTGATGAGGTCTGAACATGCCCTCCTTTTCTTTTAGTATTTTACCTTCACAAAACAAACAGAATATTTCATTTTTTTCCTTTTTTTAAGGAATATTAGTTTAACATTTCAGTGCAGCGATAGACTGCAAAACTTGACATTTGAAGGACACCTTTCTGCCGCTCTTCCACATCAAGTTACCATAAAAAAAGGAAAGTGATGCTCTCAGACATTAACATGCTGTGTTACTATAAGTCGTTGGTGGTAAATGCATTCCAGTGTGTGACATGTTGTAATTAATCTTTTGATCTTTTGTTCTATCCACTCTCTGTCTCTTAGCTTTCATCATGTGCTTCAGCTTCAGCTGGTGGTTTCTTACAAGCTCCAGTAATTAAACCATGATCTTCTGATAACAAGAAAGAAAAAAAAGTTAAACCCAAAGGGGTGGATGTCACCGGTAACAGATTTGTTCATGGAGCATCATTGTCATCAGCTGATGAGGGAAGTAATCAAGTAATTCCAAAAGTGGTTGTTTGATGACTGTTGCCTGATTACACACACATCTGCCAGTCGAAGCAACTCTGTGGACAAGGAACATCTGGAGGACAAAGTCCACAATGCTCACAGCAACACTTATTTGGAAAGCCATGTTGTTGTAATGTTTGTGATGAAGGAGTATAAATCCAGGCAGTGTAGCAGAAGAAGAAATGTGATTGAGACAGCCCGCATTTCGCCAGCTCAGATGAGTGGTGCTTTAGGCTGGATTGCACCAACAAGGATTAACTTTCAAACCCGATTAATTCATGGTTTAAGTTTAAATTCTGTTGCAGCAAACTTTTAAACTAGCTTAAATTTTCAAAAGATTACATTTAAACCTCACTGTAAATCACAGTTTAGTTTAAAAGTAGATTAAATTACTGTTGGATTAAAACTGTGATCCAGGGTAAACTTTAAACCCACAGTTGAGGGCGTTTTACAAAGGCTGTCTTTTGAGCAAAATAATCAAGTTCCTCTAAGAAAGTTTAGACAGAGTCAACCCACTTCTATGATGATGAAGTTTAAATTCTATTTAAATAAATAACCTTGACTCTACTAAACCAATATTAATTTTTAATGGTGCAAGAGAGCTCTGCTTAATTTTAAAACTGGGTTTCATTTAAAAAAAAGTTTTACTAAACTCTTATAAGAACTAATCTTAAATTATGGTGCAACCCTGTCTTAGTTTGGCCTTTGACCACCAAAATCTAATCAGTTCATCGCTGAGTCTGAGTAAATGTTTGTGCCAAATTTAAGAAATTCCCTTGAAGCGTTCTTGAGAAGTCACGTTCAGACGAATGGGAAACAGAGATGGGTGAACATCCCAAAAACATAATGCCTCCGGCCATGAATAACTGCTCTCACCAGTGTTGTTTATCTATATGCTGCCATGAACTGTGGATTAGGAAGGTCAGGAAAACTGTTGTTGTTTAGTGTAAAACTCCAGATGGTTCTCTGACAGACTGACTACAGAAATGAGATAGATGAAATGTTAAAGTCTGGTACTGAACTGCCTCGAATCCAACGTTCATACTTAATTTTTGTATGGATTTATTTTCATTTATTAACATTTTTTTTATAGCAAGACAGCGACAACAACACATATTGACACTTGAATAAAAGGCAATTTAATATTATAATCCGCAACATTTGAGTTGATCTCAATTTTTGTGACTCCTTTAGCGATGAGTGGTCATTGCACTGTATTTTAATGGTCTGAAAGTAGCATCTAATCCAAGAAAATAAATATACCTGGGTTGTTGCTCTGACTTGAATGAACAGAATGACAGAGTTGCAGTTTGTGCTGTACAGTGAATGAAAAATCCCAGAAAATTGAGATATTTAAAAGTTGCGGATTATTACAATAGCCAAACCAAAATAAAGTAAAATACTATTGCTCAATTACTGATGTTTCCCTCATTAAAAATGGACTGCGCTTGCAATAAGTCACAGCTACATTTCATCATAAGCATGTCATGTCACTTGTCAAAACTCGTGATATTTTAAAGAAGAGCGTTGCAATAAAGCTACACCACACACAACACATCAGCACTGACCAATGCAGAGCCAGGACAAAGGTCCCACCATAAGAAATGTGATATAGAACTATGAGGTCATTTATCAATAATAAAGAGTTCTTACAATTCCTCTCAAATTACCAAAAGAATACTCATTTGCCACTAATTATAATATTAGAATATTAGTTTAAAGGATAATTTATTAGTTTATATCAACCTGAGTACAGTTTTTGAATAAAGGCAGTGAAAGAAGTGCTTCCAGCAAAACAAAGGGGACGAAATGTAGTGACATACTGTCATCGCAATAGACTGTGTGGTGGAAAGAACAAAGACATGAGGCTCAGGTTGAACAAATAAATGATCCTTTAAAGAAGTAACAAATAAAATATTCACCACTTGACAGAGGTAGAGGCACACACTGAACTGTACATTCGTACAAAACACATACATTTATACAGAGAAACATGAAAATAGATCAAGTACCACATATAAATATTTAACCAACGTCAATATAATGATTAGACAACAGCTCAAAAATACATGACATTGAAATGCACAACTTGTTTTTCTTCACATTCTTAGGTAAATACTTTCATTAAGTCTTTTAACATTCAAAACTGTTGGTAATAATAACAAGTGACATTTACAAATGCTTCTATGGTTGCAATCATACAGGACAAAATCAATGTCTGGGAACATTTTGCCTTTTTTTGTACATATAATTTGTATATATATTTATTTGCTATGTATAATATTTTCAGTTGAACTTTACCTGCAACTAGCTGGACACTATATTATTATTATTATTATTATTTTTTAATATTTTTCAGTATCTTTTAAAAAAAGTATGTTTGGTGGAAAGTAACACAACAAATCACTTGCCCAAATGATAAAAGAAGTCAAACAGAGCTATTAACACATGTAATTCCCAGCCGTGACTCATGTCTTTGCGACGCTGTCTTCAGAGTCAGAGGGGATATGGTGCCACTGTGGTTCATATAATCTTTGCACACAACAAGCAGAGAGTTAAAAAAAGGCAACTCATGATAACAGCATGCTGGAAGAAACTACTGAAAGCTGAAAAAGGCAATAAACGATAGAGTATTGCAACCCTAGTTCTGCTACCACAGGCAGAGCCCTTTACTGGACTCTATCGGTAATACTGATGACCTAATTTTTGAGTGCCCATTTTCACTGTACAATAAGCCATGTGGTGCCCACTTCCTGTTTACAAACACTCACCATTACTGCATAATAGGTCATTGAATATGTTTTTTTCAAACACTTTTTAAAGAGAAACAGTCAGTGCGATAAGGTAATCTGGATTTCTATTCGATGAACACTACTTAGTTTTATCGTTTGATAAAATTTTGTTCCAAGTTTGAGAGACAGAGAGAGGGGCGGGTGTGTCTCTTAATCAGCTGTATACTCTTTGTACAGTACAGCCTGAAGTTTGAGCATCGACTTTAATAATACCAATAATACCAGCAGCCCTGAAAGGTAGTGGTGTTTCCTTGTGTGTGGGGGGGGGGGTGTACACACTTCATCTACACATACTGTCCACATTGTTTGATACAAACCTGGTTGAAAATCCACAAAACATCCATTTAACTTTGCAGAAACGTAGCCGACCAATCAAGATCTGCCTACAGCTGGATGCTGATGAGATATTTTTGTCATCAGCTACAAACAAAATTGCTGTGTCAGCGGGGACAACCAGAGGCAGCGGCAGAGTGTCGGTGAATTGAGCAAGTGTCTCCATGTCACTGACTCTCATTTAGTGTTGTCACAATAGTTTTGTACTCTTGGTGTCTGTCACTGGGGTGTTGGTGAGGTTTGAAGTCCTCCCTTGCACAACGCATTTTTTTTAATGTTTGTTTTTTAGCAGCTTTTGCCTACAGGCCGTGTTATGTCAACAGGTTCGCCCTCAGTGTGGGCTCTCAGACTTGGGAGTTTGTTTTGTTAAATCATCTTTTTTGTTAACTGATCATGACAAATTTTACCAACAGCAGGTACCAAATGTTGGTTAATTCTAGTATTGAACCATTTTCAGCAAAAAAAGTACCCTCTTTTCAGTATACTGTGCAACACTCTCATTACAGTTATCATGTCAAAGCTTTTTAAATGATCCTACTGCTGCTAGCATTTAAACTCGGGCAGTGCCTGGCAGACCTTGCAGACTGGTGGCTGCTGAACACCGCTTTTCTGTTGGTCTGCATCAAGGTATGGATGAGGTGATGTGGCGACTCAATCGTGGAGAAAGCCCATCACTGGGAAAAAATGGCATCGCTGAAGAGAAAAAGGATAGCAAATAGCGGTTTGTGCTGCCTTGTATACTGCAGAGTCTGCACATATTCCTGCAGGCGTGCTTTGATTAGCTTGCTATGTTTATGCAAATTTCATTGGGCAAATGTGAGCTTGTGATTGGAGGAGACTATAACTATAGAGTCCAGTAGAGGGCAGAGCCAGTGTTAGGTAAAACTGTCTTGCTTTCTAAATACACATTGTATGTAGACATTTAAAAGAACATTATACAATAGTGAAACAAAAGTTTCACTTCAGTTTGCAGCTTTCTTTATTTTTTCCTTAATTGTGTTGCAAATGTTAATCTGACACACACTGACTCACTAGGTTGGTTAGTTTGCTTTTAATATGCCCAAGCCCCTTTAGCAGCCTGTTTATGCATGCTGCGAATGTATATTACTGGATTTTGCCTGTGGCTTGTTTCTAGTTACAGAAAACGTGTTCCTTGTGACCATACACAACTGACAGCCAAACTCAATTTCAGTATGTTAAGAGCCAAACGCAAAGCCACATATGGAGCCAAAAGGAATTCAATCAACAGCTATTCCACTGGCGCCTCTCTGTAGCTGCTCATTCATGGCTCAGGGGGAAGAGACGCAGAGTGAATCCTCTGCATCACAGAAGGTTCACAGTTAACAATCACCTTGGCATATTTTCAGATTTCAGATTGAGACAGTCCCACACTCCTAACAGCAAAATACTAAGCACAACTGATTAACTTCATTGTAAATAATTTGAACTGTGGGATACAGACCTTAACGAAACAGCAATGCTGACTGTGCACAAAAGCTAATCTCAGTCAGAGCTAAATGTTCTGTAATGAAAAAGTATTTCATCAATGCAGAGGAACAGTTATTGGATAAGGAGAAAACTGAGGGTAACATGCTTGAATTTAGATGATTATGCTGTTTTAAGTAGTGTTTGTCTGCTATTTCTTATTTAGTCTTAGTCTCGAGTCATTTGTCCTTTTTTTAAATTTATTTTTAAAAAATCACATCTAATCTACTTCATCCTATTCTTTTTTTAAGGAAAGTATGAGCTAACTTAAAGTCTGGGCATTTTGGTTTTATCTTAGCCACAGAAACTATTTAAGTTTAGAGTTAGTAAATGAAAACTGCTGTGTTTCAGATGTGTGTCACAGATACAATAATGGGTGCCCTATTGGTCACTATCACCCACCGAGGGGTGTGACAAAGCATCTTTGTTTGACAACGTGACAATGAGAGCGGGTTGTTTGTGCTCATTGTATGCTGCTGACGTAGTCCTGAGGAAAAATATAGACCAGACGCTGAAACTGTTGCTGCAGATTGTGAGCTGGATATGGACGGATTATGACGATGGAGGTGCATGTAGATGCAGCAGCCAGTAGTTCCTCGAAACCTTGTGACATATTTGCTATATTTTTTCTATTTTTTTCAACTCCATGGCCTCTTCTGCTAAAGCATGACTTTTCTACAACAGAGAAGCATTTTATTTAGCATTTAAAAGTTGTCTGGGGTTTGGAACGCAGAAGACCACGAGAGGATCCCCTCCAAAAGCATACACCAAGCGGCCAGTCAGACCAGAGAGGAGAAACAAAACTGAAAGCGCTGGACAAAGAGAGGGAGGAGAATCAGCATCAGGGTGAGGCTGACCAACTTGAACCAAGAACTGTTCCTCTAAAAAGCCTTTTTCTGGCTAATGTCTGGTCACAGGAAAATAAAGTGAGATGCAGTTGAGGCTCACTCAGCAACGGGAAATCAGAGACTTTTCTGTGCACATCTTCACAGAGACATAGTTAACCCGTAACATCTCAATCAAGCTATTTGCCCTGGACGGGCGGACCTTGTTGGGAGCCATAAAAGACAAAAGACACTAATGCAAATTCAAAAAAATGCACTGCAGGAACTGCATGATGCCACCAGCATCAACAAGCCCTAGCAAGTGGATCAAATTCTTATAGTAGCTGGTGATTTTAATCAATTCATCCTTCAACTCAAACAATGTAGCGGGATCGAGGACAAATACCTTGTACCTTGAGCTGAGCGCCACAGTTCATCCTGTTTGAATGGCTGGTAAATATGGGCACTGCTGCACTTTCTGGCACTTTGCAACAAAATTAAAGAGATTTTAATTTTTGTTTTTAAACTTAATTTTCTTCTCACCTCTTGTCACTACTATTACATTTAGTTATAGACACAGTTAGTGATGAATGACATTACTGCTGTGTCATCATTGTCTTGTCTTAGTCATGTGAAAAAAGTTTGTTGGCCAACAAATTCTGTCATTGTCAATGAAATTAACTTTGTGTACAAGTTGTTGTTCACTTCACAGGTTGTTCAGGGTTCTCTTGAGCATGGACGGATTATGAGACAGTAGTCTCCTTGGCATGGACACAAACAAAACTCCATCCACCCCAGCCCCAGTAGCAAACAATCAATCCGCACTTTTTTCAGGGCTATTCTGCAGGTTAACCTTGACTCTAACGTTTTGCTTTCAGTTAAGAATAAACCGTGAACTACCCAGGGCGAGAGATTGTATGAATTGATTCCAAAGCATCCTGCCAAAGCAGATCTGTTTCACCAAGCTGCAGTTTGCAACATGAGAAAATTTACCATCCTGTTGATTACTAAACATCTAACAAACACCACACTTGTTGGAAATGCATGAGAATGGAGAAACCCTGTAGGACTCAAACAGCAACCATTTATCAATTGTGATGCTGCCACCTTTTGGGATCTGCATGTTAAGATTGTTGGAAAATTGCCCCAGATCAACGCTGACATTCCTCTTCCAGATAATACACAAAATTATACAAAAATAATAACACAAATTCATAACGGAAACCACTGGAAAAAAACCTGTGATGCATTCAATGTCTTCTAAAAGCAGAGCTATTCTTCTGTGAAACATTTTAAATTGCTAGATGTATTATGTAGGGAAAACTGAAAAAATATATAACAAAAATACATGTCAATCACACTCTCTTTCCAATATTAAAAAATCAGAAAAAAAACAACTGACAGGGACTTCAATGCGTTGAGCTGTGTGACTTTTAAATGACAACTGCTGATAACATTCACTTTTTACTGACCCCTGACCCTCATCTGTACCCAGTGGACCTGCTCAGTGACCCCTCCATGCTCCAGAGCGTCTTCAATATTATCCATCAAGCTAAAGTATTAAATAATCTCTCTGTCCACGCGGTCATTCTTTGCATGTAAAAATAACCACTTTGATACAATGCTTCTACATCTAAATTAAGCAAAGATCTGTGCACCGGGTGTATGTACAATGTATAATGCATTTCTTACATGCACATGTCTGTGTGTGAGTCTGCGAAAACTCCCTTCAAGAGAACTCCTCTGGTTGAGTGCTCGGAGCCCCTCCATTTTGCGTTTTCACACCGCCACCGTTGTGTCCAGTGACTTCAGAGTGGCGAGACGTGATGTAGCTTCTCTTCCTTGTGGACAGGGACTGCTTAATTCCAGAGCCGCCCCCAGCACCGCTATCGCCCTCGGCGGGGTCATAAACCACCACCACAGTGGTATCCATTCGGGACAGCGTGTACATGCTGCTCTGGCGTGTTGGATGCAGCCGTGTAGAGCGTAGTTCCAACTCATCGTAGCTGGATACCCTGATGAACGGGCACCAGCGAAATGCTCGCTTGAAACCAGCTCGAAATCTGGTACCACATCAAGAGGGAGGGGGAATGGTTGGAAAACACAGGGCAAAATAAAGGGAAAATAACATGAAAAAAAATATTTCTTTAAAATGTTTTCCTTTAAAAAGGATTTTGGGGCATCCATTGGCAGAAATTGTATTATATTGAATTGATGACTATGCTTTTATTAGTGTTTAATCACCTAAAAATAGAATTATTGTGTTTAGCTTATAATGAGCTGTTTATATCTACATATGAGCGGGTCCTCTTTCCAGAGTCTGCAATATTGTTTCTAGCCTTGAACGGACAAATCCAACACTGGCTCTAGATAAAGCCATTCATATTTTTTGTAGTTCTAACATGCTTGACTCTTGGGAAAGGTTTCAGATTTTCCTCACTGTGCAATCCCACATACTGGAGCTTTAATAAGACAAAAAGAAGCATATATTGCAAGCAGCAGCACAGCAAAAGTTAGCTCTTCAGCTGAGAGGAGATTGTATCGAGGTGTCCCTGAAGCTTTTAAAAAAGGCACGTCTAAATATTTGTGCAGTGATGAAAAACATGTCAGTTGGAGTGGAAGTGGAGCATTTACTGTGAGAGTACTCAGCAGTAAACCGACAGTACTTGAGATCCTGGCTGTAAATCCTTTTCTCAATGCACTGAGGCTGCGTTAATTTCTACTCTAAAAACCTTCAGATGCTTGACAAAAGCATAAAGAATCAAACTCACTCTTATGAGTAGATGAGAGAATCACTGCAAAAGAGCAATTTTCTACAGTCACATTGTGCTATTCAGGTTATAAACTTGTTTTCAGCTGTCATTGTTAAAAACACATTTCATCATTTGAAATACTCTTTAATACTTTTTGAGACAAATGTACCAAAAGACCATGGACCACATAAAAAGTAAAAACTGGGATGTATGAAGAAAATGTAAAAAAAAGTAACTGAAATTGCTAAACTGATGAGTTTTTCTTTGCTCTGTCACAAAACGTTTTCATGCCTAACTTTTATCTTCCCACAAAAGATCTAATGGAACTTAAGTACACACTGTGATGTTATGTAACAAAACATCAGTTATTCGTTTGTTGTTGTTTGCCGTGCAGTGTATAGGAGGGAGCGAGGACTGATCATGGCCGACCAACTGCTCAACCATCTAATGTTAGATGAATTTGTGACATGTAATAAATTTTGGTCATCAGTGGACAGGCTCGCACACAGTTGAAGCAGAGCCACGAGTCGATACCACAAGGTCAGTGCCTTTCTGCCTCACTCGATCAATCGCTCAGTGTAGTCTAGCCAATTTGTTGGTGCTGCTAATTGGCTAACGTGTGTGTGTGTGTGTGAGTGTGCATGTGTGTGTGGGTGAGAGAGAGAGACAGAGAGGGAGAGCCCATGAAAGAGGGAATTAAAACTGGGTGTGACCACTTTCTGCAGAAATTAAATTTTAAGCTTATTTAGGGATGTCTTTTTTTTTTTTTTTTTTTTTACTGTGAACCTCTGCAAGCCAACAGACTTCTTCCAAATTAATCTTTATTGACAATTGTCAAAAGCCAGAATGGCACTCAGGAGCAGTTGGACTGTTTCATTATCTATTTTACATGTTTAGTGTTAACATTGAGGTCGTGGCTTGACGATTGTACCATACAGTGTGAGAAGATAAATTGTGCTTTGGCTTGAAATCGCAGGCAATTTACTTGTACAGTGGGAGTTGGAATAAAACAACAATTCTAAAATGGGCTCAAAAGGTACAGTATGTGCCCAGCTTTAGTAGCAGCATTAACCATTTCGTTTATGAGCTTGTCAGCACCACGTTGTTGTTACTTACCTGCTGTTGAGGCAGCAGTAGATGATGGGGTTGTACATGGTGGAGCTCATTGCAAGCCACAGCACTAACAGGTAAACCTGCTGAATGTACTTCCACTTGTTCAGATCCTTGTTGAGACCCGTCACAATGAAGTAGACATGAAAGGGGAGCCAGCAGAGGGCAAAGGTCACTACAACGATGATCATCATCTTCACTACCTGCAAGAGAGCGATGATGAGAAATGTTCACAAGCTGTCACTGTTAGCTGTGTTTAGGTTTCCTGTAAGCAGTGAGGCTGACAGAGGGAATGACAGCAGTGAGTAAGCCAAAGGAAATTACTGAGGAAAGATCATATCACTCTCTGAGTGAGATGAATATTTGGTGGGAAGAATATGGAGCATGTCATTTCAATCCATTTCTGAATTACAGTGTTTTGGTAGCACCTGGTACTGAAGGCAACAACCAGGTGATGCATCAATGCAAGACTGGGAAGCAGGACAACATATGTTCTGGTACCTTGGATCTTATAACGTATGCTAAAAACTACTTCAAAGTAGCACTGTAAACAAAGTCAACTCAAATCAAATTTATCAAGTTAATCAGGATAAACTCTTTGAGATGTCATCATCTCGTTTTCAAGAGATACCAAGAACAAACACAACGATACAAAGCTCAAGGTATACTACATAACACAAAACAAAACCATTCAAAAGAGAAAATACTTAACCAAAAAAAAAGTTTTGCCATTTAACTTGTCATTTTGTTTCAAGAGGGAGCCATTTGCATGTACAAAGCATTGTACAAAAGATAACCTGGGTACAAATCTGCAGAGACTATTGTATTAATATATGACACAGAGGATTTGGTTTTGGTTCATAGAAGATCATTTTTTGGCTTAAAATACCCATGAATTGTTGAATGGCAATGTTGTTGCTTGTTCTTTTCGACCTTTTGTCTGTAATGCTGTAATGCTTGACAGATGTCTCACCTGTGTTACAAGCTACCCACCATCCCATCCAACTCCAGATGGCAAAGTCAGCTCATCACTTTAGAAACTTTGATATATGCTTGAAACGTGCAAAATGTAACATATTGGTGGTTTGCAGAGATGTACAATGCTTCATTTTCTTTTGACGACTGGGTTGACCACATACTGCTGCTGCTTAAGATTTAGCTTAACTGACAATTAAGCCATGTGGTCCCTGTATGACCAAAGTGAGAGCTGTGTCTGGATACTTGGCGTTAAGTCAAACATGTTCCCAGATTGAATTTGTGATATTCATTAACAGAATCTCAAGGCACAGACAGGGGGACGAAGGGGTCTGGTTTGGAGACTCGGGATTGCAAATCTGCTCTTTGCAGATGATGTGGTTCTGTTGGCTACATCACACCGTGACCTCCAGCATGCACTGGGGCGGTTTGCAGCCGAGTGTGAACTAGTTGGGATATGTTAGAGTCAGCACCAGTGGAAACGGTGGATTGCCCTCTAAGGGTGGGGTGGGAGTTGTTGCCCTAAGCGAAGGAGTTCAAGTGTCAGGGTTTTGGTCAAAAGTGAAGGTAGAATGGTGTGTGACAACAGGCAGTTTGTTGCGGCATCCACAGTGATACAGGAGTTGCGTCGGACTGTTGTGGTGAAGAGGGGGCTGAGTCGGAAAGCTCTCGGTTTACCCGTCCATCTATGTTTCAACCCTCACCCAGTCATGAGCTCGGGGTAGTGACTGAAAGAATGAGCTCATAGATACAAGCGGCCGAAATGGGTTTCCTCTGGAGGGTGGCTGGGCTTTGCCTTAGAGATAAGGTGAAGAACTCAGACATACTGGGGGAGCTTGGAGTAGAGGCACTGCTCCTTCTCGTCAAAAGGGGCCAGCTGAGGTGGTTCGGGCATCTGATAAAAATGCCTCCGGGATGTCTCCCACTAGAAGTGTTCTGGGCATGTCCAACTGGTAAGAGGCCCAGTGTTCAGCCCAGAACACGCTGGAGGGATTAAATATCTTGTCTGGCCTGGAAACACCTTGGGATCCCCCAGAGGGAGCTGGACTGCGCTGCTGGGGAGAGGGACATCTGGAGTGCTTTGCATTGCCCCCGCGACCCGGCCTTGGATAAGGGGACGACAGTGGATGGATGAATGGATGAAAATTGTTGCGTTTACTGTAAGAATGATGAGTAGGTTAAATTAAATTAAAATGAAGAGAAATGCTGGAGTTGCTTGCCATTCAACAGGACTCTAAGAACAGATGTCCTACAACTAATTTGCTGTGGAAGGCCAAATTTTATTTTAATTCCTGGTTAGGATGTTCACAATGGTTTAAAAAAAAAAGTTTTATCTAGAATGCCATTAAAAAGGTTCAAATTATGCAAAAATTGTGAGAATATAAACAATTTCAGTATGTGTAACAGAATTTTTTACTTTTACAATATGCTGATGAAGATACTTTTAGACCATGACTGTAGGCACACTTTGAAAGTAGCATTTTCACCAATAACTCTCATTCAAAATCCCATCAGAAAAACGACAGGTGTACGCGTCATTATTTTACCAACCCTATCACCAGACAACAATGTCAAAATTTAAATCTCGCTCTTTGCTCCTGCTACCTTTAGTTTTCAACATATTGCAAACAACCACCTGTGTTGGCACTGAATGTAAAGTGGGGGAATAAACCAGTGTGAATGAAGTTCCTGAAACACTGGGCTGCACATTGATGCAAATTCACAGAAGATTTTGGTTACAGGAGGAAGAAGAACAGTCTAATGCTAATAAAGTGTTTCTAGCATTTACATAGATATCTTTTACCTGTGAGCCATTTTTTAATCATTTCTCCATCCATCTATTCGAAGAATCTTTCAATCCCTCCTTCTATGTAGAAGTAAGGAAAAATGTATTGTCTCTGGGTGATAACGAGGAGCATCATTTATAACACAGTGTGGCTCCTCGGCGGCTGGCTGCAGAGGTAAGCCACCAGAGACAAAACAGACATCAGTGAGTTCCTGCTGAAATCTAAACAAAAGTCCTGGCACCCCTTGTTTTGAGTGTGTGTTTCCAGAAGTTTATGGCATAACATAAGCAGAGTTGTAAACTGTGCTAGGTGGCTGCTAAACAGTTATGAAGCTGTCAGTAAGTTTTTCAGTAGGGTATATATTTGGCGTTCTAGTAGGTATTGATGGCAGCAGGCCATTGTTTGTGAGACAGATTCAAAAAAAGCTTCAGTGCCTCTGTTCATTGTGAAGAAAACACGTCAACCAGAGCAACACCGTTGCCTTGTACAGCTTATATCATATATGATTTGTATAATTTTGGACAACAATGGAGGTCTATGGCACAGATGAAAAAGCTGTCATACACACAAAATCTATGTTAAGATAATTTTATGTGACATACTGAAGTGTTGGAAATCTTGTACTCTTTGGTTTCCTGTCAATGCCTTTTTGAAAGGGCTGAGCTGTCCCATTGCTTTAAGTTTCAACAGGCTTCATATGTAAAGGAGGAGGCGGAGAAACATAATAGCATAGTGCCCTTGGCTCTTATTTAAATGGTCCACATTTGGACTCCCAGAGAACTCCATGGTATCTACAGTATATAACTAATGTGTAAACACAAAGGACATTTTATCAGAGGCTGGCCTCTTGTATATTTTAAGTATCTGTCTGCTTGATCACAGTCACTACTGTAGACTTCTTGTTTTGGCATATATTAAAGAACTGCAATAAATTGAAATAATTTGTGAGCTGTGCAAAAAAAAATTAAATACCTTCTAATTCTGACCATGCATGTAAATATGTCATCCTTAACAGAAGATGTTGGTGCTATAAACAAGCAAATAAGTGTTATTGTGCCTTATCAGCCATTTCAAACAGGCCAGAAGGGGACAAGTAAAACAGCATTTCTTTAAGTTGATAAAAAAAAGTGATACCAACATTGTCCATGCAACAGAAAATGGTCAAAGAAAGCCTTTCTTAAGTTCTTCACTGTAAAATCCAGTCAGGGATTTCAGCCAAGATTTTGAGCATGATAAAAAGACAGAATTCATAGTCTCTTCCTCACACAGCAGTATAAACAATGCTGAAAGTATATCCTGAAGCGCGGGACACTGAGGTGAGCTCATGCAGTGGTTTATATAAACACTATTCAACTCTCTTTAAGGCTGTGAGCTACAATGAGACCGAGATGTATTAAAGGTCTGTCCCCCTGCCATTTTTCATCATGAGAGATAAGGATGTCAAAGCACAAATTTTGAGCGTTGTACAATGGTATGGCTGTAATTTAGAAAGAATTTGGCATTGAAAGTGTTCTGGTTTCCGTTTGTAATCCATTTGAAGTTGAGTTGTATTGACCAGTCATGTTTGAATAGCAGGTAAACAGTCCGTGTGAAAAAGCTGAGTGCATTGAAATCTCGCAACCCATCAGCTATCATGTGATGACAATTTAGCTTAATGTTAGCTTTTAATTAAAAAAAATCTGGATTCATATGCAGGTATCTGTTTAAAGAGATTACCCCTAATGACTGATGCATGAAAGAGGGAGTCTTGGCTCAGATATCTGCTGGCTACACCGGATCATTGGCCCTCATCCCCACAGGCTTACTGTCATCAGACCAAAAGTGGATGGGTTCCAAGACTGAGAGAGGCTGTTTTTTTTTTTTTTATTTCAGTAGAGGTTGATCTCTGGGGTGCCTGTACTAGATGTGCAAGTAAATAAAAAATTATTGAGTATGGGGATAGTATGGGGTTTTGTAACATGAAAGACGGTGGGTGGCAATGTTTTCTAATGAGCAGGATGTCTGACCAGAAATGTTTAGATTGACAGATTGATGAACTCAAGGACCAGGTTCAGGAGAGATGCTTAGTCCTGGAAATAAAGTTGAGATTTGAAGCCGTATCCATACACTTGTTGATAAATTAGAGACTCTTACTTTGAATGTGTGGCTCAAGGATAGTGGGAAAAGATGCACTTTTGATGTACTAATGGTCTGCCCTACAAGCCTGAGATTGTGGTTACAAGAGGCAAACAGGAAAAAGCCATAGGCCTGAGCTATGTGTTTCCAGATCTCTCAGATCATCTGGTGCTGGCCTTTCAAAATCATCAAGAGGCCACTCCAAAACTGGAGTTGCAGCAGTTTATGCATTCCACGAGCTGGAACCGCCTGCCAAAGGATCTGAAATGTGCTCCTTCAAATGTTCCTTTTTTGAAAATAACCAAACATCCTTTTTGTTGGGTACGGCAGATGCCTGTTGACTAAAACTAACCAAAACAATTTGTTATTTCTGGTCAATCATGTCGGTACATAAATGTTGTGTTAATATTTGGGTATCTCCTGGCCCCTCCATGGCCCCCGCCCATGGTGTTTCATGGTGTTTGGGCTGGGGTTGTGGTGGGGCTGGGAGAGAAGGGGTGGTTAGGATTGGGGGGGTTGTTGTTTATGTTGTTTTACATTTTTATTGTGTGAAGCACTCTGTGCTACATTCTTTGTATGAAAAGTGCTCCATAAATAAAGTTTAAATGAATGATTGAATATATGTTGTATTATTCACCCCATACACATTAACATTTTTTAGATTGATTTATTTTACGGCATTCTGACAAGCCGTCTCAGTATGCCCTTCAGAAATTGCATATTAGGTTGATTCTGGTTGTAGATTACACACCAACAACACAAACATGCTCTGTATTTTATTTATTTTCTAAAGGGAATGAAAATGCATAAGTCCTGGAAAATTCAAGTAAAGATCTTTCAGATAATCAAATAATCCCCCTGCCCCCAAGACTTCTTGTCTGTCAAGCAGGGCTACCTTGAGAAATATGAAATAAACAAATACTTGCACACTGCAGGGATCCTGTGTCCACTATTTATTTAGTTTCTAGTGCAACGGCTTCTCATCAGACTTGAGTATGAGGCAGTTGTACATGAAATGTCACCCTATAAGTGGACATTGGAGTCCTGTTGTGTGCACAAGCTGTGCTCGAGCAGGTGTCCAAGGATACTTTGACTGAAGGAGCCAGGGAACGAACTCCCCATTTGCTGACGACCAGCTCTACCTTCTGACCCACAGCTGCCCCAGATTGGCTGTGTGTGTATACTGGCTGAAAAATTCATTCAAACATCAGTTGTAATATAATGATAATGATATATCTGTACTTTATTTAATGGTATACTCTGCAGGAATCCTTGGTTACTGTTTGAAAACAGTATCACCAGAAAAAGTGACAACGAAATCTCATTTGGACTTAAGATCTTCATTTTTTTTTTCAGCGCTGTCTGCAATTTTTGTAGCTTTCTCTTGGATGCATGCTGCTTAAGGTTTGGCACCAGGTTGCTACCTTTTTTTATGAAATCCATACCTGGAATGTCCTGGACACAGTAAATTAGATGATAAGAAAAAATAGATACAGTGTAGATACAGATAGATACAGTTCCCTGCAGAAAAATACACCACCACATACTTCTAGTGAGTCATAAGACATGACAGAGAGATTACTTTTTTATGAGTCCATGCATTGTTTTATTAGGAACATTTTGCATAGTATACCTTTAAGGGTTGACTTTTTAAAAGTTTAAGTTTCTTTACTACAGATAACCTAGAGTGCCAGGTCATTAGGTTTGCAGAATATTATTGAAAGAGCAATACTGAAGTAATTTTCACACAACGTTATGAAAGAATTGAACCTGTCTTTGTTTAATTAAGACATATAATGCCCCTAAGGTAGCCAGTAGGTAATAAGAATTGCTTGAATATGTGACAAATCTTCATAACTGGGACTAAAAGCATCTAAATTACATTTCACACTGACTATTTCTACCTTTGTCCTGAAGAGACTTACTGGTTTGTTTGTATTGCAAACACACAGAGATAGTAAGAGATGCTTAGTAATTCTGACTAAGAAACTTTTTATCTTTGTTCCTGATGTAGAGGTCATTTTCCAGAGGACTAAGAAGAGAGGGAAGGTCTAACTACTAAGAGAAATATATAATTGCACATCACGTACATCCAGCAATTGTCTGCCTGTAAAACAGAATGGAAGGAAAGGACTAGAATAACAACTAATAGAGAGCATCAGAGAGTGAAATAAATTGCATTTTTGGCTTCCTTCCTGTTGATTGAATTTTCCTGAGCACCACTAGACATTAAGATTACTGTATATTTGTAGTAAGGTTACAGAGTCTGATTTATCTTGACAGAGGTTACCTCCTAGGTTGCTGGAAGACAGTGTTGCATTTATTTCAAAACCCACAATTCATGTTTCTTAGATTACATGCCAGTGGAAGATTAAATAATTTGAGATAAAAAGCTGGAAGAAAGATAATGGACTTTGATTTTTTTTTATTAGTACATACAACACTGGTTTGTCCTCCAGAAATTATGTAAACTCTTTCCAATTAGTGCAGCAGGACAAAAGGCAAGGCAAAATTGATTTATAAAGCAGTTTGCATAAATGAGAAACCACATTGGGCTTTATAAAATTTAAATGGAGAAGAAAATCAAAGCTGCATCATTTTGACCAAACTCTGCAAATAAAAAAAGGCAAAACACAGCAAGATACATAATTTGATCATGATTTATGAAATTCAGTCGCACCCAGTTACTATGATATAGATATACTGTAGCCTACATGTGCAAATGCATTTTTTTGTGATTGTATCTGCACATTCGGGGACCCTTTGATGGTTTTCATACTTGAATTAAACTTGAAAATCCAATACAAATGGGCTCCGACAGAGCAGAGAGAATAAGACATGAGTGAGGAACAAATATATGAAATTTACATACAGTAGAGCCGACCTCAAAGGGAGGAAGTCTTACCGCTTTTTATCACTTTGATGTTCCATGATTGCTGCACTACAAAGACCAGTGGGACAAAAATGCACAGAGAGGAAAAAATGCTATATAATAAGAATAATAATGGTAATCACATTGTATCCAATAGTTCTGCAGCAGGAGTACTGGTGCTATTGTGCTCAGATAGAGGCTAGGACAAAACATGTAAGGTAAACATGATTTTTTTTATGTTTATTGTGAGGGCCTCAGAGACTTGTGGCCAAATTTTATGAGGGACATTCAGGAGGGAACAAACAACAACTGCTGCAAGGTCCTAACATTAATTCAGCCATCTTCCACAGTGCTTATTTTTAGTTCAGGAGGACTTAAGTTCAGCATTTCAACAGCTGTTTATAGTCAGTGGTGGCTGGATCAGTAGTCACAAATGAATAACAATGAATACAATTTCTTAGCAACTGAAAGATGATCAATAAAAGTGAAAACAGAGACAGATTAACCAATATATGCAATGTAAATGAATCTAAATTCCATTACAGACACAAGTCAGTTCAGTGTTAACCAAAAATCTACAGGCACAAAGCAGACTGTGACCCTAAGACTACTTGGAAACAAAATAGTATGCGAATAATATAAACATATCTTTAAGAAAGTGAAGTCCCAGAATATGTATCTCTATCGAACAAGTCAACAATTCAACTCATTTCACCAACACAGCTGGTGAGATCCCTGGGCAGCAGCTGTATTATATTACTAAGTGGCAAACACTTTGTTCATGTTGGATTTCATTATCTGCCCTTGGACAACAACACATGCGAAGTTATGCCTCTTGCATAGTCATAGTTACTGAAAGCAAACGTGCGTCCGTGGTTCACAGCACAGATGATGAATGCAAAGCAAAAAGCAACTGAACAGCCAACAGCTGCTCCTGCATAGAATCTGCAGCCTGCTATACGAGAATGAACAAGTTTGTGAGAGAGTGAATATGTAGCCAGTTCAATTGATTTTAATCAGATAATTTTCATGGTCATGGAAATTTTCTTGTAACATCACAGGAGGGAAGAAGGCTGGCGGATGAAAGGTCCAGGATGGAATAAATTCCCTCTCTGTAGTATAATTGGACATGGCAAATGTTCACAGATGTTTTTTTTTCTTGTAAGAAGATGCCACCACTAACCAGGAGAGACAAGTGCAGGCAATTGGCTCAGCCCCACAGTTACTATTGTCTAAGCCCCTCCATCAGGTTTAAGAGTCAAATCTTATGTGTTTGTATTCACCCCCCGTTGTATAGGAGGGTCAATCTACACCAAAGAAGGCCACAGAAACATGTCTGTGTAATCTAAACGCCATTGTATATCAATTCTACAACACAGAAAACGGAGGTAAAGAGGAGAGTGGCATTTTCTCAGTAAATGTCAGGGTGAAAACTAGATGGTGAGGGTTTACTTGGTCCCTTGTGGTTAGCAAGCTTACGGGAGGAGAAATGAGCTGTAGGCAGAAAATGTCTCAAATGTTTAATCCGGCCTTCAAGCACAATATCACACCTGAGGAGCACAGTGGGAATTAGATGAGGTAGCATACTGTAAGAAGAAGCCATCACTCTGCTTTAGCTGCTACAGTTAACCCTTTGAAACCTGTTCAAGTTGGCTTGATTTCTTTCAAAAACATCAAAAGAAGGCAATGAGCAACTTCAGAAGAAATGACAATGAAGAAATTACAAAAACAAACATAAAACCTCCAAAGAAACAAACAAACAAAACTTAAATAATTCTGCAAAATTATTTAAAAATATATAATTATGATAATTATAAAATCATTGTTCTGAGGGCATTTTTTCTTTGTTTTTAAAAACATTTCTTGGAAAGTTCTTATTTGCTTTTTATTCCAGGTTTTTAAGAGAAATCAAGCTAATTTGATCGGGGTCCAAAGGTTTCTATACATGTAAAAGGTGTCTGAATGCAGCCAAAGGAAAGAAATGTTGATCCAGGTTTTAGAGGATTAATAGGTTTGAATGAAAATGAGAGTTCAGAATTTCATCATGTGTTGTTTCAACCGCGTTTTCTTGAAACTACACTTATATAGTATAGTATTCTGAAATTTTAAGGGACACAAATGCTGCCTTACAGATATACTACGACTTTTTTGACTAAAGGTCTAGTGGGTAGGATTTAGGAGCAAGTATTGGTGGAAATTTTATATAAAATTCATGACTATGTTTTCACTAGTCTACAATCACCTGAAATTATGAATTGTTTTGATTTTGTTACTTCAGATTGAGCTGTTTATATACATATTGTTTACCAAAACACTTCAGACATTTATCTTAAATCTCTGACTATATTATTTAATTCTCTATGTAGATTTGTTGTTGAGATGTCCTTTTAGAACTCATCATTGTTTTATGTTTGATTTGTTGAACTTGTTACAACCCAAATCAAGATGGCAATTTCATTGGCTTCAGTTCGTTTTTAAATGTGTTTATTTCCATTGTCATCCATATTTAAAGGAACTCATGACTCCATACAATTCCCCATACTCACTTAGACATATGAACTGCCCTTTTTTTTGCATTCCCAGAATCTTGACAGAAGTTGGTAAAGGTCTTTCAAATATAAAGCCCCATCAGATTGGAATTACCTCCCTCTTTCTTTGCATTATATTACTTCCTCTGTTTGTTTCAGGATGTTACTACACTCCCATCTCAAAACAAATTGCTCATATTTCTAATTTATTTTCTTTACTCTTGTTGTTTTTATGTTCACATCATTGATCCTTGTTAATCAGTTTGTCTATTTCGTGCATTAGGTGTATGTGGGTTGGGGTGGGTGAACAAGATGTCTATATTTGTTATATGTTATGTATGTTTATAATTTAATGTAGTGTATTGTGTCTTGTGTTCTTTGTATATGTTTGTCTGGGGACCTCATTGAAAATGAGATGCTACATCTCATGGGATTATCCTTAAATAAATTAAAAATTCAAATTCAATTCTATTTCACAGATGAGCTTCCTTTTTTATAAAGCTGTCTACACAGGTCGTATAATGACTTAGGTTTCTTTCGCACTGTATGTGTGCAGTTTAACCCCAAGGTCTTTTTCTACATTACAGTAACTGTTTGTCAGGCTCTGAGAGCTGCTGAAATACGTAACACCTACACTCAATACCATGACTGAATGCATTAGACACAGACGGAGGACTGAAGCTGCTGCTACACTGTTACGTGCTGCTTTCACCACACATGCTGGGTAGACACTTGTGTTAACGCAGTAAACATGTCCTGTCTTGAGCTTCAAATCAATTTTGACTTTTTCTTTATTAAACCAAGACAACAATCTTTTGCAGACCTTGACCAAGTACTCTCAGTGCCTTATCATGAAACCATGCATAATTACTGCAATGCTGCATTGCATGAGTGTTGAGTGTATGTTGAACAAAGAAGCTGTTGTCAGGAACATAAACATTTTGTGACTCGGCAGACATGTTTGTAGATTGCAAGAATATCAATTAATTGTGTTTTCTTTAAAATGTACTTTCTGTTGCAAACTAATAAATAAAATTTGTAGACAGGATTGATTGTTTAGTTACTGCTTTGCAATTAAAGGCCACAAATGCTTCCAGGGGATTAATCATTTCAGTATGATTATTTGAGTTATCAGTTATTTAGCTAATTACAAACTAAGTTTAAGGTTGGCAGGAATATGCTACCTTCCTACCTATATGAAAAAAGGTGTCCCGCCACCACAGGTGTAACAAAGCTATCAACAGAGTGAGGGAGATGTACGTTCATGCCGACGCAGACCTGAAAAGAGGTGGAATCAGCCAAAAAAAGTTACTTTAGATATGAGGGGCCTTTACCTTGTAAAACTAGTGGTTCTGTGTGATATTAGCTCATTCCTCATGTATGCCTTGCAGAGAAGTTTATGAACCATTAGGGCTGCAGATATTAGTATTAACGTGTTTAAGTAAAAGCATTAGTCATTTATGGGCAGCATTCAGGGCCCAAGTGTTGCTGATATCCATATCTTCCACATCCATATTTAAATCCCTCCTAAAAGCGCTTTATAAATAAAATGTGTTATTATTATAATGTTGCCACCAAAAACAATTACAAAGCCAAATGACAAGTATAAAAATAATCAAAAGATCATCTTCAAAGAAGCTTAAGTAAATATGCAGACTCAGCATACCTTGCTGTCAAATTCTCCATTACCACAGCATTTCACATATAAATTAGAACTAGCAGTGGGAAACAAATGGGGTAGATGAGGAAAAACATATTATTTTGGTGCTGATTTGCTTTAGAAAAAAAAAAAGATAATGAAACTCACATGCTAATGAGGTTTTTAATGCATAAAATAGCTATTGAGTTAGATTGTAACCGTGCCTGGGGCTTGCCCCGGCACTAGATTTATGTTTCTTCATTAATCCAGTAAATGACTTGCCAATAGTTAGCTTGAAGCCAGAATAAGTCTCACCAACAATTTGAAATGTTATACGATGAGAACAAAAGTCAGCAAGTTGCGTGCTTGAATGCCACTGAGTGAGTAAACCAAAGAAAAACTGATTTAGTCAAAACAAAAAGTAAAGAAAGACAACACATAAGAAGAAGAGATGAGTTTTCACTTCAAAAACAAAACATAAAACCTCCTAATGCCACCCTGTTGACTAAAAATTTTGTTTATATGCTACTAATATGGAAATATAATACCACAATATAATGTCCCCCCGGATTACATTCGCTATCACTCACATAATATTAAAACAGTTGTTTTTTTAATTATTTGTCTTCATAAACAAAGATGAGATGCAACTATTTCGCTATCACTAGCATTGCATGCAACACATACTAGCACACTATGTTATTAGAAAAACTCATCAAAATGTATGTTTCATAAATTGTTATTTACAAATCAACCACTGACAGAATGTTTCATTTGTCTTCCAACATACGGCTACAGCATGATTTACAGTTATGTGGTCAATTGGGTTATTGATATTGGTTAAATATTTCACCAAAAACAAACTCTTTCCTTGACAAATATGTCTGTCCATTTACAGCTAATATACAGGAAGCAGGACAAAACCACTCTGCTCTCATGCTTTGTTTGTCCTCGACTCTGCGCGACAATGACTTCTGTGCGTTAAAGGTAACACTTAATGGACTGTAAAAAATGTTTCTTGTGAACAGGCAGTCCAGGCAGCAATTATGTTTCTGTAAAAGCATATTTGGAATGCAGATTTATAAATGAAGATTTATAAATGTCACCTTTAACACACAGAAGTCACTGTAGCACTGAGTCATGGACAAACAAAGCATGAGAGCAGAGTGGTTCAAGTCCTGCTTCCTGCATATTAGCTGTAGATGGACAGGCATTTTTGTTTCATATGATAATAGCTAGTTCTAAGTCACAGTGCACCCTTTAATGAAGATTTATAAATGTCATATTTAAAGGGTGCACTGTGACTTAGAATTAGCTATTATGATATGAAATTTTCAGTATTTTTAAGACTTCCCAGCTGTATATGAAAAATAAATTCCTAATGTGAAGATTGATAGTGTGGGGACTTGAATAACTGGCATGAAATGGATACATGTATCAATCAATTGAAAACTATGGATTTTTGCTGAAAATCAACATTTACATGTTGTGAGATGATGATAGCTAGCAGTGTTTGCTACAGGTCTGATGGTGCACAAAATATGTACTGAACAGCCTCCTGTGTTGAGAAAAAACCCACTTTTGTAACTGAATGCTTAATAATTTCTAAGAGCTTTCAAGACCTGCAGTTACCCTGTTTTTAGGGAAAAGGGTTGCTCTTTGGAGCCAGTAGTTAAAAGCCACTACGAAACACAACAGAAAATATGCTGTGGGGTCTGAATATTGAGCCTTTGAACAAGAATGACTTTCAGCTAAGTGTTCCAGCAGGAGCCTTTCTCAGGATGTGAAAGAGACAGAAATTCAATTTTTGTCTTACACATTCACTGGTGTGAAGAAAGGTTATGCGACTGCAGCCACAGTACTTAAAGCCGGCACTCACTCTCAAAGGAAAGCAGCCAACTCCTATTATGTGGTGTGGCATAGTGAATGGTGAAAGACTCTTAAGAAATTGCAGCTATTGTGATTATCATTATGGATCAAGCCTGTGCAATTTGCCATCCACACCTGCACTTGTCTGGTGACAAGTGCAGGTGTGCATGGCAACGAGTGTTTTCCAGGCAAGAGAGATCTGGTGACACCTGTCCAGTCAAGATTAGAAATGTCCCATTATCTCTGGAGGTTAGCATCACACTCACATACACTGCGGCTTAACACCGATGTACTTCATTTCAGGAAAAATCTGATCTTGTAGAGGTAATCCATTCCAAGCCACCAACCCACCACACACACACACACACACACACACACACACACACACACACACACACACACACACACACACACACACTACTTTGTCTTCAAGCAGAAAGGAAGATGGGAGATTGATGGTGCTTAATAATCAAGTCGAACGCATATTGTCTTAAAGAGCCGTATGGCAGACATTTGACATGTCACTTAAGACTGACCTGTCAGACGGACAGCCCCGCGCATGAGTTTATAATACACCACTTGTGGCATGGTTACTGAGGCAGAATGGATTAACTCAAAACAATGGACTATCTGAATCTCAATAAAGAGGATGAGAAATGATAGAAAGATGGAGCTTTTTATTGCTTCCTATCACCTCACAGACCCTTGATGGCAGCACAGGGAATGTATCATTAAGGTGAAAGACTCGCCAGAAAATCTTGAGAAATAATAACACTCTTTATGTGTTATTTACGTGCAAAAGACACACACTCCTTCTTCACTTCAGCTCATGCATTTCATTGCAGTGACCTTTGCCTCTTTTTTTTCCTGTTGATGAAAAACAAATTACTCCGTCAATACCCTGAGTGGGTTATAGCTTATCTGGAAGATGCAACTGTTCAGTACAAAACAGAAAGAGTACCATCATGCACCACCGGTCATGCATGTAACATTAATTTCTTCTTAAAGGGTCAGGTTGCCTACACAATCTGCTGCCAACCCAATGCAATATAAGTGATGTCATTTTTGCCATTTTTTAATCAAAGAGTGACTATGTCTGTTCCCCTACTTCAGACTAAACTATTTCTAAAGCTGTATTATCCTGTAAATCCTCCTGATTATCCTGTAAAACATCTCTAGATATATCGGTGCCACATTCGGTACAGAAGAATGGACCCCAGACAATGTATCTCAGTGACTTTGGTGATGACATTTGCTGTAGCACCACCATGAGGCTGACATTTTTGGGTTTGATTATATAAACAGCTATTAAATGGATTGCCAAAACACATTTGTGCCCACCTCTGGGTTATTTGACATAATTTCAGTGATCATCAACCCATTATTTAATGAACAAATACCTACAATCTCTGAGAAAAGGATGCTATTTAAACACCACATTATTCCAAAGGAAAATTCTATATATACTCTCCAGACTATTATACCTAGTGGTCTGAATAAGAAATCAATTTTCTCTAAAATATATAATGTTTATCATGATGGCTTTCCTTACCCAATTTCTGTACATTATTTTTCTGCACAACTTTTTTTGTTGTTTTGCCTCTAACTTAACACAATACATTCTGCATGTTGGTGATGCAGACTGATATATGGGATGATGAATGTGATATAAATACATTACAAATGAATATGTATGTTTAATATTTTTGAGCATCACCGTTGTTTTACAGTTTGTTCCTTATGTATCTTATTGAGTTGAGCAACGGTTTTGATGTTTAACCATGCCTGCCGTCATAGAGCTCATGAGTCTATAGGTGTGCTTTACAAATACAGATACAGATGTGGCTTCAACTTTTAAAACAATTTCAACAAGAAGGAGACCCAAGTAGGATTGATTGAAGTAGGAACTGTTGTGTCGAGCGAATTTTTGTGGCATAGAGTGCGTGTGCAAGCATTACATTTTTCCCTCCAAATATCTGAAAAATGAATGATATTCCCAACAGTATCATCTCTACTTTATGTTTACTACTAATTCGCAAATGGAAGCCCGCTAACATGCTAAACCAAGATAGTGAATATGTTTGATGTTACACCTGTTTGCACTCAGCATATTTGCAATGGCATTGTCTGCATGTTTGCATAGTTATGTTAGCATATATCTCAAAGTGCTGCTGTGTCTA
The DNA here is from genome assembly GCF_008729295.1 of Plectropomus leopardus. NCBI lineage: Eukaryota > Metazoa > Chordata > Actinopteri > Perciformes > Serranidae > Plectropomus > Plectropomus leopardus. The sequence continues at coordinate 11,981,174 of NC_056466.1, forward strand.
TAGTGTTTCTGCCATGAGTCTGGAGTACAGTAAAAACATTGGCTTTTTAACCAGCTTGTTTTGTGAAGCTTGACAGTATTGCCCTGGAGTGTTCTCTCCTTTCTGCAACCTTCTCTGACCTGAGCCTTCGAGCACAAAACTCTCAACCTGAATGACATTCATTCCCAAGAAAAATACATTATACCATGTAAACCAGTGATGAGAACAGGGTGGAGGTTGAGAGAAAAACATGCTCTCATACTCATCTCTTTCAAAATTCAGACTATACACACAAAAATATGCAAACTGCTTTTGAAATCTGTGCTGAAATTACGAGGAAGGCTGTGTGAGACATCAGAGTGGAACAGATATAACCTGAATACTCCTGTGTACAAACAACAAACATGCTCAGCCACATATACTCCTTTTCCACATATTGATCTTCTCACCTACACCGAAAGGACTCCCCAAAGACCCATTTTCTTGCTGTAAGACTCACAAATAATGATCACCAACGTGAAGCTGATACTGATTCTTAGGAAAGGTTGATGCGTGTAAAGACAGAACTTTGGACTCTGCATTCATAAGCAGAACGATTCTGGTGGTGCTCGGGAGCCACAGGGAAATCACACAGTGGAGAGACTTAATCAGAAGCATTGTAATGTCCAGTGAAGATATAAAGAGGAATGGACGTCCCTTACAACATCTATTAAAATTAACTGACCATGCCTGTGCCAAGTATATAATTTTATTTTTCCAGTAATGCTGCAGTTTTGCCTTTATTACCCTTTTAGTTGTCTGCTGCAAGATGTTATTTGTCATATTTGTTGATTGTCGCAGTAAACAGTCATACTGTAAAAGCGTGTCCTGAAAGCTCCTGAGACATAAAAGATTTGTCTACCAAAGTGCAGACAATCTCATAATGCCTCGAGACACTGTTGGTTTTCAGAGCTTGTGCCTGTCCCTGTGCATGGACAAAGAGTTGATTGAGGACAAGTGACAACCACAAAGGTTGTGTTCGGTGGAATCAAGGCTTTCTTCCCTGAAATGTTCACAGTGCAGTGTGTCTACCTGCTGCCGCACATACACAAGGCAAAAATTCATTAAACTTGGTTATTGCAATATGCTGAAGCTGATGTTCCAACTTTTAAGTGTATGATTTATATAATTGTTCTCGGCCTGACAGAGAAAATTAAAACCTAAAGCACTGCTTGAGAACGTTATTACTGTTGAGCTTAATCAACAATGTATTTCTTTTCAATCTTACCAGTGGAATTGAATGTAATATTCCTACTTTTAATTCATTTCTTTAAAGAGCACAATGTTTTTGCTTTAGGGAAGCTAAGCAATATTTATGGTTTCTGAATAGTTCCGATGCTGCTGCATGTCTTATACGTGTCAAACAGATTCAACAGTCATTATTAAAGCAGAGATATTAGGCAGTTGTTTGCAACAGTCTTTTTTAAGACAAATGAGAGCTTCAAAGTTTGTAAGTGTGATGTTTACTGGTGTATTTTATGTTTTAGAACAAAATATGAAGGTCTCTCCAGCTTGTCTTAACCACAGACCTTATTTAAGACTTCCAACCAAAATAACATTCCAAAAAATCCACTGACTTTGAGACGAGGAGACAACAGGTGCTGAAATACTACTGGCTCTCCAGTTTTTCGGATTCATTACTGGGGTTCTCTATGGAGGCTTCATCATTTGTACAACATTATGCAAACTTTGTTGCTTTTTATGCTACGTCACATAACTTGTTATAATAATAATTACAACCACTAGCGGGTGCTGCCTTACAATCAATGACAATATGGGTTGTAATAAGCTGCTTGCACAATTGACTTAAGTGGTTGATTTTTTCTGGTGAGAGCTGGCTGGAATGGAATCAAAATCCTATCGTGGCAGACTTTGTGATATCAGCAAATATTGTGTTTTTGTCCAGAGAATCTATATCATATTGTAATGACACTTATCATTTATAACCCCTACATATTAGTTCCATTATTTCCACACAACAGAAAGCATAGAAAGTAATTTTGGCTCATTTAATATATGAACTTTTATAGGCTTAAAATTGTACAATATCATTCATAGGGTGTTTCTATAATGAATTATGTTTTATTTCTAGTAATGTTGTCATGTTTGCACCAGGTTGCTTATCAGCATGATACACTTAATTATTTAGATTTGGATGTGGTCTAAGATTTCCCCCATCAGACCAAAAAATGACTTTGGCACAGCAATTAAATTAACAAAGACAGAGGCTTTATTCCAAATCCTAACGTTATACAGTAACAGCGAGATGGGTAGTCGCTTCCCTTGGCAGATGTTTTTGAATGCCTTCTTGTTTTACAAAAAAGATCAGAAAATTGGATACCTCCCAGATTTCTGTCAAAATGGCCCTATTTCCTATTCCTGTTGCTACCTCCAGTGGTGTGATGATAATTACCTGGAGCCACAGGCTGCTCAGTGGCAGACAGAATTATTCCTGTTCTTCTGGCATTCAAAGATTATCATGTTCACAGTTACTAATTGGGTTGCCCCAGGCCATATCTGAATTCCTGAATGAATGGTATACTATTTCCGCTCAAGCACACTTACCTTCCTTTTAGCCCTGAGCTGTCCATGATAGTTATCAGATGAGTCTCCTGGGATCTCCCCTCCCCACAGAGTCACCCCAACGATGGTGTAAGTGATGCCCATCACCCCTAAGGGCAGCACGTAGACCAGAACTGTTACTATGATATGATACCTGCGAAAGAAAAAGGGAAAACGCAGGTGTTTACATTTATGACACATTGATACTCATATAATTTCATACAGTCGATTTTATATCCTACTCCTATATCATGCATTAATAGTGCCTGCTGCACCAGATGAGTGTAGGTTTGATCTGAGTGTCACCACTAACTGCTATATTGTAACTAATTGAAGCTTCAGTCATTTCAGCAAGTGTCCCACAACAGCATATGTATTATCAAGTGGCTGCAGTAATTATGACAGAAAGCAAAAAAGGAAGTCAGGTGAAGCATTAAGTCTGTGTATGGAGAGCGTACTTGCCGACTCTACTTAATAATTGCTTAATTAATGAAAACTGATAAAGGTGTCTAAAAGGTGTCCTAATGCAGCATAACAAAACTGATGTCGATCCTAGTTCATAAGCGTTAAAAGTCAGCACAATGCAGGACAGAAACTCTGTTAAAGCCTTCTAAAAAAGCGACATTTTCAGTTAGCTGATGTAGAAAGGATCTGAGCTGCACTGCCTGATTTCATAGCAAGCTACTGAAGCACGTTACAAAAACATTTCTCACATAAAGGGGTCATCAGCCATGCGGGGCCAGGCCACGTAGCAGAGGGTCCTGCGAGGCAGAGCTTTGATGGTGGAGAAGTAGCAGAGGGGGAAGGCCAGAACCACGGCCAGACTCCAGATACAGACGATAACTCCTGTGGTGGCCTTCGCTGACAGACGAGGCTTCAGGGGATGAATGATGGCCATGTACCTACAGGTCAGAGGTCATCCGATTATGAAGACATCAGCAAAATATATCACTGATTGATTTATTGATTTCATCTTCATTGAACCTGAAAGTTGCTTGAGACACACTACAGACCTTACCAGACACACCTGGCCATGTATGTTTTTCTTCATTTATGTATACTTTATAGCAAGTTTACCCATACTTGTGGGATTTTGACTCCAAAAGATGGAGTAACATCTACATGCAAAAGTTATGAGTTGTTAAAATAAAGAGTCATTTCACATTCTTTGATTGTTTTGTTAAAGGATTTTCGGTGGCCTGAAGAGGTAAAACTAAAATGTATTCCACGGGAAAAAGGCAGGCGTTACATAAAAGTATAATAAAAACAATTGTGCTAAAGAAATCTATAATTTTTTTCTGACTTATTACTTTATTTTACCACTCCCTCAGGTTTACCTTAGGAAACACTGCTGTATGTGATTAAGTATTAGAATTTTTTGGCCTTAAAAAAAAAAATCAATGGATGATTAATGCTTTTTAACTTTTTTCTTTCTACAGTAGAATAACTACTTTCTGCCTGTAAATGTCCAATTGCACTGTGGTGTCTGATTTTCAGGGGAATTGATTGATGATTCAATCCAATAAACTGTGATGAGATTTAGTTTGAACCACACAGTGAAGCACTCAGAACTGGCAGCAGATTACCAGCTGAACATGAACCCAACTCAGGATGCTCCATGATTTTAAATTGCTGCTAACGCAGGCTGAGATTCGCTAATTCAATCTTCATCAGATGGTAAAGAATGGATCCCGTCCTGTCACCTCAGTGACTGGAAGTCTCAGAGGGACAACAACAAAGATGCCCCGTCAATTCACCAGTAATTGCTTGGCATTTATTCTGTGTATCTCGCTGGCCCTTGTGGTTGGCAGTGTGTGAATGGATTGTCAGATGCCCAATCAGGCGAGCACCAAAGCAGTCTGTGTCATTTGGGATCCAATGAGTTTGCACATTGCTGGCTAATCTAATAGACTTGTAACCAATGAACAATAACCACAATGCAACGCCAGTAACACTTGGATAATAAAATTACACACACATACACACTCCTGTTGGGTATACACACACATCCAAGCACGTTCAGCATCTCCTGGGCATCATCACAGAGACATCACAGCAGCAAATTCATAAATCACCTTATGTTTTTTTGTTCAACGTGGGGTCTGGTGTGCCTTAAGCTGCATGGAAGCTTTCAGAGAACATATTGTTTGGAAACAGCGTCACTGTGGTGTGACAACACCAACTAAACACTCACTTTATCACCGCTTGGTGTCGAGCTAACAGCGATTGCATTGGATGAAACTTCCAATACGAGCGGCCTAACATTATGTATACAGCCAAATTGTCAAGTGTTGACTTGTGTGTCCTCAGAAGAAATTAGTATGTTTAATGTTTCAGCTGCCCTTACTTAACAGCATCTTAAATAATACTTAAATGGTTGGTTCAAATGACACCACTAATAGTATTGAGCCACGCAGAAAGCTTTGGTTTTGTTTGTTTGGGTTTTGAGTTATCGACCTCCAAGATTATTCTGTCACCACAATACAATGAAAGTGAGTGGACTTTTTTTGTGTTGCTAACAGCACTGAAACATTACTCTTTAAACATGTTCAACAAATCCTCCTCCCAGGAACAATGCCGTCATTACACTGGATACTCTGAGGACATCACTGTCTGTTTTCATTTCTACCCCTGAGAGTAGTTCCATTAAAGCTGTAGTTGTTAACTTTTATAAAAGGTTTTTGTCAAATTTGCCGAAACTGTTACTGTATTCACTCAGCACTAAATGAGACTGATAATCTGCAATAAAAAAAAATATTCCTTTGCCCACTAAGAAGTGCTTCTAACCTCCGTCCACTCATGAACGAAAACAATCAACCAGAACCGAGGAGTCTCTAATGCGGCTGTCAATCATGTCATTCACGGTTCGTGAACTGCACTCAAATTGTCAAACTAGGCAGCATTGAGCAAATATGAATCAAGATTTTAGTACTGCATTGCCTATGTCTTGCCACAAATGTTTTCAGACACATATTTGAGTGTAATGTTTAGCTGTAAAATGAGAAAATTGGTCTGGTGGGTGGTGCTTGATACTTTGACCAAGACCAACATGACAACTGGTCCACAACCTCTTATTTTACACATAAACAGTACACCACAACACATTTCCAAAAAAACAAATTTCATTAGAAACAGTAAGAAGAGAAGAAGAGACTTCACTGATTAACTGTCTAGCGTACCTCTTTCAGAATATAGTGACAGTTTCAGCACATATTACGCAGTGATTTTCATAAAGGTTACCAACTGTAGCTTTAAAGACTCTTCACAGCCTAGTCTGCAGATCATCCACAGTAGCAGGAACATGGTCTATGGAAAGACAATTTGCTGTTGACGATTATTTTTGCTGCTGACACAAAATTCTATTAAACAATGTATTCGGGTGGAGGCAGAAATCATGGATGTATATGATATTTGCAACATGTTCTCATCCCAAGTGTCGACTTTGAAATGAAAACCGGCTGGATATTTGCATGAGGTTACAGGGAACCAACCCTTTACAGAAAACAGCACTTGTTATTCTCAGTGATGTCTCTCCTTTTCCACTTCTCCTAGCACATAACATACAAGATCATATCACTGCTGGTGAGGACTTAATGATAAGACTGCATTCTACAGAGCCACAGCTTCAACGCAGGAAAGTGAAGGTGAGAAATGGGAAAAGTCACTAGCCGTGTTATCACAAAAAGCTTCAAGGCTTTGCCAGCTACCTTTCACACAGCAACCTGCGTTTGTTTTGCTCCAGTGCCTCAGGAAACACACTTGGCAGTACAGAGAGTCAACAGGAAGGACAAATTCACAGATGATCACGAACTGTGGCCTCATGCCATTTCAAGACATCAGAGCGGAGACAGCACCATACTGGGGTTACGAAAAGCATGACCCGAGGTTACATCTACATCATGTAGGTCATGCCGATGTTCTCTTTGTCTGTACACACTTGACAGAATCAAACGGACACTGCGGACCAAAAATACAAACCCATGGAGGTTGCTGTAGAGGAGCCAAAATGAGCACGGCCTCGGGAAATACATTGCTCTCTTTGTGTGTCAAGGAGAAGTACTGGAGGAGGAAAACACCTCGCACAATATCACAACACACTGTGACACTTGTACACTACGGCTGCTGACACACACTGTGCCTACATGCAGCTTCTGCGCACATTTTGTTTTCATTATGCTCAGCCTGTGGCTGCTTCCTTCATCAGTCTAATCCCTTTATTCAAACATTATGACGTATGACGGGCCACTGATCAGTATCAAAGCCCAGCTGATAGTGATGAGTGCATCACCACATTACTGGAAACGACAGCAGCAGGGAAAGAGATGGAGGAACAAAGACAGAAAGAAGTGTGAAAGCGCAAAGAAGATGAATAATGTGAGTGCATGTGACAGAAAGCAAGAGAGTCAGAGAGTGTTAAAGTGTGGAGGAGAAGGGCGATCTTTCCTCGGGTGTTGGCACAAAAAGAGTCATTCACTGCATTGCAGACTCTTTGCAAAACAACAGCTTCAGTCCACGATTCATTGGCAATGAAAATAAATGTTTGGAATAGGACCATGGTGGGGGAGATGGCAATCACCCTGCCGGGAATCTGCTTTTCCAGTTTAATAATGCAAATCACAAACAAGTAATTATCGCCCTCCCTTGGGGACTGAAATAAATGTATACTTAAATCAGCGGGGAGCATAAACACCAATAATGTGGAGAAAATGTCATAAGATATCATTAGTGGAGTTTGAATTATACTGATGGGGACTCTATCAGTAATTTTTTATGGAAATGAGAGCACAAGCTACAGCAAAAAATGAAATGCAGTTTGTGTCCAAGCAAGGCTAATATGAGTTTTTATCTTAAAGCACAAAATTGATTTTTCTGCCAATTATGGTGGAAAAGTCAAGTGGGATAATCAGACAGATATCCACAACATCATGCGTAACACGCTTGAGATGTAAGTGTGTATGTGACAAGGATTTTGTTTTTACGTGTCATATAGTTGGAAATACACGTTTCAAGGGCATATATTTTGAATTTTCCCCTAAATATTTACAACATTTGCACCCCCAACAAACACATGAATGGAGTTGAGGACTTGCACATTTAAGTCAAGAGGTGCTGCTGAAAATACAATATTAAAAAAAAAAAAAGAAAAGCTGTATAAAATTCACCATAAAGTAGGATGTGTTTGATGCTCCAAATGTTCACTCTGTTCCATGTGTCCTCCATATGGCTGAAATGAAACCTACGCCCTAAACATGCTCTGTGCATGTGATCCGGATATTTCATTTCATCTCTGAAAGACAGAGTGCTGAACGTAGTCTTTTTTAAATTAATATTCTACTTAAATCACTTTACTGCTTATCTTCCTTTTTACCTCATACACAAACTAATACTGCTTATTATTGTATACCAAAACAAGCACCATTTGCACAGAGGTGCAAGAAAAGTCTAAATCTATATAAGTGCTACTTTAAAACAGGATACATTCACCCACATGTAACTGTCCACCGATAGAGAAAGGGAGTTAAGGAGCATGGGGAGGATTTAGCGTCAATCAACTCGTTAGACAGTGCTCTTGCAGCACTTCATGAGCCCACCTGTCCACAGCGATCGCAGTCATGGAGTAGATGCTTGCAAACACGGATGTGACCGGGAAAAAGTTGTGGAATTTGCAGTACGCTTCCCCGAAGTACCACTCCCCGTGGGCAGCGTAGACAAAGTTTATCAAAGTGTTGAACGCGGCCATTGATGCGTCTGAAAACGCCAAGTTCAGGAGGAAGTAGTTGGTCACCGTCCTCATGCGCTTGTGGGCAAGAATGATCCATATCACGATGAGGTTTCCAAACACCGCCACAGCCAGCACGGAGCTGTAGGCGATCGACCAGAGAGCGAGGCGCCACGGCGGCTGCACAAACTGGTTAGTGTAGTTCGCCGTTACGTTGGATCCGTTATGTGGAGCTGCCATCCTCTTGTCCTTTTCCGCGAAAAAAGTTGACGCTTTAGTTGTTTTAATATCTATAGACTGAGGTGCAAAGCTAGAATAGTGAAAGAGAATTGTCGTATATGCACCACAGCGCGCAATTTGAGCACATCACCAATGCACATTACCATTCCTAAACAACACACAGCTCCTTCCCAGATGCCTGCAGTAAATGTCTCCAACCGTTGCGCGCTTTTCGGGATAAAATAACACTCGTAAAAACACAGTGCCTGTTGAATGTGGGTGTGAGCGCACAGCCTCTCCTCCAGCAGCAGCAGCAGCAGCAGGCAGGATGCTGTGCGCACTCAGTGACGCACAAGTGGCACACATGGTGAAAGAGATTGATTGATACTCCTGGCTGCTGTTTTTAAACTTCATGAATAACAGATGGGCAGCACTATCTGTCTATGCCTTACAATCAGTCACCATGTACATTTATCATCCGTGACCTTTCAGATCATCTGCTGTCAGAAGCTTTTCAAAGAAGCCACAAACAGGATATTGAAATGATTGCAGTAGGGACACACTCTTTTCAGCCTATACAAGTCAGTGTCAAATCCTGTTGAGTTTTTTTGCCACTGTCAAATGTGGCGTCTGTCTTAATGCTTCTCTTATTGTGGTCTTATATCATTCTCTCAGAGCAACACAGAGATGTACAATCCTGTACCCGAATGGCTCTGACTCTCCCTTTTTCTGTCACATCAATATTCACAAGTAACAAGCTGAAGTCCCCCAAAGACATCCAGCTGTTCACATCGCATAAACCTCCATCTACTTCCACAGCCTTCAGTGCTGTGGTAACCTCTACACGGGTACATTTACATGTGTTCCATGGTTGATCAAATCCAATCAATCCAGTAAAGCTGTTCAACAGTTATGTTCGTCACCATGCAGTGGCTGGTGCCCAGAGTCATTTCATTCTTTGAAATAATTCCAAAATTCCTAGTCATACTGGGAAGTCTATGGTGATTTTCCTAAAAAGTTTTATGTCAGCACTCCAATAAAAAAGGAGCTGAAATTTAAACTGAATCAACAGAACATGTAATGCTATGCTACGATTGGTTTGAGGGGTAAGTCACAGGACATTTTCACTCCACTGCAGAAGAATGCAGTGATTACAGTCTATTGTGGGGTCTCGCTTGTGGTGTCATGTGGATCCATTATACCGTAGCACAACACAGCGAGACCACTATGTTTACACAGCAGAAGAAAACAGTCGTTCCATTTCACACTTCCTGAAATTTAAGTTATTTACACTGTTTACATTAAGTGCCGGGCCTTCACACATTCAGCCTCCCACCCCCCAACCTAATGCTTACTGAAGTTTTGCCACAAATAAACAACTAAGCTTAAAACATTTAGTGCAAATTTGGTCTTCTTATTTTTGCACTGGGTTACGATAACCTTGCCCCTGAATTTTTGGCTCAAACTCCTGTTATGTACAAAAGTAGACATGTCCATTTCAAACACTGAAAACGCCCTCATACTTTCATGCATCCTTTACGTTAGCATTGATACCCCAATAAGGCAAAGTCAAAAGTTTCACCAATACTTTTCATCCCAAGTCGTCACATGTTGCCGCTTTGTCAATGGACTTGCGTCTAAATGTTACATTTTAGGTATCCGTCTGCATCTTCTCTTTACATGCCAGGATGCAGCTACTGTCGACAAATGCACATGCTGGAATGACGCTGCACATGGTTATGTTTAGGCAACAACAGTACATGGCAACCAGCACTGGAACATCAACAAATGGGCAGGTGTAGAAAAAACATCGCATTTAAACAGGAAGCAAACACCGGAATCTCGCATCAAAGTCCGGGTTCATCTGACCCATCCTCCTCCCCTCCCGTCCGCCCTATAAGGGCCCTCATGCTCCTTATGTTCAGTTGTAAGATCCACTGTTTACAGACACATGCAGATATAAAGATTATAGTCTTATTCACACTGTTTACATAATGCTCTTAACTGCATCTGACATAAAAGGTGTGTTTGAGTGATGGAGAGGCTTGAGCGGTGCAGGAACAAAACCTAAATTACACCTATTTAAGAAACCACTGGATCATTACATGATGTTGTTAAAATGATTTATGTTGCAGTGGTTTTAAACAAGGGAGTTTATGTATTAGACCCAGCCTTCGGCAGTGGATTGAGTTTTTGGCTCTGCTGTGCAATCCTGCATGTTAATGCCGACTGAAATTCATATGAGACACTGACAGTTTTGAAGATTTTTCCCCGAGGATATGTAAATATTGCCCAAATTATCCTGATGGGGACTCAGATTAATAATACAACAGTGTTTGCAGTGTGAAAGTAAAGCATACATATTCAGTGATTTTGTTCATATAAATCTATGGATATTCATGTGATAATGCTTATAATCAGGTCAGTGTTCACTTTTTGATTCAGCTTCAGTTTGAAGTATACTGTGGCATTTCTCTTTGTAAACTCTGAGAAAACATTTAGACCTCAGTAAGAAATATCAAAACTATATTTTCTACTGAGAGAATTGGTCCATTAGGTGAAAAGAGGGAACTCTGTTACAGAAAAAAGCAGCAACGACAGTTCATAGTTAACCACTTACAGAAGGCACTGACCTCATGTCTGTGGTTTTTACTTAAGTCTTTGATCACTTTCAAAAAACCCCTGAGGGTCTCTCCAGTTGTCATCTGTACGATCTGAAAGGCCTGTATTACTGAGCAGCGGATGTCTTGTTATTACTGTGAGATTGAAATGGTTCATACAGCCACATGTGATACGTGCAAGGGTGAAGCAGTGGAAAGTAAGATGGGAAATCCAGTTTGCTCAAATACTGTATGTGGCAAAGAATACAGTCACACACAAATTAATCGTGAAACCCTTCTCATTACAAACTCGTAAATAGCATCATTTAGTCAGTGCTTTTGGCGTAAGAGCACCAAAAGGCACCTTTCGCATGCGCATGAAACGCTGCTGGACGGTATTAGTTGAGAACATGGCCAGACAGAACCAGTCAGGTTGTTATTATTATTATTATTATTGTGGTTTTCAGTAATTGGTTTCCTTGTGTTATTATATGCGTGATAGGAGCGGGCGGGAATGAGGCCAGATGGAACCTGTCACATGCACATGAAATGCGGCAGAATGGTATCAGTTTGAAACGCTGCCGGTAACTATGTAATATAAGGAGCGTGAAGGCGCCTATAGGGTCGGTGGCAGATGAGGTGGATGGTTCAAACAACCCCGGACTTTGATGCAGGAGTCCTGTGTTTGCGTCCTGTTAGAATGTGATGTTTTTTCTACACCTACCCATGTGCCTCCTTCCCCTTTGTCGCCTTAACCTAACCATCCTTGCCAGCATGTGCGTTTGTTGGTGTTCAGGCATTGGTTGCCATGTGCTGTAATATTTGGACGTGTAATTCCACTGCAAAACTGCAATATGTGAAAACTTGGGATGAGAACATGTTGTCTGATTTGAGGGAAAGTAACGATTTTTGTTGGTCTTTTGCACTGAAGCTGCTGAGCCACTTCTTTACTTCAATGATCTGTAGACCTACTCTCAACATGATTCATAATAGAGCTTCGACGCTCTGGGGAGTTCTAGGACATGTCATGAATACTGTGTGGAAAAAAAGGGAATAAAAAACACTTGTGATTAACTGACACTCTTTAAACCTTGATGCTGATGCTGATGAATTTTGGATTACTGTCAAAAAGATTTACGTCAAAATTGTTGCTCTTTTTTTCCATTTTTAAAAAAATATTTATTCAGTAATGACCATTGTTTAAAGGGGAACTCGGTTTTTTTTTCAACCTGGACCCTGGAAGTTTTTGTGTCTAAGTGACTTATGGGAACAATAGTTTTTGAAATTGGTTCAGTATAAGAGAAAGCGCAGCTGCTGGCAGCCAATAAACAATGTAAACACTTGGGGAAGGTGCAACCGGTTAATTTACGTCCATTAAAAGTGCTTGTTTTTATGACTGACATCCTCAGATTGGTATTACGAGTGTCTAACAACATTACAGAAAGGACCTTACAGGAGCAGACAGTATTTTTACTCACCTTTTACTTGTTCCGGTCTGCTTTGGGTCCAAATCTTGCTAACTAGAAGTCTCGTTCTACATCTTACTGACTTTTTCATCTTGTCAAAATCAACTAAATTTTCAGCCACAAATTATTTTAGATAACTGTAATATATGCTTTCTTCAAGACATCAAACTATTACCAGCACTCTCCAACTCTCTCTCAGGGTTTAAAACAAGACTTATGAGACTTGGACACAAAACAGACTGAAGCAAGTAAAAAGGTACAGATTGCACTGGTCCTTTTCGTAATGTTATGAGACACTCATAATGAAAAAATCTGAGCCTGTCAATAGCAAGAACAAGCACTTTTAGTGGACATAAATTGATGGAGCACACCTGCCCCGAGTGGTTACATTGGAGCCCGTTCAGTCTCTTACAGTAATGGACAAATTCTGAAAAATGTTGTTTGATGGAAAATGTGTCACATTTATCCATTTTCCATCAAAGTTAGCGCATACATTCAGTTTTTTTAACATGGGAACACACATTAAAACACATCAAGTGTACAGCACTTTGCATTAGACAATGAAGCTTTTCTGTTATATTTTGAATCTGGTGTGTTACATTCAAAGTCACAGATGGGCTGGCTGGAAAACAGGTTAGTAAACAACATAAAGCAGCATGGAAGCCAGTGAAAATGTTACCGTGGTTACCTCTGTTTTATATCTCTTACTTATTTAGTCCATCTTTCAAACTCAGTGCAGACTAATTTTGCCTGACTTTCAAGCGCTGCTTGGTCGGAAACAGGCCATTTTTTTGTGGTGGCCCATCAAAGAGGCTAAAATGCCTGTGAGTGAATGCTCATTGTAACCTTTCCAGTTAAATACAAAGCCTTTCTGTCCTGTGGAAAGTGGCTATAAAGACACAAAAAGATGAAAAGATAGGATCCAGGTTGAACAATAATGGCATTTAATGCTTTGAAGAAATACGTTTCTAGCCTTTTTAGCCTTTATTGGTGACTGTTAACATGGAAAGAGAGTCAGAATTAAATGAAGGACATTGTAGGTATACTGACACAACCTTACACAGAACTCCTTTGAAATTAGTATTTTGAAAAGGTTGAAAAGAGCACAATAATTCAAGTTTGATGGCAAAATCCAAAGATTCACCCTTCATATACATGATGCAAAAACACCATTAGGCCTATTATGTACATGTTCTTAAAGCAGCATACAATGTACAGTAATGGCTGCTAGAGAACACAGTAACAAAAGGCAAGGTTAAAAAATGCTTCATTTGCATTTGAGGCATATTTCCACAGAGTCCAGTCTTGACCCCTGTCTGTTTTCACCTCTGATCATTTAGAGACTGGCTGCTTAATGAGGTGCTGTAGCCTCGTTGTCTGGCTGTGGCTTTGTTATGTGTGTGTACAGCGTTGATTGTCGTTAGGTAATTAAATTTTTTTTTACATGAAATGTCATTTTACGCATGTCTCCCACTGCATATCTCTTGAGAAAAAAACAGGGCAATCGTTACATATAGCTTCAGCCGCAGCAGTGTCGTTGGCTCTTTTCACAGCTGCCTCTGTGGTGTGTCAGTGCTCGGGGCTGTTTATTTTGATCAATTCAAAATGTAACCAGGGACACCAATTTATTTGCTAATGAAAGAGCATTGCTCTCCAAATATTCCTTGACTAGTCCTGACCTTGGAACATTATGTTCCTGAGAAGAATACCATGTGAAAGCTTTACCACGTAGCTTGTTGTACTCTAATTTGTGTGTGCAAAGAGCATGTCTATTGACCACCAACAGACTGTCACACACTAATCAATTAAAGGCTATTAGAGGGCATGTCTGTGCTATAGAAACATTTCAACAGAGTCCTGACAGTTTTGTGTCAGCTGAAGTGAGCAGTGTTAAGGTATTCTACATGCAGATGATCTATGCCACCTGCATCAGCAAGTGGCACACGACTGAAGACTAACTGTCATGTAAAGCCTTAAGAAAGCTTCCGGCACTGCAATTATCAGTGAATATCAACTGCTGCTCTGATAAGAATAAAGCACTCTTGCTCCTTACAATGATCCTAATGATAATGACAAGATATGTTTTATGCATAAATGTTAGTAGCATATCAGCACTAACTGGAGAAAGCAATGTGGTTTTTCATTCTTCTCTGGATACAGGGTTACTGCAAGTCTGTCCCCTTGCTGCATTCAGCCTTTTTTACTATATTCATATTTTCACATTCCCCACATGCAACATTAGTGTTTTATGGCCCATGGGAGGTGAGGGAGAGGGATCGGCAGGGTACTGGCAGTTTGTGTCAATACAGCTCCATTAAAAGGAGTGACAGGAGTGACCCGGGGGCTCATCTTCCAAAAATATCCAATTGCTTGTCATATGTAAAGGAAGTATTTTACTGATATAAACAGAGTATTCACATAAAACTGTCTATGCACCAGGAAGATGCAAATACTTTTGAACTATTTTATTTCTACTATTTTTTTTTATTGATTTTAATTTTTACTTGACTTCATAAAGAAGTTGCTGGGAACTTTGTACATGATGTTGAAAGTTTCGGTTTTAAATAAACATTTGCTAAAGGCATTTAAACAAAGTTGTGTGTCCAACAAAGTGTTGGATTTTGTATTATATTACAAATTCTAAATTATGATGGAAAGATTTTCATTTTTATTGTAAATGCATATTGGTTCCAAATGTGAGTAAGCAGTCTCATTAAATACTAATAATCGGCATTTGTGTCAGCCCTAAAAACCAATATTAATCCACCCCTACAATAAACACTCCCGCAGGTGTAGACATAATGCGATCTCGTCTGTTCAACACAATGGCAGCCAGCCAGATCTCTTGTTACAGTTAAATGGTAAGCTAAAACATGTTTCTGAAAACATTTGAGGCGATAAATATGCAATGCTAGAACAGAATCTTAATTTATATTTAATCCGTGCTGCTTGGTTTTACTTTTTGATCTCTTATTTTGGCCTTCCTTTTCATTGGACCACAATTTGAGAGAACTATATCTATTGAGTACATTAAGTCTAAGATCTTTAACTGTAACCTGTGAAAAATGGGTGTAAAAACAAAGGTGTTGCGTTTAATGTTGCAGCTGTTTGAGGTTTAATTATTTGTTTCTCAATTGTTTGAAATATACTTTTCAGTCACTTTTTTGTCTTACGGGGTATCACTTTACCAATTCAAAGCAATGCACTACAGGAAAAATGTGCAATGTAATTCACATATTAAACAAGAAAAAAGAAGTATAAACTATAATATACAATTGTGATTACATAAATGATGCATGTAATCCCAATAAACATCAGTAAAATAATGTAATCTACAAAATCTTAATGAAAATAAATCCCATTGCACAATCTGTTTGGGATTTAAAATCCAAGCCCATCTCCAGACATGAACATTCATATGGATGATTCTGCAAACCCAGACTATGTTTGATTTGTTTATGTTATGATAATGTTTAATTTTCCATAGGAGGATTGAAAAACACATTTAAACTATGGTTCAGTTAAAGTTAGGGAAAGATTGTGGTGATGGCAAATTTCCTCTCTATTTGCTGGTGCCAGGGGTTGAATAAAACTTAACTGAACTAAACTGCCTCCTTTAATTAAGGAGGTGTCAAACTTTCTTTCCTTCAAGGAAACATTAGATGGCAGCGCTAGATAGCATCCCTAAGGAGAAAGTGAAAGCACTTTGTTGTTTTACTTTTTGTATCTTGAATGTTATCTTTAGGCCGTTGTCTTTTATGAGAATGTTGTTTTGGTGTCTAGGATAACTATTACCTTGTCTGCCACTTAAACAAGCCGTTTTAATTATTTTTCCAGTGTTTTGTTCATTTGCTTCCAGTACTTTTTCAGACATGGAATGCCTGTCTGAAATTTTACAAATGTTGGCAGACTGTGAAAATACCAAGGACAACACTGGAAATTAGAAAAAATGCTGACAGCTGAGAAAAATGGTCCAGGTACCCTTTTGCTGTCACTTTGTGCACCTGGTGCACCAAACCCGTAGAGCCCAAACTAGGCTTTTTATATAAGGAGAGAAGTAGCTTGAAGAACTAGCATAAATATCTTATGATATTTGAGCTGATTTAAAGTGTTTCGATCAGACAGGGAAATGGAGGAGAGCTAAACCACTTCTGCTCTTCCTCCAGTCAGAGTTTTGTGCGCCTGGTACTCAATCCTGAGTGTCAATATATATTTTTCCAATGGAGAGCCTAATCACGGACTCTGAAACAATTACAGGCCAATTTTCAGCCAGCTTTATGTCATAACAGTATGGGGTAGTATGTGAAATGAACAATGATTAAGTTCCCTCCGCCATCTTATCTGCATCCAGATGTCCCTGATATTATTTCATCTCAAATCTAGCATTTTTGAGCAATTCATTCATTACAGCAATTACTTAAAGTTAAAACTGCATTTTTTTATTTTTGTTTACCTGTCGAGAAGGGTCTAGATGCAGTCATTGAGATTACCTACTTCACTACACAACACAAAACTACCACACCCAGATGTTTTAGAAAATGATTAATGAAACATTTAAGCAGATACTCGTGACACATATTTAAAGCTTTGCATCTCCAGTAGGAAACAGTTTCTTTGGGGCTGAGAGTTAGACAGTGTATGGGCTTATTTGTGTTAAAGACGTGTACAGACATGGACGGAGCCTCCTATCTGTATTCTGCCTTCATTTTGTCCGTATTTGTTCACATTTTCAGAAAGCTTACAGGTATAGACGAAACGCAGCAGTTCCACTGGAAATCAGAGGCAATATCGCAAAGTTAAGTTCAAGTGAAATAAAACCGTAGGAGATGAAGAAGACATTTAAGACATGAATTGATGAAACGAATCGGTAATATAGTGAAAAGAATTCTCCATCCACATGTTTTGACGTATTTAATAGCCTCAAAGACCACGGCCAACTACAGCGCTGCCTTCACCTAAAGGTACATTACCACAAACTCGTTCGACATTTTTCAGTTTTTTGTTTTGAAAAAGTTTGACTCTGTCTTCTAGCGCCATCTACTGGCTGTATTTATGCTGTCACAAAGGACACATGGAAGTATGAGGGCAGGGACATTTACAATGTTTTGACAAGCACACCTTAACATGGACTATGCACACTGTTAAACTGAAATAATTCACTTTTTACAACTAATTAACTAGTGATCAGATATTTGACATTATGGCCATTCATTTAATGAGTTTCATTGAGATTGCACTCCATGCTCATATGTTGAATAATTTCAGGATGAACTGAGTTGAAGAAAACAGTTTACTGCTCAGCTACATGTCTCTAACTATAGCTGATGTAAAATATGACCCTTTTATTTTTATTTTTCTTCCTTCTCTTTGTGTTGTGCTAATACTCGGCGATACAGTGAATACCCTCAGGCTTTGAATCCCACAGAGAAATGTCTCCACTGGGAAATCAGCCTTTTAGGCAGCAATTTCCCGAGGATAAATGACATGCGCTCCATCACTTCACTGCACCCACTCTGCCTGGACGTTTTCATTGGCTATCAAAATTGAGTTCATGACAATATAGTGTATGTGGCATTAATATTTATACAATGTAAAGTGCGCTGTACAGTTGCAGAAGAAAGAGAGGGATTCAAAGCACCAGACATGTTGATGGGAAATAAATCTCTACAATATAAAAGGTATAAGAAATTAAATGGAGTGACACTTCATATCAAAATATTTGCTAACATTATGCCAGTCATTCACTGCCTGTCACAGCACTGCTCAAATAGCATGTTAGCATGCTGGCTGGTGAACTACTAGTATTTTCAAATACACTGAAAAACACAACACTTGTTTTTGCTTCCATTTTGCACAGATTCAATTTAAAGATTTTTGTATGCCAAAAAATACTTGTTTGTTTCAAATTTTGTGCACAAATGTGTTGAATTCTGTATTGGTGAGCACTTGTCCTCCTCCAAGATAATCCATCGACCCGTAGGGGTGTGGCGTGTCAACTTGCTGGTTAAACAGCATTGTTACTGCACAGGTGTGCCTTGGAATGGTCACAAAAAACACATTAAAATGTGATACCTGTTATCTTGGAAAAGGAGACGGCTTGATAACACAGATTTTTAACAAATGTGCAAAAAAAAAAAAAATTGAGAAAACTGCATTTGTATGCATGAAAAAGTCCTCAAATCTGTGCACAACTGGAGCAAAAACAGTGTTTTAAACGATCACCAACAGCATGTCAACATATGCTACATTATATGCATTGCTTCTTTTAAAAATACTTTTCTGTTTTTCGTTTACAGCGAGTGGAATTTAAGACTTTTTAAGACTTTTTCAATGCCACTCAATGAAATTGAAGACTGATTTAACTGTAACCAAAATTGGGGGAGAAAAGAAGAAAAAATAGACCCGACACCAATTACTTAGGGTTGGGTTGAATTTTTTAAGACATTTTAAGACCAATTCAGGCCCTATTTTTAGATTGATTAATTCAATGCCTTTTAACACTTTTTGAGGACCCTGATTATTAGACATCCGGCATAGGGTATAGGTATAAAAGTCCCAGAAATGAAGGATTACAAAAATCACTGCTAGACTTTGCTATTTCAGGATGTACCAATAAGTGATTTTTTGGAGTCTGGGCCCATGGATTAATAACCAAAATTTCAGTTGCTACCAAGTGGCATATTTGTCATACTGCTGCTCACCTCCTTCTTAAGTTGGTCGTAGGCCTGGTTCATTGGTGGAGGTGTTTGTGGAGACCGGACTGCTGAGGATGAAGCTGCATCTGTATTTAAGCCTGATACCAGGCAGGAGAAAGGGACAACTGTTTTAGTATGAAGAACTCACTAAACATTTGACTGTATTGATAGCATGCTGGTTGAAAGAGGGGCAAAATGTAAACACAGAATTTCCTGTTAAAACCCTTTGAGACCTGGTGCGACATCACTTTTCTTGTGCTGCCTTCAGACACCTTTCACCAGTATTTAAAATTTTAAACCTTGAGCAAAATGGTGCAATTTATTTCAAAAACATGAAAAAAGGCAATTAAAAAATTGGTTAGACATGTTCCACAAATTGCAAGATGTTGAAACTGCATGTTTAAACTTTTGCCAGTATAGCTTGGTACGATTCTCCACAAATCATTCAGTTCATTTTACTAACACCATGAGCTCCAAACAATATTTTTCATAGTTAAAAAGAAAGACGCAAAAAAGAGATAAGCAGATGTAGAGGACTATTTCTTTTTTAAAGCTAAGGAGAAATGTCCAGTTAAGTATATACATTATTATCATAATGATATATTTAGAGTTATTTTACAAAATTACTACAATTTTTAAGATTTTTTTGTTTGTTTTACTTGTTATTTGTTTGTTCAGTTTTTTGGGGTTTTTTTTGCAAATATTCAGGTAATTTTCTTGTACTTTTTACTGATTTACTGCTGACCTCTGGGTCATTTCTTCTTTTGTTGCTCATGACCTTCTTCCCATCCTTTTAAATAAAATGAACCCAGGTCTCAATAGTTACATACATAATTTTATTGTATTTGCATCTTTGCTGAGCAAGTTTTGTGTGAAAGGAATTAAAAGTTGGTCCCAGTTCAGTGTTTTAAGCAAACAGTAGCCTGGGCTGTTATTCCAAGTTTTAAGATATAATCCATCATAACTGCATGTATACAATTATGATACAGAATTATTTAATTTTGAAGGATTTTTTGCCAATCTTGTTTGCCTTTTTATTTATTTTAAATTTGCAGGTTATGTTCTTCAACCTTTTCACTAATTTCTTTACAATTTTTGGTTCATTTCTGCTTTTGTTGCTCACTGACTTCCTCCCATGTTATTGTCACAAACCAAGCCAGTTTGCTCAGGTTTCAAAGGGTTAAGACAGGCTTTTTAGCTAACGTTGCGGGAGCAAACGTCGTCTATTTCACTTCAGACTAAAGAGGTTAATTCCACGACCAACGCTGACCCACCTTTTTTGTGAAGGACTGGGTGACATAGTGTCGCCATTTCTTTTCTCTGTCTCTTGTCTTTCTTTTGGTTTTTGGTACCCAGACTTTTCTTTTAGACGTTTTCAGTTTGGGTTGAGCACCATCAACACTGCCCACTTTGCTCTGTTAACGTCTTACCGTTTGCGCCAGGTTTGGGGACAGGACGGAACCATTTCGTGAAAATACAAGGGGGAGGAGGTTCTCTAGATGTTTACTTTTTTGCCAGAAACAAGACAGAATAAATAAACCGTAAGTATTCGATAGCACATCCTAAATTAATTTAATTAATTTAATTATTTAATTAATAACATTATGCTGAATAAAAAATATTAATGTTGTTATATTTCTTTAAGGCCCCTGTCAGTCATCGTCCTAACGTTTCTCCCCCATATGCCCCAGGGATGCCTTATATGGTAAATGTACAGATGTTACTTTTGCAAATGATAAACAGGTGGCATGAATCAATGAAATTAGTCAAGTTTCCTGCAGTGTTGGGAAGGTTATATTTAAAATGTAATGGGTTACAGATAATTAGTTACCCTTTTAAAATGTAGTAAGTTAATAACTGTAATAATTCCTTCATCAAAGTAATATAACATTACATTTGATTACTTTTTGATTGCTTCTCTAACAAATGTTTTAAGTAGGGAAATAAAGCTGAAAAGACATTCAAATATATGTGCATATATGTTATGTATATTCCTGCAAGGCAAAAAGATGTAAAGCAACAGAATGAGTATTTTATCCATGAATGATTTTTTTTTAATATGTTACCCCTTTGTAATCACCATCACATTTTCATTAGTGACTGCAATTTATTTACTTCTGTTGTTCAGTAAGTGTAACTGATTACAATTACATTCATTTTGTAATTTAATTACTGTAACTAGTTGCTCCTCAACACTGTTTATCAAGGTTCAAAGTTCATTTACTGTTATTCTGTGCAATTTTTCTGGTGAGAGTTTTGTAACTCTGACTTTTAACATTTGCGCGAGCAATAAAACTGTGAGACATTTAGAATGAGATAAGAATAGAAAGACATTGTGTTCTTTAATTGCTCAATTGTTATATCTGCAGTACATTTTAAAAACCATCTGCTGCCTCTTAATTAATTAGGACAAAGACATTGCATAGCTCCCACAATGCAACGCTCAATGATAAAGTCAGAGAAGATGACAGGAGCGGGCAGGGTGACGCATGCAGCTCCTCCCAGAGTGCCAACAAATCACCAACACATCTGATTCATTCAGGTGTGCCAGATATCACAAATTGGTTGCTTTTCTTCTTTGTTGGGCTTTATCAACGATTTGATTAACGCATTAGAGCTTGTGAATGTGACTGTGTGCTAGTGCCATCTAGTCATCAGTGCTGAGAGACCCAGCACAAAAGATGATCAATAGTCACATGCTTAGCTGCTCTCATACTGTTATGTGGTGTTTATTTTGGTTCCTTCAGACATCTGGCTTTGAGTGGAAGCGTGTCTGTTCTGTTCTGTTCACAGGTGATGGGTGGTGGTGGTGATGTGTGTGTACATATAAAGCACAGAGAAACTGAGCAAAAGAAAATCAAACATGCTCAGTGATGTAGAGCACCGTGCAACACCCACTCACAAAAAGCTTACACTCACATTTGATTGGTAATCTCCAAGATGTGCAGTTGTTTCTGCTTGTCGACTGAATGAAAGCCCCCGCCTTCAAGTAAAAACACTTTTCAATTTTACAAATCAGATGTTTTATTTTCATGGCTTTGAGCACTGTAGCTCAAAACTCGAAAGCAGGCAATCTAGTTGGGGCTCCATGTTTCAGGTGAATTACTTGTGGTTCCAGTAAAGAGTGATTTCCTCTCCAGTCCTCTTAGACAAATCACTTTCATGACACATTGAAGCCTATGAGGTGAAATTATCAATTTTTTCTTCATAATAAAAGCAGAAAATGGTTGAGTCTAAATATGAATACAAAATTTTGTATAACAGCTTTTCTTTTTCTTCCTTTTCTCCCATTTATCATCTCATGACCTCTCATGACATATAGATAGATACTGAAGGGAGCATGTCATAGAGACCCCAAACATTACCTTCAGCATCTGTATCACACAGTAAGAGATGTGAGAAAGCATCGATGTTTGACAACCTTGGATGTGAATGTTGTCAATACTTTGACCTCTTCAGGCCTCTGAAAATAATTTCCAACAACCATCTGAGGAGGAAAACTCACTCTTTGGTTGAACAGCTCACAGGTTCACATGAAGGCCGTAGATTTTGATGATCGTCACAGACATTTATTTTAAAGGGTCGCAAGACAAAATGATTGGAAACCACTGACTTAGATTATTGTGACAGTATTTTCAATACCTTGCCTGAAATGCAATAGTGTAAGCTCAAACTAAAATATAGAAAAAGAAACATATCACACCCATTCTAAAGTTGCTGCAGTAAATCAGAACATTGATTATAAATCATTGCAGCTGGCCTATGTATCATCTACTGGGCAAAAGAAAAATAATATTTGACATGCTTTGTCTGTTTTGATCATCTAAAAAATGTTTCAGCTCTTTTGACTTTGGTATGCAGATTGTTTCTTGGGTGAACAAATAACATGGGGAAGTTGTATTAGACTACCTGGAAAAACCTCCTAAGCAATTTGTGGCACCATCAGATGATCGTGGTCTGGTCTAAATTTAAAACCTTGCTGTTCACAGCTGCATATAATAGAACTTTGGTCCCTGCTTTGGTTTTGCCATTTACGTGTATCTACTGATTATTATTCTAACGTCTGAATCACTTTTTCATCCTGTCTTACTTTTTAATTCATGAAATTTGTAAGATGCTTTTAACTACCACCCTTGTAGCACAATTGTGCCATAGAAATAAAGAGCCTTGCCTCAAACCTTCTATCTACTGGTTCATGCAACCTTTTGTGCAGAGAGAGCTTCAGTCCCAGAGCTACTGTATGCCATGTAATCACCTGTAAAATCGTTGCCATTTACTATCCTCATGTGGACAACAGTGTATACTGCAGTTTTGGGAATAGCATGACCATGCACACCCAGTCATGAAAATCAAATAAATAGGATACCTGAAGCCAATATTTTATTTTAATCAAATATAAATATCGTCATTGGCAATATTTGTCCATTGAATTACTATCTTTAATTTGGTAATAAATACAGTAGAAATGCCTTTTTCAAGAGTTCCTGTCAGTATTTCAGCCAGTCTCTAGTGTTTCTCTTTTCTTCAGTTTTTAATTATCTGTGAGTCTTCTAAGAAGCAACTCCAGAAAGAAAGACTTCTTTGTGGTAAAGTTTCTATTGTGGCTAATTAGAAAAGTTCCTAGTGTTATACAGAAACTATGGGTTTATTTTTTCTCCTCTTCTTCTGCCTTTCCTTCTTCATCTTTTGCTTCCTCAACTTTTTCCTCTCCTGTCTTTTCCGCTTCACCTTTTCCTTCATCTTCCTTTTTCTCCTCGCCTTTGTCTTCCTCTTTCTTTTTCTCCTCTTCCACCTTTTTCTCGTCCCTTTTCACCTCTTCTTCCTCCTCATCATCGTCTTCCACCTCCTCTCCTGTTAGGTGCTCCAAATCTGCGATGCGATGTCTCAGAGCCTTGTTACCGCTCTTGTTATTCCCCAAAATCCTCTTTAGCTTGAACTGCATGAGCTCCATCGAGTTATACAATTTGTTGACCTTCTCCTCTAGCTCCTTGACCTCAGGCTTGATATTAGCTGGGTCCAAGTCTATCAGACCGTCTTTCATCAGGATCTCCCGGCCTTTGTCCTCAAGCATGCTTTTGGCATCTGGATACTCTACCAGTGACTCCATCAGGTCATCCTTGGACAGGCAGAAGAGGTCTGAGTATCCAATGCTGCGAATGTTGGCTGTTCGTCGGTTCCCTGCTTTGCTGCCTTTAATGTTCAGGATACTGATCTCACCAAAGTAGCTGCCGCTTTTCAGCACAACAAACTGTGTGACACCATCATCTGCAACGACTGCAAGATTTCCATCTTTGATGATGTACATCTCACGGCCAATGTCACCCTTTTTGCAGATATAGTCTCCGGGACTGAACACTTGTGGCCGAAGCTTTAGCACCAGCTCGATTAGCAGGCCTGCCTCACAGTCTGCAAAAATACGAACTTTCTTGAGCGTCTCCATGTGCACTTGGATGGCGATCTCAGCCTTTAACTTGTCTGGAAGATACCTCAGCACCTCTCTTTCATCCTGTGCCTTGCCGTTATTCCACAGATAGTCAAACCACGTGATGACTCTCAACTCAAGTTCCTTGCTGACCTTTCGGACCTGTGAATGAAAGGAAAACATTGCAGGAAAGGAAAACATTCAATGAATTATCAAAGAACAGATTGTTTCACTTATACTACTGAAAAAAAGGTTTATCTACCTGCATGTACTGCTTGATGTTGTCAATCCGCGCCTGAAACTGAGCTTGGGCAGCATTCATGTTGGAGATCATGGTGGCAATGTTTCCTACAATGGTGGCAAAAATCAAGACCCCCACTAAAAAGTCAACCACATGGAAGAGAAACTCAGAGTCCAGGTCTGGTGGTGGAGTTTCTCCGATGGTAGTCAGGGTCAGCGTGGACCAGTAGAGGCTAAATGAATACTTTCTGCCCAACTCCCCAAAAGCAGGCTCGTCAGGATCATCAAGAGCAGGGTAAACCCATTCATCTGCGCCAAAACCAATGGACTTGGAGAATGAGAAGTAAAAGCAAGCATTCCAGTGGATGATAATGAGGATGTACATGATCAAGTTTGCAATGCGGAAGATGTTGGGGTAGTTGGTTTTTGTCTCCGTCCTTGTAAAGAACTCAAGCATGCGGCCAATCCTCAGCAGCTTGTTGATTCGGATCTCTGGATAATCGAGGCCAAGGAAGAAGTAGAGGAGGTCAGTGGGCAGCATGGAGATGAAATCAAGACGAAACTGGAAGCTGTTGATGTAGCGATCAAGTAGAAGCTGCTTATCTTTCACCATCAGGCCTTGCTCAAGGTAACCTGCATTCAAAAAGATAGACAGTTTCATAACATGCCACGTTATGAAACTTTTTTTTATAAAGTCCAGACTGATTTAAATAATCAACCCTTGATTTCAAACAGAACTCCAGAAAATGTCCAGACCTGATTCTCTTGACATTGTGTGGATTCTCATATGAGAAATCAGCTCTAGAGAGCATTTTTGCAACAAGAACGGTCGATTTTTGTTCTTCCTCACATTTAAATGGTAAATGAACCTTTACTTGTATAGTACCTTTCTGGTCTTCTGAGTTCTCAAAGCATCTTTACTCTTACATGTCACATTCACCCACTCATACCCTGGCCAAAGTACTAAGTGTCATTTTGTACTCCATAACCATTTTCATGCACTCCCACACCTATGGAGCACTAATCAGGAGCAATTTGGGGTTCAACATCTTGGCCAAGGTCACTTCGACATGGTGACTGGAGGAGCAGGGGATCGACTTGCCAATCTTCCGATTAGTGGTCACCCGCTCTACCTCTAGAGCCACAGCCACCCCCATATCAAATCACCTTAAGAAGGAAATTTTTATGTGCAGTATGAAAAGGAGAGATGATACCAATAATTTTATCAGTATACATGTGGAGGTGTGAGTGTTGTTTTAAGATAGACTTGGAAAGTCATGTGAGTTTATCCTTTAACAGATTTTGATTGGGAAGCTCAGTTCAGCTTTTCACCTGTTCTAGTCCTGAAGAACATATCAGCCAGGTAGATTATGTCAGAGGAGTAGTCCAGAGTCATCCAGTAAACGAGGTAGTTATGCTGCAGCTCCTCAAAGCAAGCCCTGTTTGCAGAAGAAAAAAGACCACTAGTAATAAGATTGAGCACGTTCCCCACTACATCCTATTGTGCAACTGCTGCAGCTGAAAAGTGTTCATTACTGCAGTGTGTTCAAAGTAAGTCAAACAAATTGCCACGAGCTTGTAAGAGAATGAGGCAACTGCAGCTGAATGAAATCATGTGACCATTTGACCTGCAGGGAATTTGCATTGTTGAAAAAGAATTACTGCTTTAAAGAAGTCACCTGGCAATGATCATGGTCCAGTTGTACATGACTGGCATTGTGATGATGAACAACCAGTTGTAATACAAGTTCCCAGCAGGATTAATGACAAATAATTCTTTTGGCCTATAAAAAGAGAGAAAGTGTAAATTAAATATCTGAAAGTCAGGTGAAAAAAGTTGCCATGAGTAGGTCACTCTGAATGGTGCACTTACTTCTCTTTTTCCTTCTCTTCCTTTTCCTTCTTCTCTTTCTCTTCCTTTTCCTTCTTCTCCTTCTCTTCTTTTTCCTTTGCTTCCTTCTCTTCTTTTTCATTCTCCTTCTCTTCGGTTTCCTTTGCCTCCTTCTCTTCTATTTCCTTCTTCTCCTCTTCTGTTTCCTTTGTCTCCACATCTTCTTTATCTGTCCCCTTCTCTTCTGTTTCCCTTGCCTCCTTCTCTTCTTTTTCCTTCTTGTCCTTCTCTTCCTTTTCCTTTGCCTCCTTTTCTTCCTTTTCTTTCTCCTCTCTGTAATGTACATTAATACATTGGAGAGTACTGAGCATCAAATATTCTTTTTAATAATTGCTAGAGGAAGTTTGACATAACACAATACATATTTCTTCTCCTTTTCTTTTATTTTCCTCCCCGAAAAAAGGATTAATTAATATATCTAATAGGCCTTTGTAGGCCTATTAAAGATCAAAGAGCAACCGTGTTTTACAAGGGCCCCACTTATCTCTTCCTGACTCCATAATCGTACTTACTCTTCATTGTTATTGCTGTTATTAACGTTGAGCAGACGATAACGATTTAATTCAGGCGAACTGCTGGAAGAAACACAGCATGTTACAAAGAAGTTAATTAACTGTTTTACTTTCTCATTAATGTATATTAAGCCCTCTTATTTGAACCATTATAATCAAACTTGTCTTTAGCTTACAGGTCATCCTTGCTTTGCTTTTCATTGTCTGTGGAGAGCTGTGCTACAGTGTGAGGTGGCACAGTGAGTTGGGGAAGGGTGGTTGAAGTAGTCATGGCAGCAGATCTGCAGTTCACCCTGCAAAAATAAGTTATATGTGTTATTATGTTAAGTGAATAGAGGTTAAATACTCTTACACACTAAATTAATTTGTCCCAGCAGTATAATAAGCAAAATAGACCCTCAAATTAGTAAATCTTAAACTATTCATCTACTTTTTCATTAGTCCATAGAAAGTAAATCAGTAACAACTTTGAATCATCTTTAAAGGCCCGGTTCACCCCCAAATAAAAATCCATATTTTCCCTTTTACCTGTCGAGGCATTTATCAATCTAGGTTGTTTTGATTTGAGTCGCAGAGATTTTTGCCTTCTCTCCAATAAAATAGAACTACATTGCACTTGGCTTGTGGTGCTCAAAGTGCCAAAAATACATTTGAAAAATTCAACAGCAATTTCTCTTTCCAGAAATCATGACCCGGTCCATCAAAATACTTCCTGGCACACAAATACATTTGAGAATACTGAGCATCTTCCTGTGAACAGTTTCATGTAGGAACTATTTTCTTTCTGCCAAACTACATCCGCCAAGCCCAATATCACAAAGAGGGAAGAGTTCATCTACTCATGGATGAGAGGCTTGTGCTTGCGATAGCCAGAGATGTAAACATTAATGGCATCTTCCTGGGCTGAGCCAGAGCATTTTCATCCCAAGTCGTCACCTATTGTGGCTTTGCAGTGGCTAGATATTACGCTCTGGGTATCCTTTTGCATCTGCTCTTTATGTTCCATGATGCCGCTACTATGATGTCACTACAAGCACATGGTGGGATTATGCTACATGGGTTATGTTTTGGCAACAAAAGCACATGGCAACCAATGCCGGGATGTCAACAATGTTCATGCTGACACAGATGGTTGGGTTTGGATGAAGAAGGCACATGGTAAGGCATAGAAAAAAAAATCATCATATTAAGACAGGAAGCCAACACCAGCCCGCCACATGAAAGCCTGGGGTTTGTTGGACCCATACACCGCCCCTCCCGCCTGGTCCATAAGCACCCTTGCGCTCCTTATATTATGTCATTACCAGCAGCGTTTTAACTTAATGCTGCCCTGCCGCGTATCATGCGCAAGGGTCTGGTTCTGTCCAGCCACGTTCTCAACGGACACCAACCATCAGTGTATCATGCTGCCATGGCAGGGACCGTCCGGCCGTCCACCGGCAAGGAGAAACACTCTGACCAGTTCTGTGACCAACAGCATTTCATGCATACTCAAAAGGGGCACATTGAGCAATGCAAGCTGAGTGTCATAGTTCCATTATTTTCAAGAGAAGGCAAATATTTCTACAGCCAATATCATCAGCACTTGGCAACTTACACCAAAATTATCTAGATTGATAAATAGAACTACAAGTAAAAGGAAAAATGTGCATTTTTGATTTTAGGGTGAACTGTCTCTTCAAGTAAAAATGGCAAAAGGGAACTGCTACTATAATCTTAAATGTGAATATTTGGTGGTTTTCTTATTCTTCTGTGATACTAAACTGGATCTCTTTTAGTTTCATACAAATGATTAGACAAAAAAAAAAGACATTTGATGATGTCTGGGAACTCTCTGGGAACTTGAAATGGAGAGTTTTGACTAAACAATTAAGAAAGTAATCTGCAGGAAACTAAGCTCTGGATACATATCTTGCAGTCTCCATTGATTTGAGTCATTGTTGAAATCAAAAAAGTGGAAATAAAAGTTTTAGCTAAACAACAAAAGGTACACACACAATTGCAAAACTATACAAATCTCTTCTCAATGAAGACAGCCAAAGAGGAAAAACAACCTTTTTAAAAACAGTGCATCAAATCATGAGTTCACATCTGCAGTATGCTTTTTCTATGTATTTAATGGTAATACATAGAAAAAGAAAAAGAAAATTAACAAAATATTTTATGCAGTATGGTTATTACTCCACAAAAGTCCTGTGATTTATTTATATTTTCATCTATATCACACCTATTTTAATATTCTACTTGGTCAGACATCTTTAATACTGCAACACTGTTTTTGTGACATATCTAGAGCTGTATAAAAAAAGAAAACATAGATCACTAAGAGTCTAAAACCACAATCAGCAGAAGTCAAAATCCATTCAGTTTCAGGTAACTCACCTTTTCTACTTGTTAATGTAATGTGGAGCCCATATCTCTTTGATCCTTCTGTAGTTTTTTGTAAGATCTGGATGCAGGCCACTCACAGCAGCATCACATTAACTATAAATGATGCTGTTAAAATAATATCAAAATGTAGCTGGGCCCGTTACACCTACAAGAATTGAGTCTAACTCACAGTGTCACAGAGTCTCAGTGACCCTGATGAGGATTTGTGGATTAGAGTTGGCTGAGAAGTGGAGAGGCAAAGTCATTCATCCTCTCAGTTTGTCCACTCAAGTGGGAGATAAGATTTCGTTTAAGTGAGGTTTGGACAACCTTCAGTCAAGCTGTTAGTGAGGGCACAGACCACTGAAAAAAAATGGTGACACTTTTTGGTGACACGCTATCATTTTCCTGACCATTTGCGGAACAGCAGAGGATTTAGTCTGCCTGCACACACACACACACACACACACACACACACACACACCCTGGCATCTCCTGCTCAGTCAGCACTCTCAACCATATCCAGCTCTGATCCTATTAGATCGTGCCGGGGATGACAGATTTCAGATCAGGTGCATCTGGTTCCTCTTACACGAATATGAATCACCAGGGAGGAAATTAAATCTGAACCTCTATCAGTGTTGAGCACTGCATGCTAATAGAAGGAGAGCCTCCTCCCCTGCATTAGAGACACGCTGTGGTTCAGTGGCACTCCCTGTTGGCTGAAGTGGTAATTGCAGTGTATGCCATCACAAGAAGTTTCTCTGGAGGTGCAAGACGTTTCATTTTATATTGAATCATTTTTTTAAAAGTAAAATATTAATATTATTAGTAACACCTGTGCTTTTTCTCCTGTGATAAGTCCAAATGTCTGCTGTGAAAAAGGCGAAGTCCAAAAAGGTTCAAAATTGTATTTTACAATAAGATATTGTGCCTGTGTGCATGCTTACAACTACTCAATCGCAACTGCACTCATGTACATTAATGCAAAAAGTATTTTAATAAAAGGCAGAGAAAAACACAACTTGTATAAATTGTCCAATTCTGAACTAAAAACACATCTCGCTTGTTTTTTTTCAGTCACTTTTTAATATGCCACAGCTTTTTCATCCTCTAGAAAAACACATCCCATTGAGGTTTCCAGCTATTTCTTTAACTGCTAACAGAGGAGCACTTTATCTGATAATGAGGGGAAGATAACTACACTGTGGCGGCATCTGCTGCCACTCCAGTTGTATCAATCTCAGCTGCCAGTGGGGCATCAGCAACAGCAGCAGGGGCATCCGCATCGACAGCCACCTCAGGGGCAGCAGGAGCAGCATCAGCAGGAACAACATCAACAGGAGGCACATCCTCAACAGCTGCATCACCTGGTGCAGCGTCTACGGGAGCGTCAACCACAGCTGGCTCAACAGCTGCTTCAGGGTCTGCTGCAGGGTCTGCTGCAGGGTCTGCTGCGGGCTCTGCTGCAGGGTCTGCCGCGGGGTCTACTGCAGGGTCTGCTGGTGCTTCTTCAGCCGCAGCTGGTTCAGCCTCAGCTGCCTCTACCTCCTCGGCCTCCTCTGCCTCATCAGAGTTTAGGGGCGCAGCAGGAGCATCAGGTGCTGCAGCTTTGGGGGCAGGGGCGCCATCCTGTGCCGAGGAGATAGAAAAAAAAAGATTTTAAAATTTTGCATTCATTCTTGTATTTGTGTTCTTCTGTTTCATGTAAGCATCTTTCAGTATTCTCTGTTTTGTATTTGTATTTGTTTTTCTTTTTGCATTACATGTAAAGCATTTTTGAGTACCCAGAAAAGCACTATATAAGGCCTATTTACTATTATTATTATTATTATTATTATTTATTATTATTATTATTATTTAGATGTGTAAAAATTCAAGACACATTTGGTTATCTTCTGAAATAAAGAGGCTGACTGACCATAGCCATAGAAAGAGTACTACACATCAGTGTAGTTGTTTCTGAATTTCATTTTCAACTAATGGCCTCACCAATGTGTCTGGCCATCAGAGCCACAGGTGGATTATGAGACAAGGGGCCCCCAGTTATGCAAAAGGCCCTACCACCTATTCTTCATAAACACAGATGTTGTTGTATTTTTTTGTGCTGTTTTCCTTCTCTTTGTAGTCGTTATACCTGTTTTTTTAGTTTTGTGTCTCTCTGCAGACATTTTGTATCAATTTGAGGTAATTTTGAGTCTCTTACTGGTCGGTATTTGTATATTGTAGTTATATTTTGCAGATGAAGGGCATAGGCCAGACAGGCCCCTGATACGTTGGGCCGACATGCCTGTGCCCAGTAGGCTAATTTAGTAACCCATCCATGAGCAGAGAATATCTGACAAATGTCTTTTTAAAGAGCACATAACGCAACTAACAAGAAAATAAGCACAGGTGTAAATAATAAATTAATTATGGATAAATTCCATTCAGCTGCTTCAGTTTGGAAGTCTTTGTATTGTGACTGCTGTTTGTTATGCATATGTTTTTCTCAAGGGATTACTTCTCCCACAAAATGACCATTTCTTTATCATTTATTCATGCCACATTAACTCGAATTCATAGAGAGAACTTTTCTCGCATGCCCTCGGTGAACGAAAATCCAAAAACCGCAAACATTGTTGATTAATGAAGTCATTTGAGACCATGTTTAACAACGGTGACCTTTCTGAGCGAGACTAAAACTGAAACTTATAAATGCTCTCATTCTCAGTCCCCTTCAGAAAAGGCTGGAGGCAAAGTAATGCAATGTGTTTGGGAAGTTTTGAGCATGTGACTGGATAAATGAGACTTGGATTATGTGTTATGTGAGTAGTTTGTAAATGGATGTTTTGATGTAGGTGTGCTATTGTTAAACGTGGTCCCCAGTGACATCAATTCATCAAAAATGGTACCATTTTTTGTATTGGATTTCATGGGTGAAGTATTCCTTTTTTATGACAAGTCAAGATAGGCGCTATCCAGCGAAAACGATCAGCATATGAGGACTTTTTTGCCTTTTTCTTTGATTTGTTTCGGGGGAACAAAACCACTGCAGGTGTTTGTTTAAGCAGAGTTTCAAACTCAAACTCAGCACAGGAAAAGTCTAACTGTTTCCTTTTACAAATATAACGATCCTTTGCTGCCTCCATGCTGTTTTTACAGTTTCCACTGGAACCCTTCATCTATGTTTGCTCAACTTAGTGTAAATTCAATGGGGATGTTTTTGTTATTCATGCAGGGCCAATCATTAAACACTTTTTGTCAGGCTTTATTTGTCTGCTACAAATATAGAGTCCGTACATACACATGTACATGTAGCATTTTTTACTTCCACGTGTGACATTTTTAGCACAAGCCCTTCTTCAGACAGACTCTTTCATGTCTGAAGAACAGCTTGGGCCCCAAACGTCACACATGGAGGTAATACATGTTCATGGGAGCATCATCTGGTGTGCTTTTTTTGTATCTACTTTTGTTCTGTCCAGCACCTAGTATTTAACTGTTTTTGTCTGGTACCTTCAACACGAATACCGGAAGTGACATTTATATCAACAAAGAGAGATCTAAATTTACATTTTGAAGATGTCTGCTCACCTCAGACTCCTCCTCTGATCCTTCTCCAACAGCAACAGGAGCTGCAGCGGGGACATCAGCTGGCTGGGCTGCTGCAGCATTCTCCTGCATTAATAACACATTTTTAACTCAGCAGCATTTGAATTGTTACAGATTAGACACTGTTTGTGAGCTTACCACTACTGCTGCAGCTGGATCAGCCTAAATGAATGAATAATTAATGAATAAGTCTATTTTAATAAATATGCCAGAGTTTTGTATATGTTAAAGGTTTTTATACAAATCTAAAAGTCATGTAACAGTCAAACAAGATAAACTTACAGGAGCATCAGCAGCAGGCAGGAATGGGTTTGTGACTACACCCTGTAAAAAATACAAATTAATGATTAAAATTTAATGCCAAACTGTCTGAATTGGTGATTTTTCTATTTATTGGTAAAACTACAATGAACCCCGACTACCTGCTGCTGGTACAGCCTGTACATCTCCATCCACCTCAGGGCCTCATTAGCATGTGCCGCAACCTGCTGAGGAAATACCAGACATCTCCAGACATGCACTGCAATTAAGCCAATTATCCTCCCTCTGTCAGACACCCATCATAATACACATTTGATGACATGACTAAAACATGGTATGGCATGCCACGGCAGACAGACAGACACAGAAAACCTCACTGAAAAGAAACTGTCTTACTTGTTCTTCATTGCTTTCACTCTCTGCAACCTGCAAACCAAACAAAGGGAATGAGGAAGCATTAGTGACTTTGTGCATTTTCCCCTAAAGCAAAACAGTGTTTAAAATCTTAAAAAGGATCAAACTTAATGACAGGTTTAGATCATGTTTAGGAAAAGACTTACAGGAGCAGCCAAGGTTGAGACGAGCAGGCACAACACGAACACCACCAGCTTCATCATGATTGTTCCTAAAAAATTATAAATAAATGAAACATTAAGTGACTATTGTTTCTTCTCAGTTTCCTTTGCTAATAAAATAAAAGGGGGGAAATGGATTCATGATTGTACCAGCAAGACTTTGTTCCTAACACAGTGTTATATTGTTTCAATATGAAAGGTCTATCTCACCTTTTTTCTGGTGCAGAGAGAAACTGAAGATGTGTCTCCTCCGGGATGGAAAGTAATGTCCTTCATCTCCAACATGGATGCCATTTATATTCTGGAATATCCTGTGACAGCCAATCACATCCAGCAAAACACGCAGAGCTATGTGTTTGAAGAAATCTTCTAACACTTTGAAAAAAAAAAAAGAAAGAGGCATGTAGGGTTAAGGCCCCTCTTTTAGTTAATTACATGCTGTGCAAGTATTCTTAGCACACATGCCCTTCTCTTTATTGCCCTAAAACCAAACAAAAAAAAGACAAGACAGTGTGCAGCTGACACAAGCATGTCATGATAATGACTGGGAGACACCACTGAGTTTGTATTTTAAAAAATATTTGAGGGGGAATTATCAAATATATGAAGGAATTAAGTGCTTGTTTATCATGGCATTACACACTTTATAGTTTTAAGTGCTCTTAGTATTAAAATAAAACACCTATGATGGTGAGAAGGAGGTCCACAGATGACACAACAAACACTTGAATGCTTAAACTCTGAGACAAACACAACACAACTCAGTAGACGCTTCAGCAGTGGTACAAAGTACAACTTTTACGTACTTTCCCCTATTTGACAATTTTCATTTTATGATAAATTATATTTTTAATTCACTGCATTTCAGGAGTAATAGTTTACAATAGTTTGATGTGTAGTTTTACATAAAAAAAACATATAATAAGCATACCAAATACAATGTATTGTTCAAGATTAAACCATTGAACTTTTATGCTTGTGACCCCTTTAACAAAAAATAATGTGTAATCTGTGTCCTTGCTCGGTTTCAAAAGTCCATCAGTATTTCCATCAAAGAGGCCTTTACCTTTTAAACTTCTCCAAGTTTCATTTTTTAATTGTTTGAGGCCGGGAGAATTTAAATGATCTCTTATTTCACAATATAAGACAAGGTTAGAGAAAACAATAAAAATTTAGTACAGATCTAACCAGCAGAAATGACTTCTTTGTTTTTTCTTCTTTTGTAATTTATCATCTCACCCCTCACAGTTATCTTGTGACTTTATGTTTGTCTGATTTTAGTTTTGTTATCCTTCATTTTGATGTTGTTTCATGATGCTTTGTATGTTTTAATTATGTTTGTGGTGTACTACTTACTGTCATGTTTGACTATGTATTGCTTCAAGTTAATTGCAGCTGATATGGGTGCAGCACTACTGTCTAAGCAAAATATCTCTCCAGGGGACAATAAAGTATATCTTGTGTTATCTTAGTGCAGTGGTCCGCACCCTTTTCCCCTAACAGGCTCCTTTTCTATCATAGAGTAAACTGACAACCCATAAAAAAGTGACATATTTTATGGGCAATTCATATTACATTCTGTGCATAGAAACTACAGTACAGAACGATGAATAAACTGCAAAATTTACTCTAACGGTGAACACAATAACTGCAGGACATTTGTGTCAAACAATTTGAATGATTTTGAGCAGATATATCAATTGTAAAGACATAGGTTTTTCTAAATTTTGTGGTTAGTTTTTTGGATCCTCTGTCTGTATTATGGATTTCCCAAAATTCTAACAATTAGGCTAAATAGGCTTCTTTTTTGGACAGAGTGCTTTTTCTTTTCATTTTCAGCCCTGATACTTGGCAATTGTTGTTAGCTCTTGAGTTATTTTAACTGCATACTTTTCTAATGCAGGTCAGGTCTTCATGGTGCCCTTATCTTCTATTAATTTTTTTCAGGGTTTATACCTTGATTAATACATTTATTTGTCTTCACAGATATTAACAAAATGCAGAGACATTTTTTTTTTTACTTTCAATTTTTTTTTAATGTTTCACAACCCTTAAAATCTAGGTCTTGCGACTCACTGAAGCTTTGGCAAACCCTGCATAGTCTGTCTGTCTGTCTGTCTATCTGTTTATCTATAATAAGGACTATCTAACTATCTATAATAAGGAGTCACTGGGGCCATTTCTCTACAGAGTGAGTACTTTATGTATTTTTGATACTTTGATAATACTTCTATTCTGTATTTAGTAAGATTTTGAGGACAAGAATTTTATTTGTTATGAAGCACATGTACATGTGTTTTACTGAGGCCTTTACTTCAGTGAAATATTGGAGTACTCTGTCCATTACTGCACTTGGATGTTTTGTTTTGCTACCAACACAACGACAACACCAGTACATTTAAAACAAGTTTTCCAGACATCTACATTCAGCACCGAAATTTACAGAGGGTGTGTGCCAATGGGAAGTATTTTGGTGGTGTCTGAGTTTCCACTGATCCCTGTGTTTGTTTTAGATGGCGTGGTTGTACATCACAGTGATTTAGAGCATTGCAGGTTTCTTGCGTTTATTTTTTGTGGTTCCAAATCAGATAATGAAGGACTTACTCTGTAATCTGCAAAACTGTATTCTAGACACTCTTGCAGCCAAACTGCTGAGCTCATGAGTTTCACTTCACACAAGATAAAATCTCATCATTAGTTCTTCAAAACTTTTACTGTTGTTATGTTGGCACACAGCGAGGTTGTTACTTTGTTTGCTAACTTGAAAAATAAGGCAGTGAGAAGAGTAATAAGATTTATAAACAATATTTTCTGTACCAACAGGAACACCTGACTTCTGC
This sequence comes from Plectropomus leopardus, assembly GCF_008729295.1. Taxonomy (NCBI): domain Eukaryota; kingdom Metazoa; phylum Chordata; class Actinopteri; order Perciformes; family Serranidae; genus Plectropomus; species Plectropomus leopardus. The sequence continues at coordinate 12,018,158 of NC_056466.1, forward strand.
CAACTTAAATAAATTGTGCTTTGTTTCAGCAAAGAAACCTTGGCACATACTTTCGGAATACACTATTTCAGGGGGTCAAATAAAGCTGCTTTGTCAAGGCCCTTGGTGTGTGATATCAGCCAGGCTTTCAAATAACGCTGACTTAAATCCATCCAAAGCTATACTTGACACTCGCGATGTAGTATAGAGAGCAAGAAAGTCCACAGAACGTGGGACGGACAGCGGGTCGGAGGATGGGACAGAAATTTGAACTTTCATGCAGGAAAACCGCTGTTCGTGATTCATGTGGAACCAAAAGTCAAGGTCAATTTATGTATGTAAATTGCTTTGCTGAGCAATTTCAAAAGTATTCACATCTTTTTAATGTATAGACAACCTTGTTTTATTAAAAGACCATCTTTGCAGCAGTGAAATACTTCCTTAAGATAAATGTACTTATTCAAAACTTCATTGTGCTAAATCAAATTGTAATGACAGAACTGATGGTTGCTGTAGGCCGATGAGATGTTTTCTAAAATGCAGCACATTGGTCAGGTGAGGCACAGCATTCTGTTAAAATGTTTAATTTTAAAAGTTGAAATATATGGCTTTATCGGAGTGACGAGTGTGTGTCTTTCCATTCTTACTCTGAAGTCTGCCTGCACTGGCATCAAACTTGAATAGGTCCGTTTTTTATATGTATAACAGTTTGGGATTAAAACCACGCATGTTCTGTTGACCTAACAATGTTACCAGATCTCTCTTTTACTGTCCTGACCTGCAGTAGTTATCAGCTCTTTTTTATAACTACCTCTGTTATTCTGTCTTTATGTATTTGTATGTGATAACTTCACAGAAGTGCTGTTCAGTACAAAGGGCATCATACTGTAGTTGTGACAAGTCAAATTAAGGCTATTAAACCTGTTGTCAACATCTCCTCTGCTGTGGGGGGTAAAAGTTATGAATTTATTTGATTTTATGTTCAAGGAAAGAGAAGTTGTGGGGAAGAGACAGTCGTAGCGTGAGAGGATGGCGCCTGTGTGTATTTTAAGTGTCTTTGAAGGGGTAAATGTAAAGTCATGTTGTGACAGGCTTTGATCCTCAGGGGAGTGAACATCAGGAAGATATTTCACTTCATGGTATTTAATTTTCTGAGACAGTGACGTTTAACTGTGGGGGAATTTGCTCAACCACTGGCAAATTATGTGCACTGTGTCTTGTAATTATGATGTACTGTAGGCCATATAGTATGTAAGATACATATACTATTCTTGTACTGTACATGTTGGATTCAGTGATTACTTTAGTCATATATCACAAAACAAAGGTGTTCAGAGGTATTTGTGACACCTAAAGTACTGCACACATACACACACACATATACACACGTATATATATATATATACGTGTGTATATGTGTATATATATATAATTTACATATATATATATATATATATATATATATATATATATATTTAATTTCAGTAAAGAGAATATTGAGAAATTAATATGTATGATCTATATAACCTTTCTTAAATAACAAAGTTTAAGGTGGCCTAAGACTTTTGCTGTATTTACTGTACTTCTGCCTTTTTTGTGTCATTTGCCCTAAAGTGCTCCACAGGGGTTCAACACAGGGCATCTATTTTTTTTCAATTTCAGTGTTTGTATTTTATTCATGACCATATTTTGTGAACACATTTTACTGTCATGCTGAAAATGGTCAGTATTTTGTACTAAAATACTGCTGACAACACTCTCGCATCTAGCCCATATAGTTAAGTGTTTCCTGAAAATAAACCCTGAACACGGGGAACGTAACTATCTCGTTTTTTGTAATTGGTAAAAGGAGTTAAAGGTCATCACTGTCAACAAGCCAGTCATAAACAACATCACAGATCCTTTACAAGTAAACGAAATTTCTTCCCAGGAAACTTAAACTAAAATGTAGAGACATTTACAAACTTTATTCACTTCACTGTTAAGTATGAATTATCTCTAACAAGTTTCTTCAGGTTGAGTTTTATACATCTAGTTAAATGAACTGAAACCAAACGCTACCTAGAAGGTCTGAAGCGATTCAAAGAAATAAAAGACACATTATCTTGGAGAAAAAAGGGAGGGTAACGAGTAAATGATTTTGGACCACAGCCTTTTTCGAGATGATTGATTTTGAGACAGTCAGCCCATTAGGCATTTAGTTGATCGAGGAAAAATTATGATAACTGTTTCAAGTTAAGAGGTTTTGCAACAGAAAAAAAAAGAAAAAACTTTTTTAAAAAAAAAGCTTTAGTGAAGACACCACCTTGGGCTCTGGGAAAATTTGATGGGCAAATTTTGATGATTTTGATTTTTAAAGTTTTCTAAAAAATAATCAGCAGGTTAGTTGATAATGAAAAAAATAGTAAATTGTAGCCGCACAGCTATGATTTTATCATGTTGCCGCACACAAATAATACCAATGAAATTCTGAAAAACTCTCAATAAACACAGAAAACCCAGAAATTGCTTGAAAACTTAAGACTTTAATTCTTAAGGAAAATGACATTTAAGGAAGTTCAAATTAGTTTAAACATGTGGAGCACAATTGTTATATATTGTGGAATGCAGCATTACAGAATACTTTAACACAATAACAGGGAAAATCTATGAAGACTATAAAGTGAAGCAGAACATTCTTCAGAAATAGGTTTCATGCTATGCAGATGGCCTTGTTGTAATTTAGCTCACTATTTCATCACTATTCTTAATAAAAAGTGGTAATTTTATGATCATACACGTGTTGTAGAAACAGAGTCAGTCATTAACGTCATTTGTCCCATTGCAGATGTCTGAATGCTAAGGAAGACGTTTGCCTCCTTGTCATGCTTCTCATTCACTTCACACCTTTGCAGGCGCCTGCAAAGACAAATAAGTCGTTCAGAGCAATTATTATTTTAACATACTCTCCCCACAGATGGCATTTGCTAGGAATTCACGTTGATAGTCATTTTCATAAATTTGCAATATGACTTCTATTAAACTTTAAAACATTTTAGATGATATATAGATTGATTTGAAGTACCTGGCTTGTCTGTGGGGGCTGGTCCTGCTGGAGAGGCTGCAGAGGATCCTGGGATGGAAGAGGATTGGCATCGAATGAGGGAAGCTACAAAAAAAAGAAAGAAGTTAAAAGAAATGCTCAGAATGAATGATACTGAAATATTATTATGATTATTATTATTATTAGTTGTAGTTGAAGTAGCAGTAGTACATCTTACATTTGGAATTTGCTGGGGAATATTTTGAGGAGGATATTCAAATGGCAGCACCTGTGGTGGGAAAAAAAAAATAAAAGTGGTGGGTTAAATATGATATATGAAAAAAATAACAGTAAAGTGCAGTTTTTAAATGTCTTACATTTGTCATATGAGGGGCGTTTGTCATAGGAGGAAGGTTTGTTATGATCTGAAACAAAAGCACATACTGTCATTTAGTACTGCACCATGTTAAATGATATATGATGGAGGTAATTTCATATTTAAATCATGCAGTATATAAAATCTCAAAGTTTAAAATGTTTACCCTTTGCTGGGCGAAGTCATAGGGGTAGTACTGCAAATTAAAAAACAAAACAGCACAAGCATATAAATCAGTCTTGTTCCAACAGGTTGTTTATTCTCTCACACGTGCTTTCACAGATGATAATTGTAAGTGTTTTGAGTCTCAATAATGCCAGTTAATCTGAAAAGGGAAAAAACAACAACACTCACGACTTCCACACTCTGTCTGCCTGGTGGCTGAGGAATGGAGTATTTGATGAAACCCTGGGAGGGGAAAGTCTGCAGATACAGAAAAAAGGGAAAAAAGAAAATGAAAGAAAAGCACTGAGTTGTGATGGTTTTACCACGTTTTAAACGAGGAGATGCTGCTGTAAAATGTGTGCACTTACCTGTGCACCAGCACCACCGAATCTGTGTGGATAAATCTTAGAAAAAAATACAGAAATAAACATAAGTGTTCTATAGGCATTTTTAATAATCACAGCAAGTGCATAAAAAACAAATCTCAGGGAGATGAAAGCGTGCATATCAGATAAGAGGAAGTCTCATATACCAGTTCCACACTGTAAGCGCCAGGAAGTCCAGGTGGTGGGAGAGACTGGCCAGCTGGGTAGGTATTTCTCACCTGAATGGATGGAAAATTGTCAGTGAGGTCCCCATAGATATATTTCTGCTGTGCTTCATATCGGTCACTGTATACTATTCATTTTTTGCAAAGTAAAAACCAGAAATTAAGCACATTACCGGTGAGGGTGGCACCTGTGGTCTGGAACCTGCATAATGAGGCAGGTAATGAAAGATGGACTGAAAATGAAGAAACAGAAAAAGTTAGATGCAAAAAACTGCACTGAGAAAAGCTTATTACAACCTTATTTCGTAAAACTTACGGGTGCAGCCGAGGCTGTGCTAGCCAGACAGAGGCACAGGATGGCAAATTTCATTTTTGCAGATTATCCAAGTCCTACAGACACAAATCATTACATTAACAAAAATTCACACTGAGTGGTTAGTGCTGTATTAGAAGAGCATACGTGAACTTATGTGGAAGTTCTTCATAACTCACCTTCTGCAATGAAAACACCACTGGAGAGGATGATGAATGTTGATGCTGGAGGTGAGGCCAGATGATGGTATCTTCCACAGAGAAACTTTGTCTTTTATAGGGCTCCAGCTCATCGGAGAGCCAATCACAGTTGATGGGAGTGAAGTTTCCCAATGAGTAGGTGCAGTGCAGGTGTCTAGTCTTCAGCTTTAGTAAATGACCAGTGGTCAAATCTACTTTCAGTTTAATAGCAGACTCTGTCTGTTTACACTGTCTAGAACAGCACACACTGTGCCTTCACTGTGCTCCTCACTCTGCCACCATGGCAGTTTTATTGGTTCTGTGCAACTGCAGCATTGTGGCATACACATCTATCTGCAAAATTATGTTTATTAGTTATAAAAATGTTTAATTAAATGTGTCTTTTCCAGTTGCTTGCATTTTAGCTGTGTTTCTAAATCAAGAGCAGAATCAAATCTGTCTAGGAGACTAAGTGTCAAAGGACTGCATGTAAACTCAGAAGACAGAATATAAACTTGTGTCTTTTGCTTTAGTCAATTTCACATAAACAGGTCAAGTTTGTAAGATTTAGGGGGATATGTTGGTACAACTGGAGTATAATATAATAAATCTGTTTTATTTAGTGAATAATCACCTTAAAATAAGAACTGTTGTGTTTTGGTTAGCTTAGAATGAGCTGTTTTTTTATCTCTATAGATAGCCTGTCCTCAATAATGGAGATCGCCATGTTGAGCTGCCATGTTTCTACAGTAGCCAAGAATGGACAAACCAACCACTGGCTTTAGATAACGGTTTTCACATTGGCCAAAAATAATCTTTAAAAAAAACCTTTACTGCACTAAACTGATTTCATTAGCATTATCTAAGTGCTGTTTTTTTCTTCTTTGGCCAAAAGCAAAAAAAAGAAAGGGGTTGGAGCTTCTTAACAGATTGTGTTAAATTCGCAAATGATATTATTTCATATCAGTCACATGTCGCTGAATCGAATCAAATCGAAATACAGACTACGTTGTTTTGTAGGGGTACACACCACTTTTTTCAGTTACAACATACACAACATTTGCCTTGGACGTAAATTCCTGCTATCTCAAATAGGCTAACAAGACAGTTTACGCTCACCAAAAGTCACTAATGTGGATAAAAATATGATGCGCATACTGATAAATATTCAACATATAGCATAGCCATTACTTAATATACACGTGAGTTCACAGTTGACCCAAAATGACTACACTCGCCCCACTTACGCTTCGGTTTATGCTACAAAGCGGGGACACACTCGCTCACACACTCACCTATAATTTCTTCAAAATGTCACAATTTACTCGCTTAAAAAACTTTTAAATGTTATTATATTCGTGATAAATATTGTTTAACGGTGACAACATACCTGAAAACGAGGGAATATTAATGATTATTAATGATTTTAGTTGAACTGTATGAACTATTACTCATAAATTTATGTTTTTAGAAGAATTATAAACTTTCTTGGCCTTTGAGAAACAAAATATAAGTACTGTCTTTTAACTTGACACAAAGAGACCTCGGCTAATGATTTGGTTCCTAGTAAAACACTGAAGGAATTTTACTTCCTTAATCCCCCCTGAATCTTAGACACTTTATCTTTAAACTATTTGAAAAGAAGTAAAAACTTACTTAATTTATTAACCTGAATGATCGTCATATGATATTGTCTACCGGTGTTTTTTGTCACTTGTGAGCTTGTAGCTAGAGACATAGTCAAAACGCACATTGGCAGGGTGACAGTACAGGATTTTATCATAATTATATATCACAAAATGCTAAACTTGATTCATGATCCACTTTACTTTTGCAATTAGATACATTATAATTTATAATTAGCATGTAGGTCTGTCTATATTAATCCTCTGAAACTTGGAACACTGCATTTAAACACATTTCATAGGAATTTCAACCTTTGAAACCTGAGCAGAAATGCTTAATTTTCTTACAGAACAAGAGAAAGTGCAATGAGCAAATTGCAAAAAATGTGAGATATTAGAAAATTACCAGAAATAGGGAATTTTCTAAAATCATTTTCAACACTTTTTTCCCCAAGTCATTTCCTTTTTGTTTTTTGCTAATTTTCAGTGAATTTTCTTGTAACTTTTAACTTTTTGGGGGGGTCATTTCTTGTCAAGTAGCTCATTGCCTTCCGCATGTTTTTGAAAGAAATTAAGCCAATTTACTCATGTTTCAAAGAATTAATGTCATGATCAATATTATTTGAAATAAGGAAACTGAGAACAATGGATGGCATAGTTATGGCATATTTGCCAGGGGAAACAGCAGCATGCAATAAAAAAACCCCACTCATATTTGATTGCATAGCACCATACTTTTATTAGAAGACTCAGCACTTTGTTAATTTTTTTCACTACAGAAAAGCATCACACTGAAGAGTACTATTGTTTGTCCTTTCAAATACATAGCACCATTTCTTTTTAAAAGCATTGCATCATATTTTTTCATACTTTGTGAAAAAGAAGCGTTGGCTGGTCATCTTTCACCAGGGTAGGCTGTTACTGCATTGGTCATCTAAAATGAAAAGGGAGGCAAAAACATCTTAACTGTTCTTGTGTTTAAAAAAGGCCATGCAGCCAAAGACACAAACAGAAGAGAGTAAATGATTTTAAGATTTATTTTATACATGTTTGTTAAAAACTAAAGGTCTGAATTATGCAGTAACACATCAGAGTAAATGTGTATTGTATGTGCATGTGTACCCCTTCGGCCCCCACCTGCTTGTATCCTGCTGACTCTTATTGTTTAATCATCGTCATCATCATCATCTCTGCTGGGTTTGGCAGCCTGAAATGACAGAGGCTTCTGATGAGCCAATCAGGAGCAAGAATCATCTGCTGAGAAGTCGCTGTTTCTCAACGCCTCAGCAGAAATAGTTGGAAGACTGTTTATCTGACACAATACTCATTTATTAGAATGAACCTGTTACCCTCATCACCACCTGAGTTCAATCCAGTTTCCGACCTGCAGCAGCAGCGGTGAAGCAGGGGTTGCTTCTGAGACTCAATTATTGAACGTTTCTAAAAAGCTCTTAACTTTTCATTTTTTCAAATATATCCTCAAATTTATCTTTGAGTCAGCAAATCAATCAGGCAAAAAAAAAAAAAAAATCCCTTCTTCATTAGTAATGCTGTTAATGCCAAATATCTATCATGTTCAGTAACTTAATATCACCACATCAGACACATCTTTTTAAGAGGCAGGAGTGAGTATGAGTTATCTTCAATATTTGATGTCTTATAGTTTTAGAATAGTCAGCTGGAAAACAACTAGATACAAAATAAGATGCAGGCTCTATAGGATGATTTTTGTCCTCGATAACTGTCATGTTTTTCCCAAATTAGGTACAGATTTTAAGGCATTCTATATTGTCGAATGGTTTGAAAAAAAAGTGCTGCCATACTGGGAAAATAATCTCCTATGGGAGGCATGCCCCTGGGCCCCTCTACATTTGGGCTGTGCCCCAAATTTTTACAACATCTGGCTCCGCCCCTGTGCTGCAGTCATTTGAAAATATTATTGTACATTGATATCAATCAAATCATTTATATGATTGACAAATAACATGACAAAGTCTCACTGATTGTTCAATAAGCTTAAATAGCCCAAAATAAAATTTGCTGTCATTCTTACAGGGGCAGCCACAACCGCAGGTACAACAGGGGCAGCTGGAGCGGCAGGAGCAGCAGGAGCGGCAGGAGCGGCAGGGGCAGCAGCAATGACGGGTACAACGGGGACAGCCGGAGCTGCAGGAGCAACGGGGTCACAAACAGCAGCTGGAGCAGCAGCAGCAGGAGCTGGCTGGTCGAAACCGAAGGGGTAGTACTGGAGCAGAAAAGAAAGAGAAGAGATCATCAGTTCAGTGAAATGTCAAATAACTTCTGTCAGAGAAATAAAAATCTGCAGACACTTACCATATCCTTGGTGTCTATACCATTTGGCTGGAGGATCTCCTGCTTGATGAAGCCACGGACCTTCAGTGGCAACACATGCACTTAGAAACTGATACCTAAAGTGTTATCTTGCTATACTCTGTGACATACATTGTCTCTAAAACTGAACAATGTTAGAATGTATATACAATATTAATTGCATCTTAACTTCTTCGGATAAAGTGTTTGCAAAGTACTATGCACACATAAAACTGAATCTATGCAATGTCACTCACTGGTCCTCCAACAGGCTGTCTCTGGGCATCAACTGGTAGCAGCTAGAAACAAAAAAAAAGAGAAAATTATCTTAAAAAGACTAATCATTAGATTTAAAAAATCATCAATCAAAAAATGTGTGTAAAAAAATATAAATTAGCTCTCACAACATCCAGAGTTCTGAGAGGGGCTCCAGAAGGAATAGCTTTGGCTGCCTAGAAGAAAATCATTTTAGCTTTTAGATGAGTGTGAGAAAAGTAGCAAACTACAAGTAAAGGAGCCGCCAGCAGGCTCAGCTAAAGAGACATTACCATCAGTGGTTAACACATAATAGCAGACCTGTGTGCAGAGATTCAGTAGTGTTTGAAAATGTGTCTTTTACTGTGGTTTTTGTGTGTAATTCATAATTCAGCACTGCGTCTCTCTGTACCTCAGCTGGAGCGTAACGGATGTCAAACTCCATGTACATCTGCGGCTGTGAAGATGAGAAAATACTGCAGAATCAATGGGATGCAGGTCAGTGTGAAATCAAAAGTTCAGACAAACTTTTGTTGGTAAATGCAGGATTATTAACTGACAACGCTGCCAATAACCATCATGCACAAGAAGTCCTTAAAGTGCTCTGAAAAAAGGTGGAAAGTTGGAACATCTACAAATCCAGGAAAACTGACCAAACTCCATCTGCTGATGATGATTATGTGGAGCTTTAAAACAGCTACATGGATCTTGGGGTAAGATTCTATACTGTTAAATATTTACTGTGTGCAACGCTAACAGATATATAAGAGAGAAATAAGAAATATTTTAGGAATAGTGTTGTTCTTACGGCACAGAGAGCCACCCCAAGGATGCAGGCAGCAAGCAGGATGAATTTCATCTTGAAGCTGTCAAATAAATTTCTTTTGAGTCATTGGATTTACCAATATTCATTTGAAACAGAATTTAGATAGATTATCATTTTAAAATGTCATGTCATTAAGTTATTAGTTGTCTACATTACCTTTCCTTTCTGGCTCCACGCAAGTGCTGAAGGGTTGTAGAGGAGGGGTGTGATCGCTGCAGAGAGATTTACTCCTATATATCTGCTGACAAAACAAAGGACGTGCAAAACTATGACAGGTATTGGTAACAAGCCAAGGATTTTCATTTTAATGATGACAAAACTGGCAGCTTAACGTCTGTGAGAAATCTCCTAACAGATTTTTGGCTTGAAAAGCATATTCAGGACATTTCCTCACGTGAAATGTTGCAACATCAGCCCAAGGGATATCGGGTTTGCACGTGATTGGGTGTGAAGTATATTCAGAGATCGTAAAGTGAAGCTTTTGATACTATCATACTGTAGCTATAAAAGATTTTCTTTTATGATTTTATCACTGCTGTATCATTTCCGTAGTGACAATCAAGTTTGCAGCCTGTAAAAACGTACTTATTTTGACTCATCTTTGTTAAAAATAGACTCATTGGTTGATTCAGTTAACTGGTGACAGCTTGAAAATACTGAACTCAAACAGTCACCTGTATGTCAACCTGTGTGAACCACAGAGTGTTTAAAATAATGGACATAGACACCATGACATCACCAATGAATTTATGGATTGCAGTTTTGAACATGGATTTTTAGAGAAACCTGAATACAGCATTTGCTGTTGCTCATTTGTTGCTCACTGGTGCATGATGCCAAAATAAGCTCAATTTCCTGTTATAAAAATACAATACCAAAATTGGCTGCAAAGCCTGGTGCACTTTCTTGGGGCCTGATTTTGAAGCCTCAGGTTTAGCATTTTGAACTTTTAGAACCACAAGTGACCATATTTGATTGAGTAGGTCGAGGGTGCATTTACAGCTGTGGTTAACTGTGAAAATACTAATGCTAATGGTAATTTTCACTCACAAATACAGGCAACCATTAAAATAAAATGTACTTACCAGAAAACCTTAACATTTGACTTCTTATAGGTTTTTTGTACAACCAAATGCTTTAGGTAACCAAAACATTACAATCAACCTTAATGAACTAAAAACACACTGAAATAATGACAGCTACAGTTACGCTTATAGTCTGTAAATCTTGGGTTACGCCATGGATATGTAACCTAGCCAGTGTTGTTATTGTGGCAGCGACTTGTCAACAGACAGCATCCACCTGTCATGTAAAGGGGCCATGCTCTTAATTTTGCATTAAGATTTGATAACATTTAATTGGGTGAGTTATATAAAAATTAATCCCTCATGCAGTTGCCATGAATGTTTAAATTAACTGAAGACTAATACCATTATTTTTACCAGACTGTATACCCGTCTATTTCACTCTTGAAGCCAGCCCCAAGTGGCCATTAGAGGAATTGCAGTTTTGGGCACTTCCAGGTTAGCTTTATTTTTCAACCATGTAGGTTGCTGCTTGATAGGATACTCAAGTGCTGTTCTTTGGCCAAAATCCATGATTAGATAACCTCTTAGATCATGGTGTTACTGGGCAGAAAAAACACTCTGTAAGTATTATTCAAGGCATTTGAGCTCACTTAAACTGTAATTCATAATTCAGACGTTACGACACTTTCACACAGACTGCATGTGTGAGACCTGTTTCAACTTTGTGAAACACAATAAAAAATTAAAGACCGATAAAGGAGAATGTTCTTTCTTGACGTGTTTATGAGAAAGACTGCTGTAGGGCTGTTTTGAATGTGTGACATTGTATGAACTCGATCAGGGTGTTGAGAAAATCATGTGTAAGAAAGTCACAGTGCCGGTTTAATGGCATGTGCATCTAACTGAATATATTCAAGCTGATATATTTTATATTTTTATGTGTTGCTTGAAGGGATGAACCCACAGAGAATTATCACCCAGTGCAGCAGGTCCTTTAAGCTCTGGTACTGCTTTGGTTCAGTTTCACTGCTGCCATTAACCCTGTTTTTGGCCACAACAGGCAGCTGTTTTCAACTTATAGCATTAAAAACTTACTGCACATTACTTGCACAGCAGACAGACACAGTTAGCAACTATCTGGGGAATACAGTGGAGGAATTAGCAGCAAAAGAGCTGGATATTTTTCTACTCCTTCCCTGGAGGAGACCAAAAACAGAGATCAAAGTAAAGTGAACACTGAAATACTATTGGTCAGGTGGACACAAACATGACCCCATATAATTGTTAATGCTCCTCAGTGTGTGCTGGGTGCATATTCATCAATTTAAAGGGGGATAATACGTCAATATTGTATTCACAGCTTGTTTTCAAAATCACAAAATTTATTAATAAAGATGGGACTATATCTAAACCAAAATTAAAAAACAAGTGATGGGAAACTTGGTCTTGGTCTGTTTATTTGACAATATCAAAATGAAAAATTGTGATATAACGTTCACAATTTGTTAACTGCTAAGATAAAGATAATAAGAAACATCATTTGTTATTCAGTTATTATCAGTAATGTGGGTTTTCTGAGTATGTTGTGGGTTGTCTTTGCCAGTGGCTGCAGTCTCAGACATGGTTTCCCTGAGTGGGTTTGGCTTCAATAGGTGTTTGGACAGTTGCTGCCTCCAACCCTACAGGGCTGCTGTTAGCGTTCAGCTGTGGTCCAGAGCTTGCCGGCCCCTGTGTCTGCTGGCCTCCAGCTACCGTTGGCTGGATGCTTTGCTGCTCTGAGTTTGCAAGCCCAGCGGCCTGATTCACAGGCTGAACGGCTCCAGATGGTGAGTTGGTGAGCAGGGTGGTCAGGTAAACGCCCAGCCGGCCCATCTCAGCTGCCATCTGAAATAGAGAAGAGATGGCAGACAGTGTAAGAGCCCAGGGAGGATGGACTATTGTGCCATCAGTGGGATCACTGGGTTCACTCAGCTGACGGTTTAAACACGCTGAGAGATAGATAAAAATCTTGTTTTTGTTACCTGGAGTTCCTCTGAGCTCAGGCTGCCAAGTGTAGAGCCCTAAGTGAAGAGTGACAACACTCGTCAAATAAAACATCGTCACACAGAGGATTGAGAAACCACACTGAGCATTAGTGATGATTATATCTAAGTTTACAGAGTGTCATATTCTGTATGTTGCATTCACCTTGGGTTGCTGGAGCATGTAAACAACTTGGGGATTCTGTGGATGGAAATCAGTAAGTCTGAGTATAATGCAGCTCTTTACTTTCCCTTAGGTTTTGCCAGATTTTTAAAAAGAAAATATGTTATATATTTTTCTCTATTATATGAGCACAACCCAATAAGCAGGGGAAAAATGTTGGCAATGTACATTTCTGCAAACTATGAATGCCTGCATTTATAGGTTATTATGTAGGGAATATGTTGAAACTTTACATTTCAACAGCACTATGGTTAATTTATGTATTTAGGGCGTTTGGGGGCTTAATACAAGTAGGAAAAGTAGCTTTTTGTGCCACTATCCTGGTCATGGTAAAAAAAAAAAAAAAAAGAAAACCTTTATGTCATTATCCTGGCAAGAAACTAAAAAAATATAATGACTTTTTTTAGCTACTGTGCTAGGAAGAAATGCTGTGATGTCTTGATGAGAAGCAATATCTTTTCATGTCGACATCCTTGCAAGAAATGCTGCAACATCTTGGTAAAATAACTCTTTTTGTGACATTATTTCAGTAGCTAACACTGCATAAAGCTCTTCATGGCACTATCCCCAGTAGAAAAACAGTATGCCATCACAAAAAATACAACCATATTCGGTGCCTAAAAAGCTGCTTGTAAAACCAGGACGGGTTGCTAAAACACTATCAGTTTTGTTGTCTCATGGTCTCAAACAGTAGTCTGGAGCTCGGTGTGTGTCTTGCGATGCCTTCCACCCTTTCACCACCTCCAAATGACAAAATCAGCTCATTTACTACACCACTTCAGAAACATTGACATGATTCTGACAAAATGTGCAATTGTCAAGTGTGTGGCTTGGAGAAAAGTCAATGCCAACATTCTCCTTTCATGACTGGGCCGATGAGCACTGCTGTCTGTTTTTAAAGGTAGAGCCACCTGCTGTTGCTGCACTTGCTGAGGTACATCTCCTGGAGGACCAGCTCCAGGTGTTTCTACAGGTAACACGTGATTGTTATGAGGTTGATTTCCTGAAGTTTGTGGAGGAGGGGATTCAAGAATCATTGGGAATCCATATGGGGAGATCTGGAGGAGAGAAAAAGAGTTACATTTTAATGTTTGTTAAAAATGTCTGCACTGAGACACAACAAAACTGTCATTCTAACCCTCTCTGACTCCAGAAATGAGACAGTTTAACACAAAGTTTTACAGTTACAATATCACTTGTAGCAGAAAAAAACATGCTGAGGGCAAAACAGCAACCAAGTTTCCTTCTTAGGGTCACGAATCATGTGACAGATTGTGGCAGATGTCGTTATTTCCACAGCACTGTCTGTTATGGCTGTTTCGGGTTTCCCATACAGTAACTGTCGGCAGCACAAAACATGCTCTGTAGAAATACCCTGCAGGTGAAATCTTTCAAGTTGAGTTATGCTTGGAAGATATCCTTGCATCAGCATTGTATAGCACATGCAGTACTGTGTGCATGGGGGAAAAAACGTTCTCAGAAAACAAAGACCGTGTGTTTCTTAATAATGTCTTACCAGCTGATTCCTATAGGGTGATGAGAAAAGGGGGAAGTAGCTATAAGAAGGGAAAATCTGAAAAATACAGCAACAAAAGAAAAGCATTCTCATTAATTATTCCTGAGATTTATGTTATCAATGTGAAAAAAAACAAAACATAAAATACATTGCTAAATATATTGTGTTTCCTGTAATTTTTTAATATGTTTTTTTCTCTGTATGTCCTACCAGAGGCTGCTGTGGGAGTGTTGGCTGGTTAGCAGGCTGAGCTCCGTAGACGCCTGGCTGCAGAGGGATAATCATTGGACTGCCCGCTAGTGTAGGCCAGGTGTAGTGGTGTGCTGGAAGCAGAAACTGGGGCCCCCCCTGAGGACCTGGCTGCTGGGGGACCCAATGGGGACCTGGCTGCTGGGGGACCCAATGGGGACCTGGCTGCTCAGGGACCCCAGGCTGTGGTTGATCAGTGTTAGGGGAAAGAGGGGCCGGTGTAAAAGCAACAGATTGCTGGTTAGTGACTTCAACAACTCGTTGAGCTTGAGCAGCTCCTCCTTGTGAAAGCGGGGGAGGAAGGGCATTAGGACAGACCTGGAAAGAAAATCCCGAAATTATCATTATCACATCAAATTTCACATAATATGAGTGAAATGTTCAAATTCAGAAAATAACATTGCAAACAAGTTTTACAATATCAAATAAATGAGACAACTTACTGGTACTGCAGACACTGTTATTGTTGATAATAGGATGAATATTATCATTTCCGAAAACAAAATTTTTCCCTCAAGATCAATGAAAGATGTCAAGCAGTGTCCACTTAGAGCACTTAGAGTAAATTCAGTGACACACTATGAGAGGGGGCACTGACTTATGCACTGTGCACAGAGAGAAACAACCAATCACATGACAGAAAAAAAAATAACAGACAAATTCAACCTAATCTTCTGGTGTGAATGAAGCAATGAGGTGGAGGCCAAAGAAAATCCACTGAATGTCCTAAACTGCCTGTTTTTGTAAAATCATGCTGCTGTAATGTCTGCAGAAAGGAATAAACAAACACATAAGCACCCAGGACTTGCGGTTTTCCTGTTGCTCAGAGCACCTGTGGGTGCAGCTGATGTGTCAGTGTCTCACTGATGTAATTATGGTCAAACTAAATGTGTGTAATGTGCTGTGAAACGGAGAAAAAAACGGTGAATAAGGAAATGGTAGATAAGCAGGTTACAGTCACAGACCTTCGTCAGGCATCACATTTACAATGTGAGGCAGCGTCTTTATACTGCAGGCACCAGTCCAAACACACATTCAGTTAGGAGTCATAGACTGTAAGAAGTATGATGTTGTTGTTGTTTCACATTGTGAATTTGATGCCTGACTAAAGACCAAAACCGAAACATTGTTTCCCTAATAAACTCAGTGCTGACTGTGCAGGAATTAAAAATCTTTCATGATTTCTCCAGTGCACTTGTCTACGGGGTGTGCATCAAACTTTCTGGAGGTGAGGATCGAAAGGAAAGAGAGTGTCACATGCTCTACAGATAGTAGAGCCCACTGATGCAAATTTGTGATATCATATTGCTGCTCTCAGGCACAAATCTCCTATCTCAAAAAATCTGTTTTTCAGGAATTAGAAAAAAAGGTTGTTTTTAAAAGGATTCAGTAGAGATACGTTTAATCACAGGTTCTTAAAATTATATTTAATTGGTTGAGAAATGGCAAAACCCATATATATATGTTTATATGTTTATATGTGTGTGTGTGTGTGTGTGTGTGTGTGTGTATTGACTTGCTTGACTTGATTCACTAAGTGGTGTGTTCAAACTGTATGTCTGGACTGCAAGTATACACAAGTGCACAAGGGGGCAGACTAAAGCTTGAGGTTTTTAACTGTCAATTAAGGATCTAAATTTCATCCAAGAAAAGCTGTGCAGACTAGAGCAGCTGCAGGTTTCAGTTTTGTGTGCAGAAATGACCAGAATACCTTAACAAACTGTATATCTATCTAATACAGGTGTTGCGGGGTCTTTTCCAGCATGTAATATGAAACAAGGTGAAACCCTGTACAGGTAACCACTACATGGTCACCAGAAATAGACAGATGCACACTCACTCTTATTCATATGGGACTTGACTTTTATTGGCAAATGACAAAAATCTGAATCACTGTTTTTTGAATTTGTATAATATTTGGAAAGTCTCCTCCACAAGACTAAAGTCATGTAGCCTGTGTAGCCTGTAGACTCTAATGCACCACACCAAGCAGTATAGATCTGAGTAACAAAAGGTGAAATTTCATAAAATAAAGCTGATACCAAGAGATAAAAATAAGCAGACAACAGAACTCAGGGAGCACGCTGAAGCAAAACAAAGCACTAATTAAAAAACATAAAACTCAAATTAAGAACAAACTGTTAACAGAGGAACACCGAGGGAATCCAACAAGGAGCACAGAGAACAAGAGACTGATAAAAGAGAGCGGGCTCAGGAGGAGAGCAGGGAGATAAGGGGGGACAGGTGACGGCAGGGTTGATTGGGAACAGGTGAAACACATCAGAGAGGGGCAGACAATCAGCGAGGTGGGAAAACACACAAAGAAAGGAAAACCAGGCGTTGCAGAGGAGGAATGAACCTATAAAAAAAGGAAACAGACTGAACACCAATGGACAACATGAAACAAGAAATAAACAACAAACATGAATCTCATAACCTACAGAGCAGAAGAAGAAGCCAGACTCATGACAGATCAGCTACATGATTGCCTGATTGGATAAAAACAGAATATGACAAATTGCCCCTCTAATTTATGTATAATACATTTCTGATGTTTTACCACACCATTTAAGGAAGCATTTAAGGTTTTATTTTATCTTATTATTTATTTATTTATTTCAGTGATGCAATTTATTGTGTATTGTACTGTGTTGCATTAGATTGTATTAATGTTCATGTTATTGTGCCCATCTCTTGAAAATAAAAAAAAACAAAAACATGATTTATGTCCAAGGAACAGGCTCTTTAAGTCAACCTTTAAAAAAAAACAAAAACAAAGAAAGTACAAAAAAGAACTGCATAAGAAGAGAAAATTAACAAACAGCAAGAAAAATAAAAAATGGGAAAAGGAAACAGGACATTTTCAGGAGTTTCAGGTTATTGACCAAAGACAGTTATACAGCGAAATCTGTTAGATCATTGAACATTCACTTCCATTTTTCAATCAGATTAATGACCAGATTTTCTAAAAGAGTTTCTCCCTATTTGACATAGCGAATCTTATTTTCTCAAAATGTACATTTTCTAATTCCTTCAGCCACATATCAAATGTAGAGGGCTTCTCAGATTTCCAAAATTGTAGGAGCAACTTTATTTCTAGCAGTGTGGACAGAGAGATGATCTGAAGAAGGTTGTATTTTAGAGATATGGCGAAAATAATTTGTTTATCATTAAATATCTTAAGTGTTTAGGGATGAGACACGTTGGATGGAATATCTACAGAACATTTGTTTTTATGATTTCTTTTTTTTTTTTTTTTTTTTTTACCAGAGGAGGGTCACCATGACATTTCTGCCATGATTTAGTCATTTTGGGTTCATTGAAATATGTAAAAATACATGTATGTATATCAACAGATCTAGATTATAAAATGCTATGAGGCACATCTTGAAATGTAATTTTATTTTTCAAAACCCTGATCAAATACACAACATGCAAAAGTCATTATTCAGTGCAGGATACAGAATTACTGATTTACACCAACCACTGCCTGTTGTTTGGTTGGTTTACATTATTTGACAAAGTTTGCAACACAGAATGAACTGACATTAAGAAACAAAAACTGGTAAATAAGAATACATTCATAATGAATTTTTGTGCAAAACCCACCGTTACGGCACAAAGTAAAAAAAAAAAGACACAAAAGAATTGTGAATAAATTGTACAATAAGAGGCAGGTGCATATTTGGGAAAATGTTACTGTAGTTGTAGAGTCAAAGTTTCCATGGGTAAATTCAGCAGAGAGCTAGCAGTGCAGTGCGATAAATGGGCTGAGTCATGATAAAAGTACAGTGACAGACTTCAGTGATGAAGCAAAGAGTCGGGTATTAAAGGCTCAAAGCTCATCCCTTTCTTAAGCCATGTTGATCCAGGGTTGGTGATGTGTGTGCCCACTGGGTGGATATTACACTCAAATGTCGTCAGCATTCTCCCACAGGTGTCTCCACCACCGTGCAACAAAGACCAGCCTCCGGCAAAAGGCATAATTGCACCGATAAACTGCCAAATCACAAAATATCAAAACATTCTTTCTGTTTTTATGGACTTTGGCATAAAAAGACATGATGTTGACTTAAAATGTATAAAAAGAGTCAACAGGAAAATACATAGGAACATGGAAAGTTGCTGAACCAATACTGAAAGTGAATACATGCTGACAAAAAAAGTCCCTAAAATTTGGAACAAACGTGATAAAATACATCCAACATACATAAATCCAAAACACACACACTGCATACATTTCCTTATTACTGAGTAACTCAATCTGTTATTCCTGTTCTCAGATCAGTTCTAGCTGTTGTCTCCTCGCGGGCTCTCGGTGGTGGTAACTACTGTGGTCTTGGGGGGCTCTGGGGTGGTGGTTGTTGTTGTGGTTGTAGTTGTGGTCGTGGTTGTGGTTGTTTTTGGTGCTGGAGGTGGAGGTGGAGGTGGAGCTGGGGCAGGAGGTGGTGGTGGTGGCGGCCACAGACCAGGAAACAGCCAAGTAGGGATAGACCAGGGAGGAAACGGCCTGGGCCGAAACGGGCGGCGATGACCGCTCTGGACCAAGAAAATATAAACAGTAAAATATTTTAAAAACCAAAGGTGTTTACAGTGATCTCACTTTAATTGATAAATGATAGCATTGAAATTATTTCTTACCTCATCACTGTCAGACTCACTGCTAGAGTGATGAGAATGCATTCTTACCTCATCACTGTCTGAATCGCTGCTGTGATAACAGTTCTGCAAAAAACATTACATTTAATACTTCGGCATTATCTTAAAATCATTACAACTGCACCAAAAACAAAAGATTATATAGAATTTTGTTTGTACTTACAGCTACAGGACGATGGATCAAGAAGAAAATCATCACAAGAAAAAACTTCATCTTGCACTTCAAACTGTAATTCAGATCCCCTGATAGTTAGAGCTGCCTGTGTGCCACGCTACAGAGCGAGTATAAACAGCTAAATAAATAAAACATAAAGCTTTGTGTTCGCTACTTTACAAGCTGGTCCCTTCAGGAAACTCCATTAGCTTTTAAAAAGCCTAGGTGTGTCCACATTGCTCTCGCACTTTAAAGGTGTGTTACTTCATGTCAGATGTGATCGGTCTCACGGCAGCCTGCGGAGAGAAAACCAAAATAGGCGTGAACCTGATTTCATTACCCAGCTAAACTGTGCTTTTGTAACATTAAAGGTCCACATCCTGTTTATAATCCTCATGGACTTAAAGTATTTGTTGATACATGCTGAGCTGAATTAACCAATAAACCCAGTTTGTACAGCTGATCACGCACGGACATACACACACACAGACACACACACACACACACACACACACACACACACACACACACACACACACACACACACACACACACACACACACACACACACGCACACACACACACGCACACACAAACACACACGCTTCGTTTTGTTTCAAGAATTAAAGAAAAGTATTTAACTTCTGAGTAAAACACAGAATATTTTCAAACTCCAACTGTTATATATGGAAAAGAATTTGAAATATTTGCCATTGCAGTCGTGGGAAGACTGAGATGTTGTTAAAGCGCTCTGCACTTATGAAACAGTAATATTTGTTGCCTGGAGCTGTATTTCCACCTGCAAAACAATACTTGCTCAAACCCTTCCCAAACCCTGTAATCATCTTGTTTACTCATGGTGGACCTCTTTTATTTCCTCTGTGGTAGTCATTAAATTTTACGACTTGTTGCAAGTGTCATCCAGAGATTTAACCTCCGACTATCTGGACATACACAAAGGTTTTATTTCCCAATGATAGGCACAATTGTGAAGAGCAACACAGCTATTAAAATTTCACAGATCACTGCTTCCATCATCCTGCTCTGTGGTTTCTTTTTGCAACATATCTGATCTGATTAGGCTAACAGGGGAAATTACTTTTTCAAAGACCTACAGGCTCACTGTTAACAGATTTACATCATTATACAGACTCAAACAGTGCTTTGTGACAAACCTTGTAACTGAATTTGACAGCTGATATTGTGCCTTGTTGTCAGTTTGGTTTTAATATGATCATGGTTTGTTAAGGTAGACACACTGAATGGTGACAAAGGCCACTTAACTCTGCCAAGAGGTTGCACTTCCAATTGTATTTATCGTAACACAAATCACAATTTGCCTGGGAGGGCTATACAGCATAGGACATGCTTCTGTCCTTGATCCCTCACAAGTATTTGAGTATATAGAGCATTTGTATATGCAATGTAGGCTAAGTTTATGGATAAATAGTGGACAATTTTATCATATTTTATACACAGCCAAGATATCCTTCATGCAATATATCCTTCATGATTAACACTGTGAGTAGGATTTGAACCTACGCGGGGAAACCCCATTGGATTTCGAGTCCAACGCCTTGACCACTCAGCCATCACAGCACCACATTTGTAAGAAACTTCAGAGAATACATCATGAAACAGAGAATTTTGAAATGAGTCAATCATAGCAGCTTATAAAATGACCAACACAGTTTTTACCATGTGTAGTTTCTTGACATTTCTTGCATGTATACTAATTCAGGAGTCACACAATGTATAACGATAAATTGAGGAATTTTGTTGCCTGTATGGTCATAATGCACAAGCTCTGAAACGAAACTTAAATGGTTGTGGAAAAAAATGTGTATAAAATTATATACAAGATATGAAATTTTTCATTGGTTGGCATTAAATTTAATTTAGAACAATTTATAAAACTTGGTAAAGAGATTCTAATCTTAGAGGCATTTTGATTGCTAATTTGTTTTGAGAGATCACGTCCCAATCAAACCATGTGCATTTGTCTTTCTGTCTTCTCTTATTTGTTGGTAAACTTTGACTTTCCCACAATTTACCCTTTCTTTTTACCTATTTTGAGCACATCTTTGTGCCATTACCTGAGTCTTTCTTCATTTACTCCAGACAAACCGCTCTCTCTCCAGGTAATATTAAAAGTTTCTCTCAGTGAAATTACTTGTTAACTCACAGGACAAAGCTCCAGGCTGCCAATCAGAGGAAATCGATCTCTTGTCATTAGAAAACTGACTCCATTGTGTTCATTTTGATAAACAAGCAATAAATATTCAAATGATGGTGTTTTCATCCCCAATGTGAATTTGAGATGAAGAAATCCCAAATTCAGAGAAACTACTTTCAGTGCAACAACACCAGAAACAGCTGCTGACACAGTTTGGAGGAACAGCAAGAAGCAGCGGACAGATTGAGCCAACAATGTGCTGACATCGTGCAGTAGAGAGGATCAAAGCATGTGCATATGATAATTTGTTTTGATTTTTGGTGCATTTTATGTTTACATTTCCAGGTAGGATCTCACAGACTCAGACAACACACCAGAGTTGTTATTGTGACATCGTAGACTTATGAAACATATTTATTTCCTGCAGACAGGTTGCTATGCATCCTGTTGTCTCTGCTTGATCCCTGGTGTGGTGGCAGCCGACTTTAACAGTTGCTCGGTGGTAGGATTGTTTCCTTCATGCAGCTTTGTAGTGATTAGACCAACATGCACAAATTTACTGAGTACCAAAATATTACATGGTTTGTACATTGTAATGTATTTTTTAATCCTGTTTTCTCAGCATCATAGTATATTTTATAATTCTCCCTCTTTTTATTCACGCTATATTAAAAAAGAGAGACTAAGAGGAAATTAAACGCATCATAAAGAGTCTCTATTACTTTCATTTTTATAAAACAAGTAAAGTGTTTATTCAGGAAATCTTGCATTATGGTTTTACAAATGTAATAGATTAATAAATCAGGTCCTAGTAGGATTGTAAGCACCTAGGGATGATTGTTGGACTGTCAGGTGGAACAAATCAAGGTGTACAAGAAAGTATATTTTAATTTTATTTAATTATCCCATCCATAGTTGGTAAAATTAGTTTTATAAAAATATTTGGAACTACTAAAACTTAATGCTGACCTTCTTTTAGCACATCTCAGTCACATCAAATCTCTGTCTGCATAGAACAAAAATTTAAATGTAACACTCTTGTTTTTCCTCTCTCATTTTTCACAGGTTTAAGTCAAAGACATTAGACTTTTTTCATGCACTCTGTAGAGATTTTCCCTCAATAAAATCCATGTTAGTGAGCACTTCTCCTTTTCTAGGACAATCCATCCACCTGACTGGTGTTACATATTAAGGTGCTGATTAAACAGCATCATTACTACACAGGTGAGGACACTTTAAAATGTGCAGTTAGGTCTCACAACACATCCCCACAGATGTTTTGGGGGAGTGTGCCATCGGCATGCTGATGGCAGGAATATTCATCAGAGCTGTTGTCAGCTAACTGAATTGAGTGAATTAAAAAACTCATCATTAACTTAAATCTGTGAAAACAGAAGAACAGACCAAAGTGTTGCATTTAATTTTTGCTTCGTACACATACAATTTAAAAAAATGTATTAATTGCCTGTTTTTATTGGAATGTATAATGATAACAAAGACTCAATACTCCTATTATATTGTCATAATGCATATAATATTCTCAAAATAATACATGTATTAATAATAATAATAACTGCAATAATAATCGGTGATTAGAGGTTTAATGTCTGCTATCCTAAACATTCATGTATTTATTAATGTTTTTTAAGCTTTCATTTCTGTGTGTGAGTCAACTTACTGGCATTCAGCTCTTAAGTCAGAGGAAGGTGTTTTATTTCTGCCAACTCAATGTTACACATTTGGGGATTTGCTGGGTATTATTAAAATCAGGGAGTGCTATTGCCATTTCTACATCTGCTCTTATATCGGTTTATATTTATGAATCATACTGTAACAAACAAGTGTTGTCACCAGGTTAAGTAGTATCATATCCTGTTTGGGGCCCACAGAGGGCCCAATCTGGATCTCCTACAGACTCCCCTGACATCAGAAGAAACTGAGGTCCTCTGTACTTTGTGTCATATTTGGGTTTTATTCCCATATAAGGCTGTGACACTGTAGAAATCAGTTCATTTCTCACCATTTGCAAGAGGTTATTGTTGTATCACAGCAGAAGACTGTTGTTACTGTCACTTATCACTGAAATTCAGTGTGACACATTGACTGCAGTCGTAAACTTGTGGCATAAAAACAAGTCTCACAAGTTGTGAGAGAGCGAGGACAAATTTACATCTGTAAGAAGTTATTATATTGTTTTTTTCTGCAAGTTGCACAAGCTTAATGCTGAATATGTTCCATTCTAGATGAGCTGTTATGGCATTGTGCCTGCAGGAACCTCCTTGATATTTTTTAACCTTTTGAAATGTGACCACATTGGCTTGAAATCTCTTCAAAAAAAAAAAATGAGGACGATGAGCAACTTAACAAAAAATGGCCTCAAGATTTTGCTACATAATACATTGTTTTTTAAACATAATTTTAACTAGGCCCACATAGTTAAGATGATTATGAATGTAGTTTTCTGGTCATTTTTCCCTTTATTTTTAATCATGTCTAATTATCCTCCCAGCTAATTGTAAGATCATTTCCTTCTCAACTTTTACTTATTTTTTGCAGTTTGCAGTTTGCAGAACATTTCTTGCCAAGTTATGGTTTTTCCTGTGTTTCTCAATGAAATCAAACAGATTTTCTCAGGTTTCAGAGGTTTAAATGCTTGTGAAAGGCATGGAAACACAGCACAAGAAAGCTGATGTTGATCCAGGTGTTAAAGGGTTAAGTTGCAAACCCGTAGACACTGTGAGTTTAGTTTGGTAAGAAGTTATAATGTTCCTCACTCTGTTGTGCCATGTGCCACACTGGAAGCAATAAAACTGCACCCGGCTTGCTGTAAAAACTACGCAAAATGAAAATATGATAATATATAACTTGTGAGCTCAAACAGAGAGACCGTAAGAGACATGCCTCTTTTGCATGCCTGTCAGAATAAAGTAGAGATAAATAATTAAAGCAGAATATTTAAATACTTCTGAAAAATAGAAAATAACAACACAAATGGTTTCTATCTTGATCTTTCCTTTATTAATTTTCAATGATTTGTTTACTCAATAAAAAATTGCTGAACATGAGAAACTCGGCAGTAATATCTTGAATCCAGCTCTTCTCTGTCGACCAGTTTGTTGCCTCACTTTCCCACTGGAAACACAAGAGGAACAGGAGCTGCATTGGCAAAACTTGCCAACAGAAACTGCAGCAATGCTGCCAAGACTTGATTTGGTTGATAGCTGGAAAGGAGTGATGGATACTGAAGCAGTAATTGACTCATCTGAAATAAAGCACACACAATATATCTAATAGCATTTTGTATAAAGTAGTAGAATAGAGTTATTTTGTGGGTGAGAGAATATGTTGCACCTCATAACTCCCTGAGCGTTTGACTCGATCATTCTCCTCTGAGACCTTTAAGAGTGAAGAATCTTGTTTCATCAACTGTTACATATATTCACACAACCATAAAAACATGCCATCATGTATCAAATGTGCAACTAACTCGAGCACTTACAGGAAAGGCGAAACTTAAGGCTGTGAAGCACAAAACAAGGACCAGCAGTTTCATAGCTGAAAAACACAAGACTCCTTCCTGGAGACAGAAAGGGGGGGAAACAAAATTGTAAATTCAGTTATAGAAACTATGAATAGTCTCCAAAGAGAAAAATCTCACCTTCAAAGTCAAAAGCGATGTTGACAACAAAGGCCAAATACAGAGTCCAGTGTTGAGTTTTGGTCTGAGGTTCTTTCATGTCCGAGTACAATTTTTAAAGAAAAGACTCTGCCTCCAGTCATCCAATCAGCTGTCAAACATGTTTTGATTTTATGTTTGTCCCAAAGGTGAAAATGTGATGAAATGATGTATTTGGGAGGATAATCCTCAAAACTTGTTGTCCACTGTCCATGCAAGACTTAATCTCACAGCTGTTGGGAAACAGTGAAGCAGTGTTGGACATGTGGACATGATTCATATACACAGCTTTAAGGTAGCCCTTAAGGGACTGTCTAAAACCTGCTAAAGGTTTCACCTTAAGAAGCATGCAGGAATACTGATATGGGACGCAGAGTTTAAGCAGTTTAATCAGGACTACAGTTATTACACATAATAAGTATATATTTTATTTATGGACTACCAGGCGCAGAAACACAAAGAGTCAGGGGCCGCCCTAGCCCTCGCCTGCAAAATGTCCAGAATGACTGTGTGGAGTTATGGAGTTAATGGATTAGTCGCCAACTATTTGATAAAACTGTATGAGTTTTTTAAAAAAATCTAATTACAGATTCTGAAATGTGAATATGTTCCTTTTTTTTGCTCCTCAATAAACTGACAGCAAATGGAATACCTTTCAGAAAATTTAAGGACATCATCTTGAGCTTTGGGGAAACATTGCTCAATTTTCTGATATTTCATAGACCAAACCTCCCATTTAATCGAGAAAACAATCGACAGATTAATTCTGTTTAATGGAGCATAAGTTACCACCTAACATGTGATGTGCAAATGTAATCTGAGGAAACCGTGGTGGCTCATTGTGACCACAGACACCCAGAGGTGTTGTGAGTGAAGAAACAGTAAAGCTGTTGAAACTGGATGTGGTTCCAGAGCTCTGCTTTATTGTGACAAAGATCTTTTGCATGATGCACACCTTTCTATACAGCTTTGTTAATGTTTCTTGTACAAATGGATTTTAAGAAAAACAAACACATCTTGTCCGTTTTTTTCTATTCATGGCATTTATTTGGCAGATACAACAGAAAATGAAGTGATTTTTTGATCCATGTGTTTATTGAACTAGAATGATGAGTGTAAAAATACATTATTTAAAATTAAAAAAAACATTCATGACAAACTGATACAAAACATTTTTGTCACACTGGTTTTTGTTCACTTGTTGCTCTCTGGTTACATTTAAAATTTTACTTTGTAGTAGTAGCCTTAGTTGTTGTAGTTGTAGTAGTAGCTGTAGTAGTAGACAAACTCTCCGCTGCCTCAGTGGAAGTGGCGCCAGCACCCTTTAAGAAAAACAGAAACATTCATTGTCAGAAAACGCAAAAGAGGATTATTACAGGAATTTTACAATAACTGACAATCAGGTGTGTTGAAAGTTGAAACGCTGAGGATAGATAATCAGAATCAGAATCAGAAATACTTTATTGATCCCCGAGGGGAAATTGCCTAAAGCACTCACCTCCCCGGAATTCAAGCCAGAGTTAGAGATAGACCGAGCAAATCGTTTGCGCTCCATCTGTAGAAAATTCACAAGTTTATTTTTAGTTGCCATGTACCATGGTGCAGCTATGATCAGAGAGGGAAACCACTCTTGGATCTTATTTGTTGCATTCATTTAATCAATATCTCATAGCAGAGATAATATGCTGTTGGATTTTTGCAATAAATATCAGTTTTAGTATTGTTGGAGAACATTTTGCTTTACCACCGTTATGTATGTTCAGTTTCTATCTCCACCCTTCAGTATTGGCAAATCAGATCACAGCCAGGTGGCCGCCCGGTCTGACTGCGGCCGCTCCAGATGATTCTTGTGATTCCAGCAGACATGCCTCAGCTTGTTTCAGAGGTGTCAATCATGGCTTGTCTATTTTTGATGGAGGGACAGCGTGTTGCACAGAGTAGATCGATTTCCTCGTCATTCTTATTGGTATTGAC
Source organism: Plectropomus leopardus (assembly GCF_008729295.1). Lineage (NCBI taxonomy): Eukaryota > Metazoa > Chordata > Actinopteri > Perciformes > Serranidae > Plectropomus > Plectropomus leopardus. The sequence goes on from NC_056466.1 coordinate 12,045,416, forward strand.
TTTGTCTTCAGGATACAGCACAACAAAGTAGAAAATAACAACAAATAACACAATTAAAATCTTGATGTTTTGGCTACAGTTTAGGGGAGTTTTTGTGCTGTTCATTTTTTTCATACAGTCTATGGGTTACAGTCAGGGTTTAGGGGCTGGTGTACAGATTCTGACGGGTCACAGAATTTGGCGAAACAGCAAGAAAGCTGACACATGGGAATGGCTACGGACAAACTTTCCAACAAAGGATGACCAGACAGTGAAACAAACTATATGCATAAATTGACCTTCTCCTTAAAATATGTGATGCAGGATTGTTTCTGTTGTTTCTCTTGGAAGTGTGCTTCTTAAAGTCTGGCACCTGGTTGCTACATTTTTTTTTACAAAGCCCTGACCTCACCTGAGTGCACACACCTAACTTCCAGAACACAGAAAATAAAAACAAAAATAAGAAAATACAGGCAGAGTGCAGAGTCTCTGCAGAAAAATACACTTCCAAACACTTCTAGTGGGTCATATGGATGATTGAGACATTACTTTTGTGTGAGCTTTTTTTTTTTTTTTTTTTAGGAAAGTCCTACACAGTATATCTTTAAAAGTTTACACTTTCAAATCCCACCTCAAGACCTACCTTCTTAAAACTGCTTGCAATGTTTGATTTATCTCCATTTCATGCGTCTGTCTTGCTTTAACTGATCTTGTTTTTATTTATTCAGTATGTTTCACTGCTTAATTGACTTTGTTTTTGTCTCTGTAGAGCGTCTTTGAGCATTGTGAAAAGCGCTTCATAAATAAAATGTATTATTATTATTACTATTATTATTATTAGAACTACAATAACATGCCACTCAGGAAAGACCCTTTTACATAAACAAGTAGTGTTGACCATTCCAAGCCTTTCCTTTTGCCCAAAAGGGCAAATTAATGTATTAAGCTATAAAATCACAGTAAAACTTTAATGATCAACCCTTTTAAAAGTTTGTCCTTTTTCATGCAGCACCAATAATGTTAATGACACTTTTAAAGTCCTCAGCTGATATTCAGTAATTAATAAAACAGTTTCCATGACATGTAACTGATGTTATTATCAAAAGAAAGCTGCAATCAATAAACAGGCATTGATTTACAGGCTAAGTGGCAATCTGACGTACAGTATGTGTTGTACAAATACAATATGATGAAATGGTGTTGGCTCATTCTGACCACAGTCCTCACAAAACTCTGACAGACACCTAGAGATACTGGGAAACAGGGACGGAGGCACACACCTTTCTCTCATTCTAAGTGCTTTGAGAAAAACAAACACTCAATCCATATTTTTTTCATTTAGCAAGTTTATTCAGCAGAAATTGATCCACATGTTGATTGAACTGATTTAGAATTATCAAGACAAAAGTAAAAGAAACAGCTGTTGGTTCGTAGTAAAAAACAACTAGCTGCTCTTCTTGTGTGGCAGTGGCTGCGGTGGTAGTTGTAGCAGGTCACATTAAGACAGCTGCATTAAGAATGCAAGAACATCCACGACAAATTGTGGGACAGCTGCTGAAGTTGTGGTGGATGCAGTCACCGTGCCTGTATTGGTGTTGGAATTCTGCAAGAAAAAAAAACAACAACATTCATTTACAAATATGCAGCTTGGGAATTTCTAAGAAATTTTTCCCTAACTGACATTCAGGTTTGTTGAATGTTGAATTGTAGAGAACAGATAAAGCACTCACCTCCACAGAATTCGAGCTAGAGTGAGAGTTAGAGAAAGACCGAGCAAATCGTTTGCGCTCCATCTGTAGAAAATTCACAAGTTTATTTTTAGTTGCATTATACTATTATTACAGTTGTCTTGATATATAGAATCACTAGTATTGATACTGTCAGATTGCTACACTTACAGGTTGAGCCAGAGCGAGGCTCAGGAGCAGTCCAAGCACAAACACTACCTTCAGCATGGTTACAGTGATCACACCTGTTGAAAAGGAAATAATAAAGTCTTTATTAATATCAATGAAATAATCATCAAACACACACAGATAAAATGGAAACAGAGGATTCATATAATCACCTTCAAGTCTTCAGCTGACTGTCTGGCAGATGGTGGAGGAGGTTGTTGCAGTGTTGCTCTGAATGTTTTCTTATATACAGTTACAGGAGCAGATGTCACCTCATTAGCATACAGGATTGTTGGGAAATTGCCAAATATTAGGAAATCTACCACTTCCACATGCCAAAGTGTGATTAATGATTAGAGATGGAAACCACACTGGGATCATATGGCAATGTTGCATTCAAAAACTGACAAATTTCTCTTTACCATGCAGCTCAGCACAACAGTTCATCTTGCAGACAAAAATCACAAATGCAAACACTGGATTTTTTTCAGGTTCAGCTCTTGAACCAGAACACTGACAGCTACTGTTTCAACAGTAACACTCATTACACAATGAGCTAAAACAACATAGCAGTGAAATATGTCACTGTTGTCTTTATACAAGAATCTTTTATTTATTGATTTAACATGAGTATTTTATCACATAACACACAAAATAAAACACTCACACAAAATAAAATCACAAAGATTACTTTTAGGCATGTAAAGTAACGTAAGTTAGGTTTAGGAAAAGATTATCTGTCTTCACGTTATGTACTTAATGTAAAGTTGGTGCAAAATTCTGTATGTCAGGTTCAGACAGGTGGTTGGTTAGGTTTTTTGAAAAAAAATAATGGTTTGTTGCTGTTACGTTATGTACTTACTGTAAAGTTATGTATGATAGGCTTAGTAAAGTTACTTAGGCTAGGAATATGTGATGGTGGAAGTCATCAAATTACTTAGTGGAGTTACGTTGTTTTTTTTTTTTAATATCTGTTCGGTTCTGTTCATAGATTCAAGGAACTCAAAGTTCAACTGATTTCACACAAGACATGAAAACAGCACATCAACTTTACTCCTTTTGCAGACTTTCAGTCTGAATACAACCTTCCTTACTCCAATCACCACATTGGTCATGTGATTACAACATTCTTAATTATGTAAGTTATATACAATTTCTAATGCATAGCTTTTCATAGATATACAGTATATGCAAACGATGCATGAGAACAGTGTGCAGAAATTAATCTGAAATGCCAATATACTTCTTTTTTTCTATGTTTACCATTTTCACATTGAGTAAAGTAGTATCTACAGTACAAGACACGTATGAACCACACATACTTGCAGAGGATAGTAGCTGATTTAGAACAATCTCCTGTGTTTACACAAGCTTGCCACAAGATCTCATCACAATCATGTTTCATGTTCCGTTTTGCAATACATCTGGGAAATAATCTTTTTGGCATGTCATTTCCATCTCTGGAAATTACCTATCTGATGTGTCCAGACAGCCAGCATGCATTGCATTCAAGGTGGACATGTGATCATGCAGCTGTTGGTCATTAGGGAATATAATTCTTCTATGGTTTTGAGGCATGGAGAGTAAGATTGAAGAGGTTGCACCATCCTGGGATGGGCTGTAAACCACTCTGTTACTGGGACAGAATGGTGAAATGCCACATCGTCCCACACAAAATCCCCTTTCCTAACCTGGCGCAAGTCTTTGATACAGTAGAAGTCATCAAGGAATGAAAAGAGGTGCATTTTAATTTCTGTTGGCTTTTTATATTGAGGTACACATATTCACCAATAACGAGGTGATTGTTAGCATGGATCTCTGCAGCATTTTGGATTTGTATTAGTCATTTTAAAGCACTTATTAATGTCTTATTCTGCTTCACCGTATTCTATAACTGCAAGGCCATTAACTCATCAACTATTAGGCAAGTAGAACTATAATCTTAAACTTTGCTCAAGGTGGCAGTACCACAAGAATAGTCATTCTCCCTTAATAATACTAAATAAATATGGTCTATTCTTGTGTAACACAGCACACATCTACAACTGTTAACCCTCTGAAACCTGGAGCAGCATAGCTGTTTTTGTGCTGCTTTTTGACACTTACTAATCACTGGGCCACTGAATATCTTGGGGTAGCACACTAAACCTTGAAACTAAACCTTGAAGTATAAAGGTTAGGATAAATGTCAATATGGAGAGTTAAGGAATTGCATCGTGATTTATGGTAACACTGAACCAATAACTTGGTCCCAAAGGCAGACTTAGACAAACTAGTACAGTTCAAACAATCAGTCCTTTCAATAGGTTGGTTCACAGGAGATTGTGAGATGTCATAGACTGTGTGGCCACTGAGACAGTTTTTTGGGAGGTCCAACTGGCCTCCCAACATCATAATATCTAGCTGTAGTGGAGGGGGGTACCAGAGCCCTGCAGTGATAAGACAAAGGAAAAATATGTAACTGAAACTAATTTTGTATCAGATGGAAACAGGCAACATCTAAAACAATGAACCGTCTCATCCCCTGTAAAATCAATAGGCGTATCCACCTTAAACCTAGCCCCCATTGTGCCCTGCATGAATTATGAGCATGACTTCAAGTGCTGAGCCAGTAGTCTGCATTTTCTAATAGTCTCTGTACCGAACGGTACACTTATTCTCTTTCCTATAGAAATGTGAAAAACATAATCTGTTTCACCTCAGACAGTATGACGTGATCATACCTCAGCTGTCTCTTACTGCAATGTCAAAGGATGCGTACCTTTTAAGCAAGCATGTTAGCCTTTAGCTTGCTTGTAAGTTTACTGAGTAAAACACAATGCCGAATTTTGCAGCAGACTTCAGTGATATCTGTAATTGAAGGCAGTTAAATAACTTCAGATATTCATTTTATATGAGTAAAGTACGGTAAATCTTTAGCCTAATAACGTAAGCCTACATTCTCAATAAAGTCATAATTTAAGGTCTGCTGCCGAGTTAATTTTAAAATAGGAAGTTTTCTGATGAAGGCATTAAATGTAATCAGACAGAGGAAGACCAAGAAACTAAATAAGATTTTTTTTTAAATGTAGCTTCTAGGGACAGACAGGGATATCATATGCTAACTTTTAGTGACAGATGTAACTCTGGATGTTCTCTTCCACAAAGTGATGAAACATTTCTCCACTCTCAAAACTTAAAACATAGTACATACATATATATTATTTATTATTTTACTTTAAGTACATGAAAAAGTAGTACGTGCATTAGAGCATGCAAAAAAGGGGACAAATCACATCCCGTTATGAGGGACAGAGCATTTTATTTGTCATTATGGGACGATATGGTATTAATTATATAGTATGGATGGCTGCCATATACTGTATATAGTCTATTGTTGTATCCTATTCCTCTCTGTAGGTAAACTGTACTGCTGGTCACAGAAACAATCTGTTTAGGCAACACTTGTGCAACACTGTTGTCAAAGCTAAAAATTTAGCTTAGCTTGGTTGTTGGTAACGCCACAAGGATAAACATTGGCAAATCAACAAGTACTGGAGCTCTGTAAGGAAATTTCAGAGCACGATAAATTAACCCTTATTAAATATCTGTAAAAAAACCCCAAAAAAACCAAAGCTGTATTTGCTGAATTCAAGGCAAATTACTTTACTAAAGTACTGCTTTTGGTGGTTAGCCACCAAGATTAGCATCCATGGAGAGTCAACGAGATGAGCGTGCCCTCTCCTCCGAGACCTTAAGATACAAATGATAAGACTGTTGTTATTGTTGGTTTGCAATACCTACAGGGACAGAGGAACACAACGCTGCCAAGCACAATATTAAAACCAGCAGTTTCATAGCTGAGAGAGGCGGGATCCCTCGAAGAGATTTTTTACATTTGAGTCATTCAGTTTCAGTCATCTTACTGAAACCAGACAGTTGTTCACTCACTTACTATTCTCTATGTTACGTGTACCAAATAGTGAACTATACAGGGAATAACCGGATGAGATTTCGGACACACTGTTGTTATTTTCTTCCTCCGGAAATACATGACAGCATTGCAATGTGGTATACGTGTATTGTACATTATCTGTATGCTCAAATTTGCTGTACATTGTGGTTATTTTGTAGTGTACTATATATATATATTAATAATAACTAACACAATTAACTGCTGAGAATTTTAAAGAATACTACAAAATGGCGAACACTGTATAGTGCACTTTTCCATGGTAGGGAACAGTTTTAACATAGCTGCTGTGTGTACCAACTAACATCAGCTGCAAAGTTAGCTTCATCCATCAACACTTGTTTTACATAACACATTCATCACTCATAAAGCATGCTCACACATTGTGATCCTGAAACTCCAGATTTGTCCAACAAAGAGACAACTGCCTCGACTTTCAGGAGTTACGTTGTGAAAATCCAGCTGTAAACTATTCCCAGTTTGTGAAGCAGTCCTTGGGAAAATGAAGCAAACACAATAAAGTGTTCCAGTGATAAAAATTGGCAGTACACGCAATGGTAATTTTCAGTTGCAGTGAAAAAAGCACCATCTCCTCTCCTCTCTGCTGACATAGCAACTCAAGCTCATACTCTCCTCAAACTCCAGCCTCCAGTCACCTCTAACTAGGCTTGTTTGGGGACATGCAAACATTAGGTGGTGATGTTGGCGGGCATGCTATGCATAATTAATTTGTTATAATGTGATATCACCAAGTTACGGACGTAAACACTGAAACTCAAATGAGCGGTTTCAGGCAGCTTAAGAGCCCTTCTGAGGGAGAGAGCCTCCTTTGGCTTGGACTTTGGGCTTCACTTGGGAGACCTTTTAAAAGCTAAAATACTCTACAAATCAATAAAGAAAAGGGAAAAACCTCAAAAGCATCATAGGTCCCCTTAAAATATGTAATTACAATTATTACATATACAGTTTTTCCCCTAGCTTTTTTCTTGAGCTACTAATTTCTTGCAGTTGCTCATTGCTTTTTCCCTTGTTTTTGAAAGGAATTGCACCAATTTACTCAGGCTAACAGCTTTTTACTTGTGACAGGGTTTTGAAAGAAACAGAAGAGGGTTGCAAAGGATTAAAATTAGAGAGCTCCTGACAATGACAATATAAATAATAAAAATAATCCAACATTTTATTTAATTATTTATTTTAGCAACCAGTCATAAATGCTAATTTGAACATTTTATTCTCCCCAACAGTTGGGACTAGTTAACAATTTGTCTTCATAGTTTGACTCTTACTGGATGAAAAAAAAAATCTTTTGAAGACCTTCACGTAAAAAACAAAACACATAGAAGTCAGTCACACATTGCTTTATTAATCATCTTTACATTTTATAGTACACACTAAATCCGTGTTTCCCCAGTCAGCCAAGTTCTGTCTCATTTTCCGATTGGTGGAATTGGAGGGATCGGAGGGATCGGAGGAATCGGAGGGATCGGAGGGATCGGAGGGATCGGAAGAATTGGAGGGATGACAGGTGGGATGATTGGTGGAAAAGGCACAAGTGGGAAGGGAAAAGGGAAAGCAAAAGGCCGTGGGAATGGCACTGGAATGGGGATGGGAATTTGCTGGAACTGAGGCTGCATAAAGTTCTGGTTCATCTGGAAAACATAGTGAAGAAATAATGTCATACAGAGATATATTCTGTAATGCATGTGATTATTTTGGCAGCTGGTCACAGCATGCACCTGGATATACTAACCTCATCGCTTTCATCTGAGCGTTTAACTCGTGCCCTCTCCTCCGAGACCTTAAGATACAAATGATCTCACATTAAAAACTCGTTTGATATGAGAGCAACACCACAACAGTAACACGGCATTTAAAAGAACATGTGACTCATAGGTGGATTTGAAGAATGTTGTTATTGTTGGTTTGCAATACCTACAGGGACAGAAGAACACAACGCTGCCAAGCACAACATTAAAACCAGTAGTTTCATTGCTGAGAGAGGCGGGATCCTTCGAAGAGAAGAAGACAAAAAGTGGTGAAGTTTAGCTGTTAATTTAACACTTAAGAAAAAAAACAAACTATAATAATCTTACCTTGAGTCAAATAAAATAATAAATAGCCAGGGAATAGGTCTAATTTTGCAGTGGTTCTCAGTCTGTCCTGGTCCACTTTTTAAAGACAATTTTAGCCCTAAGTCATCCAATCAGCTGTCAAAGGGGGCAGTGATATTGTATTTCTATTAATAGTGTGAAATGTGATGAAACCATGATGCGGTGGCTCATTCTGACCACAGTCAGACACGAGTCAGACACTTGGAGGTGTTGAGAAACAGTGGAGGTGTTGAAACTCGATGTGATTCAGGAGTTCTGCTTTAGTATGATTATACATATCCAATGGCAGGCCCCAGTGCACACTATCTAGTTATGAAGAACACACACATGCACACACACACACACACACACACACACACAAACCATAAGAAGTATATTTTACCAAGAATTTGGGGTTTTTGTTTGAAAGGCATGACCGCTTGCTTGGCTTGCAGATGACCTCAGCTTGTCCAGATTTTGCACCTGAACTTGTTAATTTATATCATATCTTCACATGATCATGATAGAGACTTGACATTGTACAACATCAGCATACGACCCAGCAACCATCATCATCAGGGGGCCTTTTTACACCAAGCTATTTGCCAAAAAGACATTGCAATATGTCCTACTCCCCACCCATTTACACACCTACCTCAAAAACTAACTCTGCACCACTGAGCGGAGTGTAGGCTTATGTGGAGAGACAGAAAATTAAAAAAAAAACATTCCATATTGAAATCCACAGAAAGACAGCTAATTAAAGTTACCTCTCAACAGCAGATTGCAAACAGCTGACGGCAGTTACATTGAGTTACATTAAGACACGTTCAAGCGCTGTTCATTGGAGATGAGTACTGAGCAAAAGCCATCTTCTCGTGATGTGATGAAAGCAACATTGTAAAGTGTTGGTTTTGGTGAGAATCTTCAGTAAATAATGAACAAATCAGTAACATTGCCATTCATTGTATGAGTGGCAAATAGTTTCAATTTCATAGTTACAAAACAGACTTTTCATCAATATCATCTGGGAATCATGAGGGCATCTGATTTACAGGATAAATCAAATGCATCATTTGAAATGAGACTTCTCAAATAGTTTTCACAATACACACCTTTCTACAAAGCTGTATTAATATTTCTCATAGGTAAGGATTTCAAGAAAAACAAATGATCTGGTCCATGTTTTCCATTCATGAAGTTTATTTGGCAGATACTACAGAGAATTAAGTGATTGTGATCTACATGTTTGATAGAATTAGAATGACGTGCGTGAAAACATTTTGGTTAAGGTAACATAATTTGAAAAGAGAAAGAAACAGTTGTCAGGACAAACTGACAGAAAACAAGGCGGATGTAAAACAGATCTCCAATGGTCGGTGACACTTCACACTACATTCCAGATTTTATTTACCACCTCCAGCTGCAGCAGTAGTGGTAACTTTAGTTGTAGTAGGTTTAGCAGTAGTAGTAGCTTTGGTAGTAGTAGTGGTGGTGGTAGGTGTAGTCGTTGCAGTCGTAGTTTTTTGTTGCTGGAGGAACTTCATGTAGTTAGTAATGAAGTCCAGCCATTGCTGAGTACTGGGCAGGCGCTGGGTGTTGATAGTCTTTAAGAAAATCAGAAACATTCATTTTCATTCATACAGTAGAGGAGTGTCTAAGGAATTTTACAATAACTGACAATCAGGTGTGTTGAAAGTTGAATCGCTGAGGATAGATAAAGCACTCACCTCCCTGGAGCCAGAGCCAGAGTTAGAGCTAGAGATAGACCGAGCAAATCGTTTGCGCTCCATCTGTAGAAAATTCACAAGTTTATTTTTAGTTGCATTATGCTATTATTACAGTAGTCTCGATTGGAACAGAAGATTCAACTAGTATTGATACTGTAAGATTGCTACACTTACAGGTTGAGCCAGAGTGAGGCTCAGGAGGCATCCAAGCACAAACAATTCCTTCAGCATGGTTACAGTGATCACACCTGTTGAAAAGTAAAAAGACTTTATTAATAAGCAAAATCACCACCAGCCTCACACAGAAAAGACAGGAACAGAAGATTCAAATAATCACCTTCAAGTCTTCAGCTGACTGTCTTGCAGATGGTGCAGGAGGTTGTTGCAGTGTTGCTGTGAATGTTTTCTTATATACAGTTGGATGTCAGCTCATTAACATACAGCATTGTTGGGAAATTGCAAATATTAGGAAATCTACCACTTCCACATGCCAAGGTGCAGCTATGATCAGAGATGGAAACCACACATGGATTGCATGATATGTAGCATTCATTTAATAGCTAATAATGGTCCTATTGATGAGAAGTTTTTTTTAATACCACTGTTATGCAGGTTCTTTATTCTCCACCCTTTTGTCTTGGCAAAGACAGACGTCTCACATGGGAACGCCTGGTCTTATGATTACAAATCAGCTGACTTAGTGGGTCAGGCAGGTAACAGGCCACACCCAATGAAATGTGCATTCTTACTTTCTTTTGTTTTAAGGCGTTTCTGCTTTTACCTCTACAAATAAGTATGTACACACATTAGAAGTGATCTAAAAACGTTTTCTGTTTCTAGTTTTTATTTACTCTTTAAACCTTGGCAAATTGGCTTGATTTCTTTTAACAACATGTGAAGAAGGCAATGAGCAATGATAAACAAAATGACCCCCGAAAAAGCAAGAAATGAGTAAGTACATAAAAATAACCAGAAAATTAATTTTAAAAAGAAAGTTAAGAAAAAGAATAGTTTTTCCCTAGGCTTTGTTTCTTCTTTCCCTTGACATTTTCCCTTATTTTTTTAAAAACACTTTTCTAATTCTAATTCCTTGCAATTTTGAATCATTTTTTCTATCTGACATTTTTGTCAAAATGGAGTTATTCATATATTCTGTGACAACTTATTAACTTTATGTGAGGAGTTTTTTTTAAGTTGTATCTATTTTTTTTTTACTTTTTATTTAGAAAACACAAAGGTTTATTTATGCAATTTTGAATGCAAAACTTTGACGCTAAATGTATATGAAATGCTCAGAACGCAGACAGAACCATATAATTCTAAGGTGGTGATTTATGAACAACTCTTGCTCATTACCTTTTTCAAAAACGCCAATTTGCTCAGTGCTCATACAGTTTTGTGCAGCTGAAAGCGGCACAAGACAAATATGTTGCAAAGAGTTAATTATTAGTAATCATTTCTTCCAGTCATCACTGTTGTCATCGTGTGCTGTTGCTAAAATAAGAGATTAGAGTCAATTAAGAAAACATTAGTAAACAAAGTGTGGAGTAATTGCTGTTTTGCCCAGTGTGACCAATATGTGTTGTTTTGAGTAATACGTGGTGTTTCTCAATATCTCATGTGTAATATAAGCATCAGTGCACAAGCAGCCAAACACGTACTTGCACAGCACAGGTGAGTGTTACAGTAGATGCTATACAGTGAGTATCTTGCTGTACAAAATGTTCAATTTCTAATATTTTCTTGCAGGTTCTTCAGAAACAATGCAGCGTTTGTGTATTGCAGCTTTACTTTTGTCAGCAGTAGCTGCTCAGCTGGATGTAGACTCTAAGGTAAAACTGAATAGACACACAGGTTCAGAGCTGCTTTTACCATCTGTGAAGCATTTCTTATTGAGTTACTTGTTTGTTTAGCTCGGTGACGACGAGGAGTGGGTGTCAGAAGTCCCAGAAGGTGGAAACGTGGGGTCAGGTGTAGACGGGTCAGACTGGGCGGGTGGTCAGCCATGGGTACGTTGTTTTAAAGTAATTTAGTAATTAGTTAATTGTGATGACAGGGCGGCTGGAGATGATCAGCTGATCTCTTCTCTTCTTTGTGATAGCTTCTGGAGACGCCCCCTTGGCTCCCACAGCAGCGCTTTAGAAGGCAAGGAATGACAGGTCCACAGAGACCAGTGGAGAGGCCTCGAGGGAGACCTCGAGGGGTATTTACATTAAGTTCTTATTTTCTATACAGCTTGGTAGTCTCATTAAATTTGAACATTTAATCATTTACTCTGAGCACAACTCTTATTTGTTATGTTTCTGAGAGTTGTTTTTTTAAATTCCATAAACAATACTCTGAATTTGTTTGTTTGTTTGTTTTGTGCTATAGTATATCATGGCAAACAGCAGCCAACAAATGTATAGGCTTTGTTTCAACACATTGGGACAGATATGCAGTGAGGGGTTTGGGTGTCAAGCACTCAACTTCCTGTATTGTGGTGATTTTTTGGTGCAAAAATTTGTGAATTTTCTGCATCAACATATTGTGTGAAAGTATTTAATTTTGTGAAAAAAGTCCTCCACTACTTTCATGTTTTTGTTGAGTAGCTGGCAAATGCACATGTTCTGAATATAGAGGGGCACGTGTTATTATTCCCTGTGAGTTTGCCAAACAAGATATAACTTGTTAAGTGATGAACTGAAGAGGTGTTGATGTTTACATTTTTTTACTCTTTTTTTCTATTTTAACTTGCTTCCAGTCTGAGTTTATGTTTAGAAAAGTGCTTGTGGATAAATAAAATTTGCTATTTAACAACTTTAATATTAAGGAAACAAAATGTTGGCAATAAACTGTGCTTATGATATTGAAAATGCTAGACCAAAAAAGGACATAAAGGATGCAAAAAAGGACTTCAAGAGAGGTTTGCACAGAAAACCTTCCAGTATTATTCAGTCTTATCTTGTGAAATATGTGAAATAGAGGTCAGTTTTTTTTAACACTGCCCTATAGGCTACTTACCACATTTCATCCCAAAAAGAAAACCCAAAATATCAAGCTCCTTTCATTTTTTTTTTTCTTAATGTCTTTATAACATATCTACTGTGGTTCACACAGGCTCCTGAGAGACACAAAGGACCAGGAGGCAGGGAGCCCAATGGGAGGAAGCCACTGGTAAGTTCACAGTGACAATATAACTAAACTTGAATGAAAAAAATAAAAAGATTTTAAAAAAAGTAATTGGGTCTTCATGTCACTGAAGTCTTTCATTCGGTCCTGACAAAAGACACTGCAAGATGATTGGAGTTGGGCTGTACGTAAACTCTTATAAAATGCCTATTTTCTATGTCAGTTGCTTTTGTCTTTTATTATGAAGCACTATTTGATCTCTGATTTTGAAAGGTGCTGTTCACTAAAAAAAAATTTAACAATTACTCCTTTCTTGTTTTAGGTGCCTTCACCTGTGTTTAAGGTACTGTCATCTCACAGTGTGATATCAACACATTCAAATAAATAGGAACAACTGACAAAAACTCAGATTTTCTTGTGTTTATAATTTCTTTTCAGGTTGAGAACGTGGAATTTCAGGTAAAATAAGATGATATATACACTGTCCTTTATGTTTGACATGACAGGCTTTACTAATTTTTTTGTTTATTTTTTTTAATAACTGTGTGGCCTTCATCCTTAGAACACCACTGCTGTACCCCTGAAGGAGGTAAACTATACAGTTTAATTACTTTATTTCACTTTTTCGAGGTAGTTTATATAACACCATCTTATGAAATGTTATAAGTGACACACCCTGACCCTCAGTGTGGAAAATCTTGCAGGGGGAGAATGTGTTTCGGATGCTCAGGGTAAGTGAAGAATCGATTTCAGTATTACGTTTTAACACAGTTTATCAGAATCAGTGAATACTCATGACTGACAATCCATCCATAGAATGGCGGAAAAGGAGGACCTCAACTTCTAAGGGTATAAAAACTATTGTAACTCTTTTAAGCAATTTTTTGTTTTTTAAGGAATGAAAGCTCATGCATTCAGCTTTTTTTACATTTTCTGTTTTACAGGGAGGAAGGAACAGGCCGAAGAGAGAGGTACACTTTGATTTCAGTCAAATTTTGAAAAAATAAATAAATAAATCTGGTTTGTTTGGGCTTTATTTTATGGTCTACAGATAAATTTGTTGGTTTGATCTTTGATTTCATTTTTAATACAACGGCATTTAGATTATTTGTTTTTCTTTCCATCTCAGTTTCCACAGTATGTGAAGCTCATCTACAGCGCCGCAGAGCCGGTAATCTCCTCGATGTTTACTGCTCATATGATTATTTTTTAGTATATAAGTAGTTCTTCAATGACAATCATTATTTCTCTTTTTTTTTCACGTGAAGAACAAAGTCTCCATTGAGTTTGGGGTTATGAAACCTGTAAGTACAGAATTTGTATATACTGAATATATATATAATATATACTGAAACATGTATATGCTTGAATCCATTTTCTATATTTCTTTATAACAAAGTTCTTGCCTTCGTTCATTTACTCATTTGTTTGTATTTTGGTAATAAATCATGATACTTTAATTTCTTTCTTTGGTGAACAGGGACATTGTGCACATTGGAAAAATGCAAAAAAGTATTTTTTTAACCCATTTCTGTAACTTTAAAACTGGCCTAATTTGAACAACTTTTTTTTCAAGGAGAACCTTGGTGAATTGGTTGGAGAGGAAGAAAATCTTGAAGAGGAGTACTGGTAACTATAACAGGTAAGAGTGTAAATATAGTGATACTGATTAAATGTAATCATCTGATCATCAGTTTGCTACAGTAACTGCTGCCGCTGACTTATGTTCTCATCTCACACTTTTCTCAGGAAGAAACCAACAACTACAACTACAACAACTACTTTGTTTTGTTTTCTTTCCTGCAGTATATTCTGAGAAATCATTCATGAAATTGTGCATTTTACCTGTAAAAGCATAATTTCTGTGTACCACAATAAAACTCTTAAACAAAAAACTTTGGCAAAGTTCTTTTATTTATTTGACCTGCTGGATTGCTAAAACAAGCAAAACTGTTTTAGTGTAATATAAAAAAAGAACTGAGTACAAATAAACTGAATTTGGAAGGATGGCCGGTGCATGTTGCAGAGCAATGAGTGATGTGGCCAAACAATCACCAATGCATTTTTGACTGATCCCCTCGTTGTCATTCTGGGTGAAATCTAAGGCTCGAACAGGAAGGGGAAGTTGGAGTGACCCTGGAGAAATATTACAGAAAAAAGTTAAAATCCAGCACAAATCAGTGACCGCGACTTGTGATGTTTTGCGTGTATGCTTACACATGAATGTATGAAGGCTTTAAAGGTTGAGTGTCATGTGTATAAAGTATCACCTCATCAACTCCTGGGCCGGATGTATCACCACGAGGATCAGGGGGAATTGTAGTCGACTCTTTCTGTGTTCCAAGCGGCCATGTCTGATGTAGATATAAGGTTACAAAAAAAATAGACATATCTGGTTCACACTCTTTCTCTTTTTTGTATTCTTCTATTTGTTTGTTGTTTTTTTGTGAAAATATAAAAAGTCAGGATGCAGTGTACTCACTCTTTCTGTCTGCACCTTAGGCTGGGAAGCTTGCTGAAATTAGAGGATATGCAGGAAAAGTAGCTCAAAACAAAGGTAAACTGTTGCTACAAACACCCTTAAGTTTTCTTTTCTTTTTAAGTTTTTCCATAACTAAGGAAACATTTTAAGGGCAACACCCTTGTTTTGTGCAACCAGCCCCATGAGTATCAATTATAGCCTACATGTAAGTATTTATTTATGTTTTATTTAAATTTCAAATCCTGAGATTAACCCATTCAAATGCAATATCTTGTTTTCAATTAAGTGCTCAGACACAAAAACACTATATTAACAGACAATGAAATGAGATAAAACAAATAAACAGCAAAAAAAATCAATATAAAACAATAGCAAAAACACATGCACATTTGCAAATAAGCCACACTTACACTACATCTCTGACAAGCATCATCATGAAACAAAAAAATAATAATTTAGATAGCAAAATAATAACTCTCAATAATACTGAGCAATGAAACAAATAAGGTATCATACAACTCAACACTAAAATGTGACTGAGGCGACATGTTTTCAGCAGTGTGGTCAAAATGACAGTCGACTTTGCATCACAGTCACCACACATGACTCAACCTCTGCAGCCGTGTTATTATCATTAAGTCTACTCTTTAGTCATCGGAGTCTGCTGCATTGGTTCTTCACCATAAATCAAAAAGGCAAAGGGAAGTTGATGGAGACAATCATAGCAATATTTTAAATAATTTAAGTAATAGCTCTGCCCCCACCTCTTTTTTAATTGTTTAGTTAATATGTAGCCAATGTGCACTGAATACTTCTACGATGAATATTCCTAAAGCACAACTTTATTTAGCCAGTGGGTTTTTCTTTTCTTTTTTTAGAATAAAATAACATGTTGCTTTTGTTTTTTTTGTCCATACTTTATGTCGTGTTTCATGTCTTACCTGCAGAGGGAGCTGTGGTCTCTGTGTGGTCCTCTCCAGCTTCTGCTGACCGTTGTTTGGCTGCAGCATCACAGTGTTCCTCTGCTGGGGGTAGCCGTAATGAGGCACAAAGTAAGGGAAGCCCTGTGGGTGATAAAATCAATTTAAATCTGCAGGGTGCATCTGAAGAAAAATATTGAGGTTTTCACACATGTCAATATGTTTTACTTTAAACCCAGTGGTGGACAGATCCTGTGCTTTAGTAAAAGTACAAATACCGCACTATAAAAACACTCTGTTACAAGTAGAAGTCCTGCATTGAAAATGTAACCTAAGTAAAAGTAAGTGAGTGTAATCAGGAACATGTACTTAAAGTATTACCGAATCCAGAAAACTATTATTTTTTTTTTAAAAAAGCAAACAACATAAATGTTGATAAAAAATTAGTTTCCAATTCTTGTTATGTAAAAATCTTAATTTGTACATTAACAAGTAACTAAAGCTTCCAGATAAATGTGGTAAAGTAAAAAGTAGCATTAAGTTAAGTAAAGTATAAGTACCTCAAATTCCTACTTAAGTACAGTAATTGAGTAAAAGTACTTAGTTACATTTCTCCACTGTCCATACCTGCTGTCTGGGAAACTGAGGGAATCCATAAGATGGGTACTGGAAAGGTGGAAACATCTAAAGGAAATAAAAAACATTTATGAATTTTTTGACAGTGAGCAGCAGCTGCAGCGACCTACTCCTGTCTTCTCCAAGCTGCTTTGTACCTGGGCAGGGTTTTGGGCCTGCTGCGGGACATTGGGAGCATTGGGATCCTGTGGAGGTCCAAACTGCTCTTGCTGGCCATTGGGGACAAGCACAGGTGTGAGCTGGTTGCCTTGATTGGGGAGGAACATCTGAGGCCCCTGGGGACCGAAGGGGCCAGCCACTTGGGGGTTCAAGTTCACCACATGTGGAGTGAGGAGCACTTCAGGCTGTTGCTGCTGCAGCACGTACTGGGGTAAAATTGAAGAAGCCTGGAGATGAAGAGATTTGGTTCAGTTCACAGATTATTTCTTTTAGTCCACATGTGTAAAGCTTTTAAGTCTGACAAAGGGATACATGCCATAGTAGTTTTGATATGTCCTGTAAAGACTTTGTGCACTTCCAATACCTGTGTTTGTCCAAGAGTTGCAAGAGTTAGTCCATTCAGTCTTAGGATCTGAACACACAAAAAGTTTGTATTAAATTTAAGAATTTCATTAATAAATAACTTTGCAACCAATAATGATGAACAATTTAAAAGCTAAATTTACCTCATTGCTGTTGCTTGCAATAATTCCAATCTGTACCTGTAAAAACAAAAAAAAGATTTTGTCTCTAACATTTTGGAAGATATGAGAAATACATATCTTTCAGCAAGTGATTTAACTCACTGGAAGAGCAAAGCTTGTCCTGAAGAGACAAACCAACAGAAGGGCAGTCTGCAGCTTCATGATGATTTACAGTCTGTAAAAACAAAAATAATCCATCGTAAACTACCAAACATTTTACTATGATTCAAATAAAAATTTCACTGCAACAATGAGGGTTAGAAATTCATATTACCGTTTCTCTGGCTCTGCTTTCCCTTTCTGCGTGCCTGCCTCCTCACCGTGTCCATATCCCTTTTAAATTCTGTCCATGTGAGCTGTTATAGTCCACCACCAACCCCTCCAGACAATGTGTGGTCAGTGTGACAGACATTTCTCATGGCATCAGACTCAGACACTTACAACACAAGACAGGTAAGTATGTCATTAGGAGTAAGTCATGTCTTTAAACACCCTGACATGGTCTGCCTAAAGTTGTTAACAATCCTCTCAAGTACCTGAATTCAACATTTATCAGCTTTCTGCATCACGTTACACACCAGCTTTACAGTAACAGTTCTGCTTAAACAGGCCAAGTACTTTTAGTTTTTTGGGTGGTACATAACACACTTCTTATTTGTTGTCTTAAGTAAAGTTTATGTGTATATGTTCAACAGTGGTGCTTCAGGTTGTAATTACAGACATTAAGACTAACAGGAGTTTTGGCATGTCATGACAAAAAAAGGCAAACAGCTTATGATCAGACATTTGTCACAAGTTGTTCATTGTGCGCTGACTGGTGTTGGCATCTGATTAGTAAATCATGGGTATTAAAGGAAAACTTCACCCACAGAATGATCATTTGAATATCAGTTACTCAGCCCGACAGCAAAACGATATGAAAACACATGTATTTTTGCCAATCCCTTGCTATTTAAAACACATCTTCATATGAGTAGCATGCCTGGGTTGTGTTTTAACTCAAGCTAATATATTCCATTAATTTGCAGAGATGCACTCTTCATTTGTGCATGACTGAGGTTGTTTATGTGGAAGTGCATGCGCATGTGTTTGGGAAGTAATGAGTATGTGACTGGATAACTGAGATTTGCGTCATATTGCATAAGTTGTGTGAATTTGTAAATTGATGTTTTGATGAAGTATTGCTGTTGTTAAATGTGAAGACCTTTACTTCAGTTCATCAACAATTTCCAACCTGTTCTTATATCCAGGTCATCAAATACTGATGATTTAGTACACCCCTGTTTGTCACATACACCCAGGGGATTCTTTAATACGTATATGTGATGACAGCTGAAATACACTGTAACACATGGAAAAAATCATCTGTTTGGTTAAAATATATACATTTTTTACAACACAACAATAGGTTGGACTGCTTTTGCATTACTTCTAATGTCTGACTGTAATTTTACTGCAGTCTATTTTGATGCACTTTGATGTTCTTGTGTCATGTGTATGGTTTTAACATCTTTTTCAGGTTAAACTGGCAGTTAAACTTGTAATTAAATTTGCAGCAGATACTCTGACATGTTGTGGCAGGAAAGCACAGGTGTCACTTATAACATGAACTCCACGGCTCGTTCTGAGTGTCATCTGACAATTATTTACACCTGTGCTCCTCCTGCTGTGACATGTCAGAGTGCCCTCTCTGAAAAGGTCCTACATGTGACAGATTGAACAGTATGTTATCATCTGTTTCAATCAGCTTCAGCTGCAACATCAAACTAACCTCTTTATTTTCTCTCTTCATGAGACATAAGTGGTTTCACATTGTTTTATATTGTGTGTTTTATACTCATTATCCTTTAGATGGCAGCAGAGATCCAGTTTAAATTACAATGATGACCTCAGTTGATTGTTGAGAAATGTCTCATTTATACAGAAAGAGGACTCCAGGAAACAAACCTTAATTCAAAGTATAATTTATTTTTTATTGGATAGTCAACATCAACAGTACATTTTTTATCTCTGAGATTCATTCTTAGTGTAAAAATAATACAGAACACAGCTTCCACAGTCACTGGTGATTGGTGAAACAAAATCACATAATTCAAGTTTTATCATGACTTTGATTATTCTTGCGTATTTGATTAATTAAGAGTATCATATTAATAATCGTCATGATGATCATCGTCACAGGGGATTGTTGATGTCGTTTCAGTGGGAGCTGGGATCTGAGGGAATGACAGAGTCAATAAATAAGACATTAAATTCACAGATAAAAGAAAACAATACACTCATCTTAGACATGTGTTGATGAGGTTACCAAAATCTGTCCCATTGCTTATAAATGAAACAGTCTCACCTGAGTATCCACAGTGGTTTTGAGGATGTTGTCTTGTTTCATAATCTGGCGCTGGAGAGTTAAAGAACAACAATCAGCCAGTGTGGCTCTCATCAGTGTTCATAAACAGCAGCTGTTAGCACAGTTTACCTACCCTGAATCTTCTGAGTGGATCAGGCTGGACAGGAAGCTGCTGTTGCAGGGCTCCAGTGGTGATCCCCTTTACAAGGACAGCAAGAATTAGTGATTCAAGTATAATGTGTTAAATTTCTGAAAACTATTTTTGATTTTTTTAATTTTGATTTGATTTATTTCAAATGTATAAAAAGAAAATAGAGAAATGATTATACAAACAAGCAGACAGACAAAAAAGAACGTATTTAATTTAAATCTATGTTCTAATTAACTAAACATATATGCATACATCTGCAACCTAAATCGAATATCTACAATTCCATTTTCATTATAATTTACAGAAAAAGAAGAGTAAGATGAACTAGGAAAAATAGATATTAAGTAACCAAATAAAGAAACAATAAGCCTTGTGAACGCCTGGTGATTTTCAAACACTCTTGTCATCCCTGTACCTCAGTAAAATCACATTTTTATGCATTATTTTATCACATAACTTGTTGATAGAGGTGAGTAAGTACCATCAGAGGCTGCTGAGGAGGAGCCATTTGTGCCACCTGAGGGACTCCCATGAAAGGAAACTGCCAGAAGACAGGAAATAAAGAAATCAGTGCTTTTTGAGTGGTGCTCCAAAGCTTGAAACAATAAAAAATGATGCTGAACTGTGTTTTTAACACAAGTACAGTGTGTGCAACACTAACCCCATTGACTGCAGGGACAGCATACACATTGGGGATGGGGGCCGGTGCAGCAAAAGCAGGAACTGGAGGAACAAACTTTGAGAGGGAGAGAGAGGGTTCAAATTATTCATATCAGGGTCATTGTGGTTTAATGTGAAACTATTTTTATGAAAAATCCTGAATCATATCATGCATTATCTGATTCTACATCAATCTGACATCAGCTTATTTGGATTCTGCTGAATAAAGTGTTTTAATGGTGGGACCAACAAATGAGACAACAGGACAGTGCCATCTTGTGGTGCAGTTAGAGTTCAAAGTGCCAATTCATGTAATTATATCATGCATGTATTGCATGATTGACTGCCATTCAGCTCCATTATATTGGAGAGAAGGCAGAAATATCTATAGTCGCTATTGCCAACACTCAGCAGCTCACACCAAAACAATCTAGACTGATAAATAGCACTACAGGTAAGAAGAAAAATATAGTTTTTTGATTTTGGGGTGAACTGTCCCTTAAAAAAATTCTGCATCATCACTTTAAAATGTGCTGTTGAATTCTGTTGTGTTACTTTCTTTCCAGCTGCAGTGAGGTCATAAAAAAAATGACTACCTGTTAGACTCACCTGAGCAAACTGCGGCTGCCCGATGAAACCAGCCCCACCACCAGCTACCATGGGTGGGTTCAGGCCTCCAGCCATCATTGCAGGGTTTCCGTTCATTCCTCCCATCATGCCTCCCATCATGCCTCCTCCGTTCATGCCTCCTCCGTTCATGCCTCCTCCGTTCATGGCGTTCATGGCTGCCAGCATCCTCTGTCTCTGTGTGAAGGGGCATTTGTAATTAACAGTGGTCTTATTTTGTATTATTGCACTAATACATTATTAGCAGAAATGTTCTTTACCTTGCCTGCACTGACCTGCAATAAAAAAAAGGGACCAGGTGTTAAATGCACTGCTTTCTATGTAAGACAGACAGACAGACAGACAGACAAACAGACAGATGCACTTACATAGCAGATGGTTGCTACAAAAGTTGTGATGAGGAGAAGCTTCATTGTGCTGCTCTGTGAAAAGTCAAAGATTGATGCATTTGACTCATAAAATCTAATTAGTTTTTTATTACAAGCATAATATTAGTTAAAACACAACTTTTTATGTATTTTCAAACTAAATTACACATTAACTATGATCCCATTATTATAAAATCTCGATTGAGCAGGACCTACCTTATTTTTTTTTTGATCTTCTTTCAAAAGTTATGTGCCAAAGTGGACTAGTAGAGTTGCTCTCTGAATTTAGAGCACCTTTTATCAGTCCCAGAGATTGTTACGAGCCAATTAGAGAGGAGAACACAGACTTGTTCATAAACTATATTTGTCACCTGTATGTCATGGGAACCCATGTGTGATATGACATCTTCTTTTTGTACAATAGTTGAAGAAATGTAACGGTGAGATGCCTTTTTTCAAAGACTCTTCAACCTATTGAACCCGCTCACATTGTGCTCGATAAGCAGCTGAGCGACCACAAACAATAACAGAGTGATTCAACGTCTTGGACAGGGTTCATGGAGGTTTCTGGAAGCTAAAAAATAGTATGAACCATCTAAATGCTGCGGGTTGTGATCACAGGAGGCAAACAAGTGACATCATCATCGAGTGCTTTTATGGAGAAACCATGAAAAACATGCGTGTAATTAAACATGGCAAGCTGCAAACTGTTTGAGAGAATGTGGATGTGTCTTCAGAAAAACAAGCATGTAAAGATTACATTGAAGGAAATGTCATATTTCCTGCTGCTGCTGTCTTATACCGCCTGCTCGGGGCACGTCTGGAGGAAGGCCTCACTGTAATTTTTGTTCTGTTTATAATCGTTTCAAGCTGATTTTTACGCAGCCCCAACTCTAAAATAACTCTTCAACAACTCAACAGTGATGACCACAAATTGTCTTTTAATTTGTGATGTTGCGAACAGACAGGAGCAGATTATTTGTCTGTTATGTTTCCTCAGCACATTTTCTCAAGATGTTAAGAGCCCCTAACTGTGGTTGGCTGGTTATGTTCTCACATACTGAGGCTGTCTGGGAAAGATTTTTTTTTTTTTTTTTTGCTGCTGACTGGGCAGCCCACAGCCGACCAGGTAAACACCCTCTGTGGAAGTCTGGTCTGGAGCTTTACACTAATGACACACTGTCATGAGGTTCAAATTGAGCAACATGTTCTTCCTGTTTGCCATTTAATGACATGACACTATATTTCCTAATGAAATTATTGAAACATACATCTTTTATATGCATGATGCATACATTTATAGAGAATTTAGTTTCTATTATGTCACAGACTGTATAAACAAGAATCTGTTTCTCCAGGAGTTCTGCCATGATGTGATGCCTTTTCATATTTAGAGACACAAATCACCATGTTGCAAGCAGTGTACTGTAAACAGAGATTTGTACATATTTGTTCCAGTCTCATACACAAAAATAACTGCCATAAGAGGAGCCACACCCGTGACATTGGCTGATGTTGTTTAGGAGTCCACTCCACATATTCTGGGCTGGGAGGGCAAGGCAGCTTTATACATTTAGCACTTTTCATACAACAATAAAATCTGATATGGGATAAAGATCTACAATAAAAGAGAATATATGAAAGTTAAATTTATTACTTAATGATTTACAACTTTTAAAATAAAATCCCCGTTAAAAATAGCAAAAGGGCAGACAAAGGGTGCATTTTATGAAACCAGGCTTGTATTTTATTGTTATATTGTAATAAAGACTCAACAAAGATTCAGTTTACTTCCATCATTTATTGTTCATTAGTTAAGATGATTTATAACGTTCAGCTAGTATTGACATAGGATTAGGATGTAGGGATTAAATCATGTGTGTGGTCTCATTTTGCTTGCTTCTCCTCAGCCTCCATTCCAGAGTATTCTTCCTCCTCTTCAGCCGCCGTCACCTTCATCTCTGGGGACTGTGCCCTCTTGAGGCGAGCTGCCACCGAGCGCTGAAACCTCACTCTGCCAGCCGCCCTCCCACCAGCAGCTCCCGGCTGTTGCTGCTGGTTGTTTAGTCCAGTCACCGGGATGAGCTGCACTTGGCCAGGTGTCAACAGCTGTTGGCTTCCTCCAGCATTTCCCTGTGGCAGCACGGCAAACAGTGTGACCGGTCCACCCCTGGCACCCTGAGTCACTTGTGGATTCACATTGGGTGCACCCGCCTGCCCCACAAGAAATGCACCACCTTGTTGGAGACCTCCAATGGGGATTAGCTGCTGCAAGGCAGCCTGACCTACTTGGCTTCCGACTGGCTGGATGAAAAATGAACCACCGAGTTGGACTAAGCGTCCCACAAGGGGTTCACTATTTAGGGGGACCCCATTTTGAACTCCAGGATTGGCATTGTTGCCAGCAGCCACTCCATTATTATTCACTCCCCCGCTGGCAAGTGCCTCAGCACTCCCTGAAGACACACCACCCTCCACCACAACAGCCAAAGTTTGGAAGATAAACCACAGTAAGCAGAACATGCTTAATCTCAGTCACAGCGGACAGTCGTCAGGTGAAGAGCTGCGTCTTCCTCTGCTTATATAGAGTGCGGCAGATTCAGTGAGTACCAGGAAGGGTCCAATCAGAGTCTAGCACTTGATCTCAAAACAACAAGTCACTGTAATCATCATGACCATGCTGCTGGCTATTTTTTGCTTTATTACCTTACAGAGCGCCATTATTCAGGATTATGTGGCGAACGTTAACCTGCTAACAGTGACTTGCATTCTCCAAACCATTGTTGCAGAGGACTTATTTTCATGTCATGGTGGCATCAGGGAAATTGACCAACAGGTAAAGCATGATATTAAAGCATAAACTGATGTCTCCTAACTGGGATTCACCAATGTGATGCAATAATGTTTATTTCAAGGCTGTAGAGAAAGTCAACATAAACGTCATGATACTGTGGAGTCCACTGCTGTCCATAAAGCTTTAATTAGAGCAACAATAAAATTGTACATTTACAGCGTTCTCTAGTAACAAAAAAGTGAAACACAGTTATTGTTTTACATTTTTCTACTGTAACACACATTAACTTTGATTTAAAGAGCACTAAATCACTCAAACATACAAACCACAGTTCTTTTGAAGCCCTATATACAACAACTTTTCTGCTACTGAGCTGATGTAAACTTTCCCCCAGATTGGAATGCATTAGAAAACAGTTTCTGGATAAAACCAGCTAAAAAAAAAACACTTTTATATTCTAATAAAACCCTTCTATCAGCTTTGTCTAAATTTCATAACACAGATCCAAGCTTACACAGAATAACAGCAACACTTGCCCTCTATAGCAGGAGGTAAAAACGAGTTTGTTTTGTCTGTTTGTGTCAGAGTTCCTTATGTTACAGAGGTTCATGGAGGCTTCTGGATGCTTCATCAAGCTTGTGTTGTGGATGAGGAGGAACATGGAGCTCAGAATAGCAGGTTGACATCCATATCATCTGAGGAGAGAACAGATAACAGCATCAGTAGTATGAAAAAATGACAACAGTATTTACATTATACTTTATAAATGTGTGAAAAATCCTGAGGAACCTGATCTGGGCCCTGGTCTCTTCTTGAGGTCATGTTTTTCTGCATTATTGCGTTCATGTTTAGTGTTTGCTGTTTACATTTTGTTACTCACATCTCTGTTTGTGTTTTCCCACCAGTCTGCCACGCCCTCTTTAGTTTTAGTTGTCCCTTACTTGTCCTGTAGTCCACTCACCTGTTCTCACTTCCCTAATTAGTGTCTCCTCACATATACTGCCCACTTCTTTTGCTCTTTGTCAGTTTGTCCTCAATTTTGGTTTTGTGTTCTTTCTCTTTTCCCACTGCCTGTAAACTGCTTGAAATAATTCTTTAAATTAATCCAGCTTCCTGCTCTCCAAGACAGTGACTCTGCTACTTACCTTAAAAAAAAAAATCGCTGCCATGTTAAAGCCTTATGTTTATCTCTTAGTAAACATTTTAAATTTTATTCCCACAATGTCAGTTTTCCTTTTGGTATTATATTGAAGTTAGAAATCCTAGTATCATGACAACTCTAGTGTTCTTACCATTCTTGATACCAAAACAGGAAGTCCACTCTTTAAAGGACACCTGCTTGTCCTTGTCAGCGTCACACTCCTGGAAGAAGCGGGAGGTGCAGTGCTCCATCGGCACCAGTGGGACTCGGAGTGGAGCCAGCTCTGAGTGGGACAAGACTCTGCACAGGACAGATGAACATAAAGTTTTAATCACTGGCAGTGTCTAATTCATATACAGTACAGTTTGTTTGCATTATATTCAGACTCATAGATGGTTTTATGATATAGTGTGCTCATAGTGGTTTTATTAAATATTGGATACATTTTTGCCATAAAAACGGTTCAGACCATAAGCAAAAGTATTGACATCAGTGTTTTCAGTGTAATATTGTAATATTGTAATACTGGCTTCCGAACATATACTAGTATAACTCTACACTCTTTGGTCATTTTTTAATGTAATGTAAAGGCCAGTAAAAATGTCCCCATTATATGTTTGGATAAGTTATGGATAAGTTTCATTTTTACATTCTTCTATAGCAGAAACTTTCTCAACCACTTGGTCATGGTTAAGAAAAGATCAAGTTTGGTTTAAGCACCCACATTTGGTGGCACAAAAGCATCCAGACACGCAGGAAAGGAGCAGTGAAAACACTCCGGTTCAGTGCCACAGACACGAAAATGACAAAAAGGGTCACCAGAAAACAACTGTTTTTGTTGTTTGTTGGTCTTGAACAGTGGTACGCGGCTTGGTAGACATCTTGCCCAGGTGTCACAGTATTCAACATCAAAATTTAAAGATCTAATGTGTCTGTGATTTGCAGCAACATAGAATATTTTCTTTGATGACTGTGCTGAACAAAATGTACCTATCAGAGGGGTGTTGGTCCAGTTGTGCAAACTGCCAGTGCACTGGGTAGATGTACATGTTGTAGTTCTTCTCAAAGTCCTGCGCGAGCAGCTCAACGGAGTGATCGCCAGCATGAAGACGCCTCTCACTCTCAAAGATTTTCTTCACCTACAGAATACACAGCATTGAACACAATCCTTTCTTTACCCACATTTGTGACTTTCTGTTGACTGAAACAAACTGCAGTAAATAACAGTAATGGTTTTATAGGATTACAATTGAAATAGTTAAATTTATGAAGCCTGAAAATCCCAGTTTTATCAAAACATATTAATTTGAGCAGAGCATCTTACTCTAAAGCGTTGTTTAGGTGTGAGGAAGCCAGGAGACATGGAGTCATGTTCGTAGAGCTGCAGCAGCACATTTTTCAGCCAATCTCTCATT
This sequence comes from Plectropomus leopardus, assembly GCF_008729295.1. Classification (NCBI taxonomy): domain Eukaryota; kingdom Metazoa; phylum Chordata; class Actinopteri; order Perciformes; family Serranidae; genus Plectropomus; species Plectropomus leopardus. The sequence goes on from NC_056466.1 coordinate 12,072,397, forward strand.
CGTAGTGGGAACTGGACAAGCTCAGTGTCCACACAAGGAGGTATCACTGAGGGAGAAACAGAGAAAAGGATCAAATAAATGTTTCCTGCACCAAACTTCAACTAAAATGTTCTTGTGTAAACTGTATACTCTGTGTGGTTAACGCTCACCTTTGCATGGCCCGGTGTAGTCCAGATGAAGTCTGTGTCCTCTCTTTGTGCCTTCCAGCTTGCATTTCGTTGCAAAGAGCTCACATGATGTATCGTATGTTTTGTTATTTGTCCCACAAACCTATGGAAATTGAACAACCAAAAATCAAATGCAACACAGCAGCTGCTGAATGTCACTCCAGTTGTGCTATCAAGTGATAATCGTTACTTACATGATCAAACTCATTCACACTGGGAGGACACTCCGATGGCTCTTGACACACGCAGCTTGGCTTATTGTCCGCATCAAGTTTACACGTCTTTCCACGCTTGCAGGGAAAGTTGTCACATGGATCTGAAAGAAAAGACAAGCACTGCGATGACCTTGGACCTATCTTAATATTAAATCCACTGGCCTAATTTTCAGGAGTGGTTTGATTTTATTTTACAGTGTGATAACTGGAAACCGTTGAGCTCTAACCACCACACACCATCCCCCACATTCTTCTGCTGCTGGAGTTTGTGCAGCGATTAAATTCAACTTGATCTCTATCATTCAGTCCTTAAGCCGGCAGAGCTGTGTTTTGGTAGAGACCACGAAGCAGAGTGACACTATTCATGCGGAAGTTTTAGCAAGATGATCCAGTCAGCAGATTCCCGTGTGAGGCTGTTGGGATAGTGCATTAGTCAGTGCTGTGAATACTGAATTAACCAACCAGCAGGGGCTTCTGGGTGATGGACACCTCCACCAAGAGGGGGCCTGGAACTGGGGTAGAGATCCACTGTGGCTCTTATCTGCACTGGATTCATTCCTACTAAAGGACCCTGGAAAGGAAACATGAGGAGGTCATTTCTTGAGATGTTCCTTGAGACATTGAAGTAAAGTTGTTACAACCATTTTTAGATTGCAGCACCACAGCAAAAGTAAAGCCATCATCCCCGAACAAAACCTGCAGATTACAGATTATACATGCATTACCCATTTTCCGGCCCTTCTTCTCTTTGCCTTTTGCACTGTGTTGTCAATGCTGCTGCCCTCAGACGCCTGAGGATCCTGCTGGCTCTGTTCCTGTCCAGACTGTGCTTCCTCACTCTGTGGAGAGTGCTTCCTCGCCCTCTTGTTCTTCTTCTGCTTCCTTGTCTTTCCCTTGGTGTGACTTCCACTGTCATTCTTACTTCTCTCTTCCTCTTTTCCAGCTGGCCGGGACTCTGATTCAAGCTCTGTGCTGCTCTTCGGTTCTTGAGGGTCCACGTTTGCTTCTGGTTCTTTCTTATCAACGTCTTTAGACTTGACCTCTGAATCTTTGTCCTGATCAGACTCCTCCTCACTGTCCACTGCTTCTGTGTTTTGTACGTCTTGCTCATAATCATCTGTGATGGTGGGCAGGCCTTTCTCACCAGCTTCCTTCTCTTTAGCATCTGGTTTTGAAGGAGGCTGAGTGTCATCAGCGCTGGGTTTCATTTTAGCCGATACAATCTGGAGAGGCTGTAAAATGCCGCTATCTGCAGCGTAGTCGAGATCAGCGGGGATCTCTGACTCTGTGCTTCCATCCGTGTCCTCCAGAAATGCCCCTTGTTCCTCTCTGCTTGCTATTTTTTTAACAGACTTTTCCTCCTCCACTTCTTCTTCCTCTTCTTTCTCTGGCATTTCAGCATCTCCTACACTCTTTATTTCTTCACCCTCCTCATTTGTCACATCTTTAGCATTTTCCTCTATTTCTAGTTTGTCATCCAACTTTATCTCCTCCTCATCCTCACTGGTCTCCACAGCCTCACCAGACTCTGCCTTGCCTTTGTCCTTCTCCACTTCTTCCTCTAAGGCTCTCTCTTCTGCTTCCTGCTCTTCTTCTGCCTCTTTCTTCAGGAGGTCCACCAACTCCTCCTCGCTCAGCAAGACTGCAGTTGTTTTGTCGTTCCTGTCAGACACCTCAAACCCTCCCTCCTCCTTGTTAGCATTGGCGTTGTCTTGGGAGCTCACGTCTTCATCTTCCTGCTCCTGGCTGCTGGCCTCAAATGTGACTAAGGTGGGGACGACCCGTGGCTTGTTGGCTTCCTCTGTGATAGTGTCCTTATTTTAAAGAAAAAATGTTAATTTTTACAACATGAAATCATCTTAAGTTTCAAATATTTGATTTAAAAGAATGAGTTTAGAGTCCTGCTCTACCTTTTCTTTGGCTGTATGTGAAGCCTTATGCAATCCATGATGTTTTCCATGAGGTTTACTTTTTACCTGCGTATAATGAAGATAACTCATTCAGTGAACATCCATTAAAGTTTAAAGGTCCAGTGTGTAGGATTTAGGGAAATATACTGGAAGAATTTTCTCCTATTGTACAATCATCTGAAAATAAGAATTGTCATGTTTTCATAACCCTACAATGAGCTGTTTATAACTCCACAGGGAGTGAGTCCTCGTCTGCAGCGATCACCATCATCACAGCCATGTTTTCATAGTAGCCCAAAACAGGCAAATCAAACATACTCTAGATAGGCTTTCGCTTTTTCAATTCGACAGTTCGGCTCCTGGTAAAAAACCTCTGAAAAATGAAAACTGTAGGAGTCCTAACCGGGAGTTTAAGTTTGGCACGTGTGAGAAGTTTCAGCTGGTTGCAATGTGCAATCCTCACCACTAGATGCCAATAAATCTTACATACTGTTCCCTCAATGCCAAAAAATGCAATACACAAATATCACATCACATTATTTGCTCTTCAGTTCTCTCTGGCAAAGTTTGGTGTCAAAAAAAGAAAAATATTACTCACAGACAGGGCGAATGTTGCTGCCAGTAAGCAAAGGAATACTAAGCAGGCCCTCATACCTAAAACAGAGGAATTCATACTTTAAACGTCAGACACAAAACAAAATTTAATTACATGTGGTAATTTACATTATTGAGAATCCCTGCAGAGCTGAAAATTGGATGTACCGATTTAATAAAACACATTAAAAACAAGGAATACATTATAATCTGACTTCTAACGGGTCACAACAAAGACATGAACTTGGCAATGCCTTCAAAGTTAAAACAAATGAGTGCATCTGTGAGCTGCCAACATTTTCATGACAAGCAGAGCGGCGCGACTGGCCTCCACAGTTGTCAAGGTTACCAGCCTCTGAGATGCGCCTCTCTCTCAAAAGTCACATTCAGAGCTAAAGTAAACATCAGAAGCTACCAGACTGGAAAAAGTTGACTAAGTCCACAAACTTTTTGTCTCTCGGGACGGAAACAAAACAGACACTAGTGGGCCTGTCCAGGGGAACAATAGCTCTCTGGTTTGGCCCACTAAACCCCACATAGTTGGCGACAAGAGGTGTGCATATGAAAATTCACCAAAAGCAATAAATCACACAATTTTGTTTGATCTTTATGATATTAAGGCATTGCTAGAGAGGATTAAATTTTCATTTGTAATATAAGATCCATATTACAAGATAGTTGTAAATATATTTCTCACATTTTTGATGAAAATGATTTAATGTCTTTGAGGATAATTTACTACTATAAAATAGATGTTAATATATATATATTATGCAAAACCATAAGAATGCATCATTAAAAATGGTCTATGTTGTGCACAGCATATAAGTTAGTACATCACAGTGTGGACAGTTATTAAAAATGACCCTCTGAATCCCTTTATATGTACAAAAATAAATAAAGGCATCACTGTCACCATAAAGAATAACAAATAAAGATTTGGCCGCCATAAAAGAGGCTACAGTACATCATAATCAAGCCACCAGTCGCTGCATACAGCACCCAAGTTCAAATGCAAATTAGTGAGAGAACAAGGTGTCACAATCATCTCTATTTCCTCATCGACACATTAACCTTCAAAAGAATGGAGACATGTTAGTAGTTATTATTTTACCTGAGGCTGGCAGTTGCAAGAGAAATGAGAATCTTTTCCTGTGTTGAACCTGTGAAGGTGTCCTTTTGTATTCGAGACAGCGCTCACACTGTCCACACAAACTAGCGTGCTGCAAACACACACACACACACAGTTTTTTTCTGGGTCTATGGTGCCAACATTTTTTTTTTTTTTTTTGTACTTTGGGAGGGTCTTTGTGCTACAGAGATACAGGGAGAGGAATAGACATTGAATTGGGGGTGCTTTGTTCCCTACAAACAAGATCAGCATAAAAGGTGGTGCAAAAGTTTAAAAATAAATAAATAAATAAGGAAAATAATTACTGCATGTGGTGACATCCTAAGTGAATTTATTTATTTTATTCATCATTTCTTCACTGTTTCTTTGGAAAGATAATACAAAGACAGATAGACAGTTTATGTGGCGAACAGCAAAAAAAAAAACTTCAGAAAAAAATTTAAAAATGCAGTTTGATACTTGTAATACATAGTAACACACATTAAATACTTACAAGATATTGGACATGAAATAGAATTAAAGGCTATGTAATGAAATGTTTATTAAGTTCTCTATTTATTTTTATTGCTGGTTACCTGCTCTAACTACATTTAATTGTATGTCTACGTCTCATGTTGGATTGATTTTTTTACTTCTTTTTTTTTTGTTTTGTGAACATTTGATGGCTGTATTATGTTTACGTTGTTCATGATACAGTAAAACCAAACCAAACCAATTTGGAACTTGTCATAAAACATTGACTTGGGTTAGAAATAATACATAATTTTGGCCACAAGATGTCACTCTGTCACAGGTGTGTGCTCCTTAGGCCCCCGAGAGAGAGAGAGAGAGACAGAGAGAGAGAGTTGTTTGACACATTACACACTTGCCTGAAATACAGAAATATGCAGCAAAACGACCCCCGCAAATACATTAATGATGCTTTGTCCTGGGGGCTGCCCATGGACAGACACCTAAGCAGTTTGGGGTTCACCTCTGCAGGGTCCAGGAGCAGCTCCCAGGCCATACCACGTATTTGATCCATATGGAGACTTACATAAGCGACCCTCATGTTCCCAAGCCAAGTCCGAATAGATATCCCTTTCCAAACAAATTATTTCTGGTCCTTGGGCTGGTTTTGTTCATGCTTTTTGGAACCGTTGTGCTATCGAGTGAACCAGCACGAGTTTTTGTACGGAACCATTGAAACGAGGACGTGTCATCAGCGGATGGCATTGCACAATGCACAACAGTGCTGAACAGTAGTTGCATTTTTTTTGTCATGAGATATTTGCTTTTACCCCCAAAACCAGTGTGAACTAACTATTAATGCACGCTCCTTTGTTTCTCATTTCCCTTTCAATTGTTGCCTTTTCCATCTTCTTTTTGCAACCTGTAGAATATGACAAGTGCGGGAACCAGAACGGAACCAGGTTCATGTTGGTGGAAAAGGGGTAAGACTGAACTTCTGCCACAGAATATAACAAGCGTCAGTATGTTGATATGATGACAGATATGACGATTAACAACATGACAAATATTTGTCACCATTATTTTGTAACATACCCATTATTTACTGTTTGCACTCAGACAACACAGCCTCAATTATTTTCCAATATTGCAAAACCAGCGGCATTGTATATATTGTACCATGACTATCTGGAGGCCATGTTGAGTCCCTTTTTTGGGGCTTTCCTGGCATGGTTGAGCCCCATTAAGCCTCTCCAAAAAAATATCTAAGAACATTTTTTTCTGTCATTTTAAATTTTTAAAATTTTTAATTTTAAAATTTTAAATTGAAAAAAGGAAAAGACTCATGATAATAGATTACTGCAGTTTAATTCTTCATTTTGAATGTGCTTAATTTTAAAATTTATATCAGAAAATTACCAAAATGCAAATATTGATCTTGAAACATCGTACCATTATGGAATCCCACCATGACACTTTTTGGTATTCTGTATTTAGGTTTATAAAATATAATAAATACATTTATTTTGATCTCTGCAAATTAACCTTGATAAGTTTAATAATTCTGAATAGTTTCCATTCATGTGTGTATATATTTGTATTAAGATTTTAACATTACCCCCTTTTTTCTCAGTTCTTACCATCATTGTACACTGTTGCTTTGAGGTAATGTGACCAAAAGTGTACACCACAATGTACATATTTTGAAAATGTCTTTAAATTCTGTTTACTTTATCTATTTTTTTTACCAACTGGCATCATAATGTGTACCATCAAGGATAAATTACCACTGCTCTATTACTAGTCCGTCCTGCTGTGAATATCTGTCACATTATGAATATTGATAACCTCGATGCATCAGATGCCTGGCTAAAAGGGTCGATATATCATAAAAGCTTATGTAACTTAGGGACAGACACTGCTGACTGCATGTCTGTGTGCCACAACAAGCATCAATCGTCTCTCCCTCTCTCACTGGTAGCTGTGGTTTTTGGCAAACAGCTCCAGACTGCAGAACATCCAGTCTAATTACATGTTTCTTTTGCACGGTTAAAATCCAAAGTGAGGTTAAACAAGGAATTCTGTAATCTTATTTTAGGCCTGACCATACATGGATATCCAGGAAACAATTATGAGCCTCAGGGAGGAAACACAGACGTCTGTATTTAGGCTTCCTACTGTACATGCCCTATTTCCAAAAACAAGTCCTGTTTCCAATAACATCATGTACACAGGGGATAACAGCTTATATAATCTTTCCATATGGATGCTGAAAATGTAGAAGAAGGGAGAAGATTTTGGTGTCGGAAGTGTTCTGGTTTCCGGTTGAAATACGTTTGTAGGCTGAGAAGTACTGACCAATCATGTTAGAACGCCACGCAAACCGTCCATGCGTAGAGGTGGAACGCGTTGTCAGACACTGACTTAGCTTCATATGGGCTTTTTTTTATTTTAAATGTATCTGAAATCTCATACAGATATCTGTCTGGAGCAACCAAATCAGCAGAAAAAAAAGTTTGTATTGTTAATTTCTGCATTCGTTTGAAATTTAACAATTCTTAACAACACTGTGGTGAGGGTGTGATTAGTTTTAGGCACAAATATCACTGGGTTAGGTTTGGTGGTACAAAAGCTGCTAAAAAAGCAGGGACAGGTCCTGAAAAACACCAGTTTTGGTGGCTCAAACGCCACTGGGAAAGAGAGCGATATGCTGCTTAAAACACCTGGATTCTGTGCTACAAACACAGGTGGAATTGTTCGCCAAAAAACGCCCTGTGCTGTTGTTTGTTGATCTTCCACACTGGTCTGCAGCTTGGCAGCAGTCTTTCGTCCTCGTAGTTACGAAATCAGCTCAAATATACTATATCACTTTAGAATTGTCGATATGCTACATAGAAATGTAACTGTAACAAATTTGCAGACATGTAAAAAGGCAACATTTTCTTTTGGCCACTGGGCTGGTTTATAGTGATTATCTGAAAGGACTGATGCACAAAAGAAAAAGTCTTGGCCCACATATCTGCTGGCTACACCAAATCAGCCTGAAATATTGGCACTCATCCCCAGACGCTCTATCATCATCAGACAATGGTCAGTGGGTTCTGAGATTTCAGATCACAAAATGTGGTTTGTTTGTTTTTTAAATTAAGTATGTTCACGTATGACTGAAATTATGTGTGAAATTGTCACAAGTTTGAGCTTCCTTATAAGAAATTCTCTATTTTTTTATTTTGAGGTGTTTTGAATCTACCTTACAAGGCGCTGCCTCTCACCTGCTTCTTGTATATAATAATTACACAACACCAAAATATGTACAAATATATGAAAAATAATCACACAAATGGTTGACTAGTTAGTAAAGAGAAAAACATCCAGTTGGATCCACCGGAAAGAAGCATGACCCCGTCTGTCCCTCCTTTCCTCTCTGAGTGGGTGAGCGTGTTTTCCCAACAGGCCACAAACCCTATGGTTTAGTACGCTAAACTATATTTCACTGAGGACTTGTGAGGGGGCGGAGGACCTGAAGAGACTGAATGAATCCAACTCTGTGTGAGTTTATGTGTGTATTTGTGGTGTGTATGGTGTAATCATCACTGTGCCAGCGTGCATGTGTTTGTCTTGAGCTTGCTCTCCGGAAACAGATACACCTTCGCGTGTCGACAGTCGAGAGACGTCCGGAAGGAAGTGATGCAATCGTTTCACTTCAGGTTGCTTATATACGGTGGTTCTTGGAGGTTCCTACAGCACATCGTATCCACACATCGTGCTTTCACTGCCTCAACCACCAGCATCCATACGTGGCTCAGAGCACTGGGATCTCCTGTTTTCTGCTACATTCACTGGACAAGGACCGCTGAAAGCGTTTCTCACACCAGCTCTGAAACGAACAAACAAAAAGGTAATTGATTGTGTATGGACTTTATGAATTATATTTTCTCTTGCATGATTCCAAACTTTGCTTGTAAGAGCCTTTAAGTTGTTAATGTTACTTCAACATGTTTTTGACATGTTTAGCAGTTAAAGAGAGTTGCTCTTTATGCCAACATATTTTGGATTTTTTAAAATTGATTCATAGGTTTTTGTGTTTTTATGTTTGCAAACCAGTTTATGTCAAATTTCTCTTAAAGGGCAAAGCATTTTAAATTGAATTGAATCAAGTCAGCTATGATATTAATCACAAACTGTATATCTGTTACAGAATGAAGGGCACCATAATAATGTTTTGCCTCGTTGGAGCAGTTCTTGCCAATCCAGTAAGTATGAAAAACTGAAAATAAAACACAAGACTTTTTAATGTAAGCATTTTTGCAATTTGATACACATTTAGCCACATTTCTACAATGTCTGCTTGATGCTATAGATGAATTTCAAATTTTTTAATAGTGACTCCTCCATTGCTATCACAACAGTGTAAGTGTAAATGTGAGCATTGCCTCCCGCTGTAAGAATTTCCACTGTATGTAAGCAAAGCAGGAAGGCTTAGTACTTTAAGAAGCATGTAAGATGGTTTTAATCACTTCAGATGGATTCAGATTGATTTTATGCAAAACTAGAACCACAATAATGTAAAATATGACCTGTGCTTCCTTCTCGACAGATTTCATTCAACGCTGTTTCAGAATCAAATGAGCTTGACTCAAACTCGGTGAGTGCAATCTGAATCCAGTCCTCCCTTAAAGCTAAAAGCTAAAGCTGTATCTCATTTGACTCCTGGTGTTGCAGCGCATGAACTCAACACTCTTTGCACATTAATCATGTAACTGCAGGCAGGTTGTGCTCCACAAACATAGTCAGCAGAAAGTCTAACAATAGGTGCGGTTACTTGAAGATTCTTCAGACCTCAAGACAATTCCCATTTCAGACACAATTGTTTACTGTACAGCACGTCTGGACCCAGTTATGCAGCAATAGCTTAGATGTGATGATTGTTGGTGTTGCAGTTATAAGCTGTAATTAAACATACTGTGGTTTGTGCTTGCTTTGTTTTTCTTTTCCAGACTGAAAGTTTGTCTGTTTCACAATCAGCCGAAAATAACACCTCAGAGATTCAGGTAATGATTACAGTCAATCTAGTAAAGAGAAGATAATTATTTTCTGATGCAGACGACTTTTTGCATGTTTTTGATTGCTGAATTTCATAACGTGTTCCTTTTTCGGTTGCAGAGCTCTGAAGAGAGTATCTCAAATCAAGTAAGTCTGTCTGATTTTCTATCTTCTACATAACTCAATAAGAAAAATCAAGTCATTTTGATCCAATTAATCTAACGGTGTTCTGTAAATATGTCTGAATTCACAATATCAAATGTGTGTCTTTTCAGAGTACAAGCTCAGAGTCCGAATCTTTAGAGACAACATCAGAGGACAAGGTGGGTTATATCATCACTCTTTTTAACTTTAATGTCATTAGTGAACATTATTAAGGATATTATTATTGTGGTCATGACCTTAAAATCATCATGTTTTAAAGGAACGGTTCACCACAAAATAAACATGCATATTTTTCCTCTTAACTGTAGTGCTGTTAGTCAATCTTGACTGTTTTGGTGAGAGTTACAGACTGTTGGAGATATTGATTGTAGAGAACTACATCCGCCAACTGTATCACCACGCTGTAAGTAAGCGTGTGTCTACCACTACCTTTCCCACTACAATAGAGCTGGCTGATGTTACAACTCAGATGAGAGGAATGCCATCAGTGTTTACGTCTCGCATCTTGAGCACAAGCTTCTTGTATATGATTAAATGCACTATTCCTTCTGTGTGGTGATACAGTTGGTGGGTGTAGTTCAGTAAAAAGAAAATAGTTCCTACGTGAAACAGCTCACAACAAGGTCTGTGGATTATCCTGAGTAACTGGGTCATGGTTTCTTGAAAGAAACATTGCTGTTGAGTTTTAAAAAATTTTTTAATTTTATTTTATTATTTGTACTTTGAGCACCACAAGCCAAGTTCCATCTAGTCCAACTATATTCAAGAGAAGGCAGGCATTTCTATGGCCAATATCTCACACACACTTGGCAACCCACACCAAAATGATCTAGATTGATACATAGCACTATGGATTAAAGGAAGGATGTGTGTTTTTTATTTGGGGTGAACTGTCCCTTTAAGAATTGTAGTTGTGATAGTATGAGTAGTGCTAGTAAATATCTGACATTAAGAATGAAAATAATTGCAAAAAAAGGACTTAAGTTATATATATATACTTAATGTGTATAGACTTCAGAGGAGACTTCAGAGGAGACTTCAGAAGAGAGTAACAGTCAGTCAGATGAGGATGATGGGGTAAGATTTATATTTATTTGCAAGCTGTTAACATGGCGCAGCATCCCTCTGGTCTCCACTTAACTCATATTATTCCTTGTATTTCCACAGTCTGACTCTATGGCTGAAACCAGAGATGATACTATGACCAGCGAGGAGAACGTACGAAAGGTGCAGTAAACACTTTGCACATTTGGTTTAAACTTTGTCCAGTTTCAGAATAAAGTTGAGTAACATGATGATATTCTCTGCATCAGGTTCAAGTGTTTGCAAGCGTCATCAAAGAGCTGAGTGCAGAGGACAACAGCAGCAGTACAGAGGTCAAGGGTCAGTCAGATGAGCTGATGGAGAAACAGCCAGCTCTCACCTCCATCAGCACCGCATTTAAACAGGGGAGCGACACAAACCTACAGCTGGTGGTGAATCCCACTGACAGCAGCGACACCACCAGCGACAGCTCAGACACCAGTGAAGTTACTGCTGTGCCCACCAGTGAGAGCAGTGAGAGCAACAGCAGTGAAAGCAACGAGACCAATGACACCAGTGACAGCAGTGATGCCAGCAAGAGCGCGGAGGACAGCAATGCCAGTGACAGCACCGAGCTGGAACAAATCAAAACCCCAGACTGTGTGAATGGAACCCAGAGCTGTGAAAGTGAGGAGTATTTCTTCCAGGATATAGGAGACGACGCTCATCACTCAGTGGACAATCTGATGGTGCCAGATGACGATGAAAGGGAGTTAAGTCTAAGGAGATGATGACGAGCACAAGTGCAGCTCTGTGTTTCCCCACTATGAACTACAACACCATTAAGCGACCTGCCTGAAGACTTCAGGATGATATATTTTCTCTAGCCCATCGCTTCTGAATGTTGATTTTGGCATTGTAGTGTTACCTGCAGTCAGTTCACTCATTTGTGTGTGTGTGTGTGTGTGTGTGTGTGTGTGTGTGTGATTATTGTTGTGACATTGGTGTAGCCTAAGCATTACTTTGTATTGATAATAATAAACATGATATAATCATATGGTATTGGGCAGTTGCGTGTTTTTTTATATAACCTTTGAGACATGGTCAGTTGTGGAAAGTATCATATGTACATTTAAGTACTGTGGCCTACTGTGCTGTAAGTTTTGAGTATTTCCAATCTCTCAGCTACATTTTAGAGTGAAATATAGTGTTGCTGGGGTTACTTAGTAAGCAAGGCTTTGCAAGCTACCAACTTTTTCACATTGGAAGATGATGGACTACAGAAAATAACCCTAGGGGGGAATCTAGTTTGGTTAATTAAGCTACTTAGAAAAAGTAGTTCAAACTAATTTGTAAAAAGTTATCAGATTGGTAACATAAATGTGAGCCAAAATTTCAACAAAATCGAATGCAAAATAAATCACATGCCAGCAAAAAAATGACAATTGAGATTAATGTAAAAAGTACACACTTGTTTACTAGACATACATTTAACAAAAAAGAAAAGAAATTAAGGTAACTTCTAAAACGGCATGCATCAACTTATTTGAGGAGTTTGTAATGAATAGCTATAATAGCTATAATGCATAATTGTGGACATAGAGGGTTCAATTACTGAGCAGAAGCATGGGTAAAAACAAAAAAAAAAACTTTTGTTTTATGGACCAAGATTTTTTGCAGTTTTCATATTTAATGACATACAAATGGAAAATAAGAAGTAATTTAACTACTGGAATCATGATGCAAATGGGAATGTGAAATATGAACTGCATGTAGACTACTGCAAAATATAAATGTTAAATTAACGATACTGGTTTAATTAGGGCTACATTTAGGCCTAGTTCACTGAATGTATTTAAAACCAATAGCTTTGCAGGTTAACATTTTTTTATGTAAAACATATGATCAGCCTCTAAAATAAGATTTACCATAGAAAAGGTAAATCTAGGTATCTTATATTAGTTCAAATAGCTGTGAGTCTGCAGCGTTATAATGTCTATGTAGGCTGTATCTTTGAATGTGGCCAGTTTAAGTTAATCTATGATACTTTGGGCACATTTTTGACTGAAAATACGTCTGTGGTAAGAAAAATGGGCTTTTACTTGCACTGTCGTGTTAATACTTTCACTTAATTAACGCTATGATCCGAGAAGCATTTTTTTCCACCACAGGGGTGAGTTAACTTAGCCTGCTTTATGCTAACGTACCACCAAATGCAAATGTTACATTATTGCTAGCTAATAAAGCTATATAACCTTAAATAGGCTCCTATTATTGAGGCTTAAATGCTGAAAGGTTTGAGTCAATGTTAGTTGGACGTCAGTGTTGACTAAGCTGGACAGTGATGTTTCGAAATAAAATTTTTACAAAACAAAAATACAGGTTCAAGTACCATTCCTCATAGGATTAAAAGCTTAATTTTCAACACGTCATTTATGGCCGGTTAGCTCAGTTGGTTAGAGCGTGGTGCTAATAACGCCAAGGTCGCGGGTTCGATCCCCGTACGGGCCAAGAGGCTTTTTGCCCTTTATGTTTATAAGCAATAATATTAGCCTTATCTGTTAACATATCGTTTACTTTAAACGCAGAATCACGATGTCAAAACTCAGACGCCGGAGTTATTTTCTATGTATATCCATGTCTGTATAAAAACGTACACTAGATGGCGACAAAGTCAGTAATTCATGCTGCGGTGTTATTAGCAGCCCTGAAAACTCTCACTGTTTTAGCTAACTTTGGACGTCTGTTCAGTGCATAATTAAGTACAACAATGCTGGGAATTACATAATGTCATCAGTGTCAGCACTGTCTGTGAGCACACACACAGTCCACAGAGGTCTAATCAGCCACAAGAAGTAATAATGTGTGTGGGTGGACTATAGGTGTACAGGGGCTAATCATGTCCTCATTCGATAACTCTAAACATATTCAAGCTGTCAAGCTTTAGCAGTTGTCGACTCTGCTAGCTTCAGTCATTATATAAAAACTGTTGTAATAATATCACGGTGAACTATTGCTTCAACTCTTCTAAATGTCCTAAAAATTCAGAGCTTGACCTTAGACCCCCAAATTTCACCACATGCTACCAGACTATTGTTTATATGGGTAATCTCCAAAGCTTTTCACTCAGTGATAATAATCGTTTCATGCTGACATTATGCTAAGTCATGTATCTAACTAATTACATAAGTTTTGCAGTTATCAGCTGCAACTCCTTTTAGACATGTTAACAGTTGGTTTTAAAGCTTCATTTGAAACAAATTAGTGTTTTTTTGCAGTAGTCCAGCTCCAGGACAGAGCTTCTCAAATAGACAGCTGCAACACAAATATTATACCATTATTTTGACATCTCCTTTAATCATTCCATACCAAAAAATTTAATAAATATAATTATTTGTGGGTGTTGTACTATCATAGAAGACATGCTACAATTTTAAATCAAATAAATCCAGCTGCCAGTTCTTAGAAAACTTTTAATACAGCATATTAAACATCTTTGAAAATGTGGGAACAATAGATGCAGTTTTCTGATTTCTGAGTTCAGAAATTAAGAGAGAAACAAAAGATGAAGTCCAAAATAAGTGACACACATCTTAACCTACTGAAATGTTGAAATGCAGCTAAAGCTACAGTTGGACATTATGTTCTGGTCTTTTTTTTTTTGAAACAAATTTAACAAAACTATAAATCAAAATTTACATGCAAGTATATTGCCCATCACAGTACAATCCTGTGATATAAACATCTGACACATGTATTCCCTCTGAGGTCACTTTCTTAGCTGGGAAAGTGAGACTTGAGGTGTTCCTTCAGAGCTGGTATGGTGGGGAGCTCTCTGCGACACACGTGGCAGCGGAGAGGTAGTTTCAACAACTCGCTGGTTCCTTCTTTGACAGTGACTCTTCCATCTGTTTCAAGCATCTGAATGACATCTGCAGATAACATATTTGCAGTATTAGACACAATGTATTACTCTGGTACTTCAAGTTAACAACTCTTGCTGTAAAACACTGTGACAGCCCAGGTGTAATCTCTGTCCTGTTATTTGACTTGTCTCTGCGCTCTCTCTTTGCATGCAGGTGCTCATTAAGGCATTTGGGAACACCTGGGAGCGTTCACGTTACTTTTTCCCATGTGCAGCTGGTAGCTCCATCTCTGGATGAACCAGCAGTTTGCTGCTACATCTCACTGCCTGTCTTTGGTTCGGTTATAGACAAAGCTGAGGTCCTAAACTAAGAGGTGAGTCAATATATTTCCCCCCTCGCTAGCAACATATAAATTGTCTCAAAAAATCTCCTGTTTGAGCAACATCTGGACCTCGAATCTCATATTAAAAACTCATTCAGACCTGTTTCTTCCAGTTAAGAAATATTGCAAAAATCTAATCAATACTGTGTGCGTACTTTAATTTTCCCGTTTCGACTATTTCAACTCACTCTTTACTCGTATTACAGTCTTCCATAGCTCGACTCTAAATGGTACAAAATGCTATGGCAAGGCTGTAAACAAAAAACAGTCATCAGTCCCACATCACCCCAATTTTTGCCTCCCTTCAATGGCTTCTTTATCATTATTATTATCATTATGTTGCTTTAGTTCTTTATATTATATATACACATATATAATTGAGCCAGGTCATAACCACCGACATAAAATAAAAGAAATAAGGAATTTGCTCTCACCATGAGAATCCATGAAATAGTCAGTTGTGAATGAGTTCCAGTGTTTTTTGTTCTTTAAACAAGGAGAGTCAAAGTCTTGGCTGATCACATGCAGGTGCACATGACTGTAAAAGAGAATATAGACAAAATATGTTAATTTTGAAGCATCTACATTAGATATGTGCTAACCTCTTCCCTCATGAGTTTTGGGGTGGATGGTGGAATTTGCATTATATGTACCACAGTATTTTTTGCATTTAAAAAGGACTGTACAAATGAATTATATACATTTTTGAATACCATTTTAAAAAACGTTTAGACTGATGTATTTGGGTGACTAACTTATATGTGATTAATGAAAGGCCCATGATTTCTGTATAAAACAAATGATACAACACAGGCTGAAACACAAAATATGATTTTCCAGTGATATCGCACAATTCAAACCGTCATCACTGACCTCATACTGGGGATAGCATGGTACCCTGTGCGGAATTGCAGCGAGCTAGCATGCGGGCACTGCTGAATCATCTGGTCAGCAACTTGCTGCATGTGTTTCACCAGGTCGCAGTGTTCGTCACGTAACGCCTTCAGGCTGGAAATGCTCTGCCAGGGGAGGACCAGCCAGTGATAGCGAGCTTTGGGGTATTTATCTTTGATTACCACTACTTTATCATCCTTGTAAACCTGGAGAAAAAACAACAGCATTTTTTCAACATTGACTGACAACATCCACATCACAAATTTAATTTTTTTTTTTTTTTTTTTAAGAAAAAGCTACCTGCATCTTCGGGTCTTGCATTGAGGTCTTCAGACCTTGGCTCCAATGTCCAAAACTTTCCTGAAATGAATTTAAGGCAGCTATTTTTTTGTAACACACACTTGGACAAGCTCTATAAAAAAATCCATACAAATAAAAAAAAGGTGGACATCATAAAACAAATTTTAAATACATGCACACACACTTTTTTCGCTTACACTGGTTTTTGTGCCTTCTCTGTGGCTTTCTGACACAGAAACCTTCTCTGCCTGTTTGGCTACTTTCACACTCGGGGCCTCTCTGCGGCTCGCTTTGTCCTCTGAGGACGACTCTCGCGGTCTTTTGGTGCCACCGTGATCCCCAGTGAGATCCTCCTTGAACTGTATAGTGTATGGGTAGAGCTGATTGACAATATGAAGCTGCTGTCCAGGCTTCATTTTGACCTCACTGTCCTTACCCACCACCACAGAGTCTATGGAGGTCGGGTTTGAGCCCAGCTTTGGAGTAAAGGCAGAAGAAGAGAGACAAAGTGGTAAATTTATCAAAACTTAGCACAACAGTTGCTTCATAAAAGCTTCACTCTAATGAAATCAATGTTCCTTATGTTTCTTACCTGTTTAACTTTGACATAACCTTTGTTGCATTCTGCTTTCAATTCAACTGGTTGAGAGGGGATGACATTTGCACAGATTGAAGATTGCTTTTTAATCTTTGACAGAGTCTAACTTAAATAAAATGAAAAATGAACACATACAGTATGAAACAAAATAGTCTATGACAATTAATTAGACACTGTACACAATAAAATAAGCGATGAGGGGACGTAGTCATTTAGACCAATTTATATCATAACTGTTGCAGACAGATAAGGTATGATTGCATTTTTGCACATACAGGATTCAATAGTTTCAATGTAATGATTGAATTCCTTAAAAACAGTAGATGCTAAAATCCAGAAAACTGTTAACTACACAATAAATGTAAAAAGGAACAGGGTAAAATGGTTTCTCTTTAGATTTTGGAAATCATGGAAACCATCCAGTGTATTGTACTGATAAGTATAGAAAAAAACCCATACTAAGTTTTATCAAAAATAAATCCTGCCAACTTCTACCAAAATGTTTTTTGTGGGAATGAAATCAAAACATTGTGCAACAGAAATGCAACACTTTGTTGTCGCTCCCATTTTTCACAAGTTGAAAAAAGACACTTTAGGCTTCACATGGCTGGGCTCCAGATATACATGTTTTGGTCACACAGGATTACATGTGTGAAAAGAACACAGTGTCAGACGCTATCAAAGGTGAGCAGTTGTCCTTTCAAGTCGGTTAACAATGAACTACTCTCAGGTCAAGACCTTTGCTGATGATAAGCATTCAGACTAACTTTCCTGAGACATTTTTTTCCAGTATGCGCAGTATTTCTTTGGTGTGCAAAACAACTGTTGCATCTATGGATTGCGAGGAAGGTTGGATGTACAGCAAAAAGCAAACCAGAGCTGTACACACGCTTAGCTAAGTGTGCTGAAAATGTCCAAACGGTATTACTGTAAGTGAATTGGTGTTTTGTAGTGTGTGTATTTTAGCATGTGTATTTGAATGTGTGTATTGTCATATAAGTTGTGATGTGGTATCTGTAATGTAGTTTGTGTTTTGTGGTATATGTATAATACTGTGCCTCCCATTTTAACATCACATGTTAAAATGGGAGGTCTGTATGAGCACAACTAAGGATAAGAGTTGAAAAGCAGAAATAGCTTTAAACTCTTTGTGAAACAGTTTCATACTCTGTATTGGAGGTATGTTAAATTGTATTGTCCCTATTAAATAACTTCAAATTCAAAATGAACATTTAATTCATGCAGTCAGCATGCCAATAGCAAGCTACCTAAAAACATCTGGCACTGTGCTGTGTGACAAAACTGCACGTTTTAGAGTGGCCCTTGGTTGTTACCTTGAGTAACACAGCTGTGTAACTCAAGCTGTTTAATCAGTGTCTTTATAAAGGATTATCATGGCAAAGGGCAAGTGCTCACTAAAACGGATTTTAACAGAATAGAGAGAAATAAATATTAAGTTTGCATGTGAAAGTGTTAAATATTTCAGTTCAACTCGTGAAAAATGAAAACAAGAGTTGCGTTTATTATATATTATATTTTTGTTCAGTGTGCCGTGCTGCAACATCTAAGGTATGTGTAAAATACTAAACAAGTGCAATATGGCACAGATTTCTGGCTTTAACCAGGCTGTAACAGTCAATCAGGCTGCATCTAATTTACATAAAAATGAGATTTTCTTTAATGTTCACTGTTGATAATCGTCTCACAGGCTACACGGTTTGTATGATAATTACTAGATCGGTTAACGTTACTTTAGAATTCAATCTTGTCTCATAACACTTAACTGGATGGCATTTTTAATAGACTTTCGTGGCATTGTCTTGTCTTTTCTCGTTTTGATCTCGTCAGCTAAATGCTAATCTAAACTGAAATGTGTCGTTATATTACCTTGCTGCCGCGAGCATTTTTTGTCTTTAATAGTCGTCTCTGGACCTCGACCCAGGACAACTGAGTGTAGGTGAGGCAGTCGAATTGGTTTATGATTGCCCTCCTCGCTGATAAGCCAGCAAATTGGCATTTTATCATCATTTATGTGGCTATCTTTTTTTAACAGAGTTAACTGTTGAAGCGCACGCTTTGTTTTGGTGACTCGTCACGTCGCAGAGAATAGACGTCACTAAATCAGATTTATTTTATTTTTTATTTTCTTATTTTTTATTTAAAAAAAAAAAAAAAAGAACACAGTGCATTATACAGGCGTATAATGAACACTGAAAAAATGATACTTTTAGTAAATTATCTGAAACAATTTCAAATACATAAAGAGAGAGAGAAAACAAATCAAACAAAACAGTGACAAAAACAACAGTACATATAACGTTAAATTGTACGAGGGAGATTTAAACCAAGACATATACACCTTATTTGTTTTAATTCGATAAAATTAAATTTGAATCAGATTTTGTGTCGAGGCCTTAGTATGAATGTGTTTATATACAGTCTGTGGTCGAGACAGGTCTTCTAGAAAAAAAACTCGGAAAAAACACATATAACAGAGAGGGACTGGGATAGGAAGGTGTTATTATAATTATTATATTATTATTATTATTATTAATAAAAAAGTAGGTGGAGACTTTAGGGTTAATCCAGTAGGTGGCGGTAATGTGACTCTATGGATGTCAGCGGCCATTAAAACCAAAGAAGAAGAAGAAAGGAGAAGCTTCTGGAAGCGTCTCTGTGAACTGAGCTGTGCTCCGGATTCAAACTACTGTCTTCATTCAAGGTTGGTAAATAATAACTGTAACTACACGTTTTGTTTACACCTGTGTCACTCTACCTTCGTTAGTCCGTCGTGAGAAAAACTGCGAACAGCTAGCATTAGCGTTAGCCGCCGTATTATTGGCTGGGCTAACGTTGAGTAATCGCTAGCTTAAGTACGTAGGGGGCCTGATGGATAAGAAACACGCCACGGTTGTATCTTGAGGTGGATAACAGGTTGTTGCTCATTTATTAGTAATAATTATAAGTCGTAACAACCAACATGTGGTCTCATAAATCGTCGTTGATATCCCCTTTCTTCCAAAAATTCCAATACATGTAACCAAAACAAGCATGACGTGTAAAAGTGAGCTAACATTACGTTATACACTCACTGGCCACTTTATTAGCTACACCTTGCTACATATTTTTGCCCTTAGAACCGCCTTAATTATACTTGGCACATATTCAAGACGCTGCCGGAAATATTCGTCGGAGATTTTGGTCCATGTTGACATGAGTATCAGGCAGCTGCTGAAGACTTGTCGCCTGCACATCCATGATGTGAATCTCCCGGGTCACCACATCCCAAAAGTGATCTTATTGTTTTAAGATCTGGAGACTGGAGGACCTTTGATTTTAGTGAACTCGTTGTCATGTTCAAGAAACCAGTATGTGATGTTTCGAGCTATCTAACATGGCGTGTTATCGTGCTGGAAGTAGCCACCAGAAGATGGGTACACTGTGGTCATTATTGATGATAATAATAACTTTATTTATATAGCACCTTTAAAAACAGAATTTACAATGTGCTTTGACAAAGAGGCAAAGTAGAAGCATGAAGGGTTTTTTTTGCAGAGGCAATAAAACTATAAAAGCCAAACGATAATGCCAACTTAAGACCAGACAAAATTTAAAGTAGAATTAAAGAAAATAGAAACGATTACAAAGCATAAATAGAAACAATCCTTACCAATAAGAGTAAATACAGTTCAAAGAATATTAGCAGTAAACACAAATAATGATACCAATAATAGAATAAAACACAATCAAGACAGAATAAGAGAATTAAAAGATACATTAAAAGATAAACTAACATAGACAAATCAAAACGGGATGAACAAGGTCAACAGCAATACTCTGGTACATTTTTTTAGTTTATACACTTAACATACTCAGCACATAATCCATAGTATAATTTAAATATTCACATATTAGTGTTAATAGTGATAGTATTTCCTACATTTTTATTTTTACACACTTACATACTCAGCATACCGCACATACTTTATTTTAAATATTTATTTTCTGTGCTTATTTTTTTTTTTTTACTCTTACTCTATTTCTATTTTCTATTTTTGTTTACTTGTACTGGTAATTATTTCTACTTGCAATAATTCTCTATGCTGGCATGAGAGCGACTGTAACTAATCACAATTTCTCCCCGGGGATCAGTTAAGTATTTCTGATTCTGATTTTTTCCCCATTCTGATGCTCGTTTTGAGCTTTAGCAGATCATCTTGACCATGTGTACAGATACCATGTGATTGGCTGATTAGATATTTGCATTAACAAGCTGTTGAACAAATGTACCTGTCATTTCTTCTTAGATCAGAGACTAAGTACTGGTAGCCATTTTGGTAGGCTTTGAGGCTGTTTAAGAACTGATCTGGAACTGAATATTGAAATACTGCTTGTGTCTTACCTTTCCTTTCCAAGGTTAACCATCAAAGACAAACATGGTTAAGGAAACAGGCTACTATGACACATTGGGTGTCAAACCTAATGCTACTCCCGACGAACTGAAAAGAGCCTATCGCAAACTAGCTTTGAAATATCACCCTGACAAAAATCCCACAGAAGGAGAGAAGGTAAGTAAACTCATAAGCATTTGCAGCTGTATTTTATTGGTATTTATGTAATTTTACTTGCTTAGAATTTTTTTAATGGAATCTTAAAATATAGAGTAAAACCTATCAGGATTTTAGATATTAAAAAAATGAAATAATGTAATGGGCCAGACAATGTATGTATGAATAGTTTTTGTTTAATCAGTTTTTTGATGGCTTGGTAGATTTGGTACAAGAGTTGAATTTCAACCTTTTAAGTAGCTCTGTATTGCTATAAATGTTGTTGATGCTTTACAGAGAATGTATGTATTTTTTGTTTCTGTTGCTTTGTAGTTCAAGCAGATCTCACAGGCTTATGAGGTTTTGTCAGATGCCAAGAAAAGAGAGGTATATGACCGTGGAGGTGAAAAGGCGATAAAGGAAGGAGGGACTGGTGGCGGTGCGGGCTTTGCATCGCCCATGGACATCTTTGACTTGTTTTTTGGAGGAGGTAGCCGGATGCACAGAGAGCGAAAGGGTATGAGAATATTCAAGAAATAATCACTGAGCTGAGGTGATGTGTGAAGTTTAAGTGTCTGTTTCTGGTGTGAAAGTTTTGAAATTCTACAGTGGGGAGTATTGAACAGTAGCAACAGGGCTGAAACTAATGATTTTTTCTTTATCGATTAATCGGTGTCTTGTTTTGTTGAAGCAACAATCCAAACTACAAAAGCAACAAACTCTCACATTTGGAATCACATTTGGAATCATCAAATTACTGAAGTGAGGTTAGTGGTTAGTAGTTGCTAATTAATTTTCTTTTGATCAATTAATGGACTAATTGTTGCAGCTCTACTAGAGCCCAACAGGTAAATCATATTATTAGCTTATTGTAGCCATCTATATCTAGGTATATGTCAGCTAAACAATGGCAAGAAAGTACAGAAATATCAAAAACTGCTGTTTTACTACCCAAAGAGCAGTGAAACATTTATTTTTCAACTGTAAAATGTCCTGCACTTATTAGTTATTTGAAAAGAAAAAAAAACAAATTAAATTAATCTTATCCAAAATGTTTATGTTATGGGCTATGAAAAAGAAAATTCATATTGACTGATCATAATTAATTTTAAAATCTCAAATATCAATATTAGAAATACTGAAGAATACTATATCCTGAAGCTTTTTGCAATACACGACTTCGACCGGACAATTTTCATTTTCTCTCTTCATCTGTTTGTTTCAAAAAGGGAACAAAACCAGAATTGCTTGTGCTGTAATGTCCTCTTCATTCCTCCTTCAGTCACATCACAGCCAAAACACAGAGCTGTCAAGAAAACGTGACAAATGTTTTTGAGAATGAGTCTTAACTGGTTGTACATCAACCAATTATCTCATTTGTGACTAATGTGCACTTTGACTAAAAACTATTCTGAGCCTCAAACCAAGAATTAAACATCGAGCTGCTTTTTATGTGTAGCCCAGTGTCATCTTCCATCGCAATTTTTTCTCACATTTCTTGTACAATTGCGTGATGGGTCTAATTCAGGATCTCTAGCAGAAATAGTTTTTTTTTATAAACATGAATAGAGGATATATTAGGCTTCCGGTGAGGAATGGGTAAATATTGCAGGACGGCACTGAACCTGACTCAAACCATCCATTTTTCATGTGTTTATTGGGACCCAAGTTTGATTTGGAGAAAGACCCGACTAAAGACATGGCTACAAAAAAGACCAAAGCTCAACAAAAAAGACTCTAGCAAATGATGTCAAGCCAACAAGTCATCTGAGGACATGGTGATGCTAATCAAGTAAACAATGGCAACAAAAATGGAATATGCAATAAACGGAAACGAAAGGATTCGCTTGAAAAAGGTCTCGAAGAGAATGGCAATATATTCTCCAGTCATTAAAGGAACAAGCTGACAATCATGCAGAAAAAAGTAGCACTGTCTTCAGCAAAATGGATAGCATTCAGGTTAGCCGGCTCACGAACAAGAAAGATACAAGCTCCTGTGTCACAGAGATGGCAAAGTTACGGGGAAAGCTCGACCACTTGGAGGACAGAGCTGGGCGAAACAATGTGCGGCCATCGCTAAGGAGCTCCCACAGCACTCTGACAAAAATCGATAAACACAGCAGATCTTTCCCAACAACACCTCCAGACTGCAAACCATCTTTGGGCTGCTGTGCCTTACCAACCGACAGGCTATCCTTGAGGGCGAGAGGAAAACTAAACCTACTCTTCCTGACGGCACCCAGCTGCAATTCTTCACCGCCTCGAGCACTGGAACAACGCAAGAATGGCAGGAATACAAGGAGCTCCGTGCTGAGCTCCAAGGGAAGGGGATCGACTCATTCCTTATCTACCTGGCAATTTTGAGAGTGAATAACAAGGGCACGAGGATGTCATTGAACTCAGGAGAGGAGGCAAAAGAATCTCTGAAATCTCTGCTGCAGGGAAGTGTGGGAAAAGACCCTGGACAGGACTCAGGAGGAGACAGATCTGCAGTAAGAGCTTTAACCAGCCTGAATGCACAGACTAACAAGGACGGACAAGTTCACGTCATCAATGTGAAGTTTTCTGTTCATTCTTTCATTAGAAAGCCGTTAAATGCATGTTGATAATGAGTTAAATAAGCGGCCCATTCGTTTTTTAATATTGCTGACTAAATTCCTGATACAATAACTCAGATAATTTGTTAGTACAAGAACAACATGATAAAGATATGTCAGTGAAAAATATATTTTTCATTTTGTGATGATATTCAGCACACCCAAATGCTTAGAAGTCAGTAGTTTGTTTTGGATAACTGATGTTGAAAGTTTATTTCAGTTTATGTCAGTTTATTGAGCGCAAGATGTGACATCATCTAAATGATCTTACCACGTATTAATTTTATCAGCTCATACTCCCACTGCACCTCCAGCAGGATATTGGCAAAAACTGGACCCATTAGTGTGACACTATGTTTGGGATGGTAAATGACCATATAAAAAGCAGTCAGCCCTTCAATTCAGAAGGTAGATGGGGTATTGGCATGTCCAAATTTTAAACTATATCACTGGGCATTTGTATTAAGAAGTCTCAGCTACTGGATGGAGGAGGATCAAATTTCATCCTGGTAAAATATAGAACAAGAGTTAATAAAACCAGTAAGGTTAAAGGACTTTTGCCTTACAGGTTTATCTACCAAAAAAATGTTCATTATATTATGGTAAATTAAAATTGTGCTACAAGTGTTTTAGGGCAGTAGAAACATTTGTAAAATTTAAAAACATTAGGTGCAAATCATCTCCATTATGAAACAACAGTCCTCTTTCTGGAGGGAAAGCATTTACTAATAAAACTTGGGAAGATAAAAGTTTTACAACACTTCAAGATATTAATTGGGCTAACAGTGTCCTCAGTTTTCAAGAACTTGTCTCTCAATATAATGTTGATAAACTTTTCGTTTTCTACTTCAGATAAAGGTCAGCCTGTAAAGACTATGGGCTTCTCTGGTCAGATTTAAATGACCGTCCTATTTAAAGTTGAATACAGAATGCTCCAAGACAGATAGTGTCATATATCTATGATAAGCTTATTTTCCCAAAATATATGAATCAGGAAGGAAAGCCTTGGATGGGGATATATCTTAATTGGTACAAGACTCAAGAAACCCAAAGCTTCAGGATATACATCTGAAAATTTGCCATAGAGCATACATTAATGCCAAGAATAAGACATCAGATGGGTACCTGACCCTGACTGCTCACTCTGCCCCCACAGAACTGTTGGCTCCTTTATACATGTTGTATGCAAGCTGGGTTAAATAGTCAAGTGTAATCAGCAATCGGTTGTTTCTGTTTATTTGTTTATGTTGCAATAAAAAGTGATTTAAAAAAAACATGCATTGAGTGTTATATAGCACTGACACTGATAAAAAAAATGCATTGATGAAATCTTATCAGTTGACTTCTTTAATCCAAGAAACAGTAGAGCTAAAATCTGTGATTTGTCTCTCCCCAGGGAAGAACATAGTTCATCAGATAACAGTGACGCTGGAAGATCTTTATAATGGAGCTACAAGAAAACTGGCTCTCCAAAAGAATACCATTTGTGAGAGATGTGAAGGTACTTCTTTTGCTCTGCGACTTACATTTTAAAGCGCTCTTGTTGGTGAACTTGTTAACTAATCCAAGCAGGCCACACGCAGACCCAGCCAGGCCATGAAAAGGCTCTTTGTCCAATAACAAAACCCATCAGTCTTGTAAATTTAATCCAGTCCTCGCTCACCAGGTCACGACAGTTTATATAATACGCAAAACTTGAAGCAAAAATAGCCTTCGTCTTCTTGTCCTATGTGCTGACAGTTTCATTTTCTTGGCAGGTCGTGGGAGTCGGAAAGGAGCTGCACAGATGTGCATGTCTTGCCACGGCACAGGCATGCAGGTCCGCATGCACCAACTCATACCAGGTATGGTCCAGCAAGTGTCCACAGTGTGCCACAGCTGCCAGGGTCAAGGACAGAGAATCAGCCACAAGGACCGCTGCAAAGCATGCGGAGGCCGAAAGATCCTGCGCCAGAAGAAGATTTTGGAGGTCCACATTGACAAAGGTGAGAGTAAAGGAGAGTTTATTTAAATGCACCCGTGACTTACTGAAGACAACTAGTAAAACATATGTTGTACATACATCACCTGGTCACAGGAATGAGAGACGGCCAGAAGATAGTTTTCCATGGAGAAGGAGACCAGGAGCCGGGGATTGAGCCAGGTGATATCATCATTGTTTTGGACCAACGAGAACATACATGTTTCACCAGGTAATTTATTCTCTGTTATCAGACTATTTTGATTCTGGTGTACTAGCAGATGTATTAAGCTGACCCTCTCAGTAGATTTGTTTTTAATTAAAACTACATGTATTTGTAGTTGGCATGCTACTCTACATGGTACCACACTTTACTTTTTATAAGAGTCCCCCCAGTAAAAAAAACCTTTTTTTTCTCAACTTTTTTTCCTGTCATCAGGAAAGGAGAGGACCTCATCATGTCAATGGACTTACAGCTGGTTGAAGCTTTGTGTGGTTTTAAGAAGCCTGTTCAGACGCTGGACAACAGAACTCTCCTCATCACTTCACATCCAGGTGAACCGAATGATTCAATGCACAGCTACAAGTCTTTAATGACAGCAAGTTAAAGGCAAAGCTTTCCCTCCTTTGGAAAATACCAGTATTTTATAGGAAAAAAAGCATCAGTTTTACTGTTTCATAATTCAGTGGGGTTTTTTTGTTTTTAATAATTGCTTGGGGGGCTGGTTAGTCTAACAGAAGTACAGTGGTAGACTGATTTCTGTTAGACCAACCAGCCCCTCAAGCAGAAATGCTGTTTTTTCCAGAAATGCAGCTGAATAAGTGCTGCTGATTCCTGAGTGCACTTCACACTGCACTTTACTGTACAGACACTCACTTTATTGTTGCTCCATCGATGTTGATCAGATGTATGAATTACACTCTTTATGTTGATGGTCTTTTAAAGCGTTAAAACGGGTGTGCCGGAAAATTAACCATTTAATAGAGTCTGGTGGGAAATGACAGAATACATCTCATGCCTCTTTTTTCCCTCACATTTCAATCAACTAGAGGCTTTAAAATATTGCTTTTGCGTTGGCAGTTTTGCACGACTAATGTGACCTTTTTTTTAAAAAAAAAATCTTTCCTCACAGGGGAATTGATCAAGCCTGGAGACACAAAATGCGTCTTGAATGAAGGGATGCCGATGTACCGCAGACCTTTTGAGAAGGGACGCCTTATTATTCACTTCTCGGTAAGACGTTTTTCCATATTTTGTTGTCCTCTGTTCCCCCTTTACTCATCTCTTTTATTTTTATTGTACACATGCGTTTCTTTCTGTAAAAGATAAAAAACCATTTCAGCCACATACACACAAACAACTATGCTTTATTCTCTGTCTGAGTCTTTGTGATGT
This sequence comes from Plectropomus leopardus, assembly GCF_008729295.1. NCBI lineage: Eukaryota > Metazoa > Chordata > Actinopteri > Perciformes > Serranidae > Plectropomus > Plectropomus leopardus. Next base: position 12,099,636 of record NC_056466.1, read on the forward strand.
GACGCTTGTCTTAGTGTATGTCTGTTCTGTCAGATTTTTCCTGTTATGCTTTGTCTTACTTCAACAATTAAAAATCATCAAACAAAGAAAACGGCATTTTCAAAAGGGATGCAACTGGACAAACCTAATTTTTACATTTTAACATCACTATTAATCTCTTGAAACCTGGATCATCAGTGTTCTTGTGTCTGCTTTTAGATGCTTTTCACAAGCTGGTGGACCCTTTGAAACTAGAGCAAATTGGTTTGATTTCTTTCAAAAACATGGGGAAAAAGGCAATGACGAACTGGGCAAGAAATGTCCCGCAATTTAGGAGAAATAAGTTAAAAATGACAAGAAAATCACCTAAAGTGAGTTTTAAAAAAAAAGAGGGAGGGATTATTAAAAACTTATCCCAAAAAAAACAACAGGAAAATGCACTGAAAACTATATTTATAACAATTAATAATTGTTAAAATATTTGTAGAATTTTTAATAAAATAAAATATATAAAATAAAGAAATTTCAAATTTTCGGACCATGTCTTGTGAAGATGCTCATTGTTTTTTAAAGAAATCAAATCAATTTGCTCAGGTTTTAAAGGGTTAAACTGAAAAGGCTGAACTGTTCTATTGTTGTTTTAATCAAATTGTTTATGCATTTTTTAAAAAAATTTTTAAGGTGGTATTCCCACAAGCCAACTTCCTTTCCAATGACAAGCTAAAGATGCTGGAGCGCTACCTCCCAGAAAAGCTCGAGGCAGAGCAGCCAGACAG